>NC_040102.1:35976845-36279875 GCF_003369695.1 Bos indicus x Bos taurus
ACTGCATACTTAGAAGTGGTTAGGATGGTCAATTTTATGTGTATTTCACCACAATACATTTTTTTAAAAGAACCCAACTTTTGCTTAATTTGACATTTCCTCTTGAGAGTTGGAAATCAATGTTTCTAGTTGAGGATTCGCCTTTCAACAAATGTCAAAGGCTTTGCACACACAGCACACTTGCAGGATGTTTGCACTGGAGAAAGAGTATCTTTTGAAAGAAGTATCTTCCCAGTTCATAGGACCGTGTGTCACACACACAGCAAATGCAGTGATTGTAGAGGCTCATTTTGGGAAATGAACTCAAAGTTAGGATGGTGTGGGAGGTTATTAAACTTCTCACTGAGCCCCTGAACCCTGTGATCCCCAACTCTTAAAGGACTATCCTTCATCAGGTTTTTAAAATTACTCATGTAGTTTTTGTGGTACAAGAGTATGCTCATTCTAGAATGCAAAAGTACCTTTAATAATAATCTAAAAGTATAAATTCACAGTGACAAGGGGTTTGCTGTTGGATATATGCTTTCGGCAACAGGCGTCCTCTGTAGGTAAATCTAATTTGTGTCTAATTTTTTCAAGCATTCCTTGTTCATGTTCTTCCTCCCATTTGTATTCCTCCTGCCTAGAAATTACCACGACAGAGATGTGCCCGGATTATCCGCCTTTGCAAACAAAACTTTGAAGCCTAAGGGAGTTATATTAACCCAGTTCTTATTGGCTTCCTCTTTGGAATGAAGTTTGATTACCTTCCTGAACTCAAGAGGTTTAGAGACAGCCCCAGGGAACGTGTGTGCCTATTCTCACGTGTGTGTGTTGATAACCAACAACTGAGTCTACTATATGGTTGGGCAAAGAATCAGTCAACGGCATTTGTGTTCATTCTCTAGTATGTGTAAAATATTTTTAAATTTCAGAATTACTATGCACAAAGAACTGCAGAGTATGGTAAGAATTGTTAAGAAATTTAAACATGAATACATATGAGCAAAGCAGGTGAATGGACGACTTCTACGTTTTGACTGATCCTGGGTCAAGAAAGGAGAGCAGATGTAAGAACCCAAAAAGCAGTTATGATTGTGGTGGCCACTTTAAAGCCTGATCCCTGACACTGATGATGACCAGTTTCTTCTTTTACGGAACTTAATCTAGTTGAAGATTAGACATAGCAATGCATTATTCAGCTTTGCACCATTGGGACCAAAGTTTGTTAAACGAATGGATAAATGATTAAGTTAGTGAATTCGGGAAAAGTCCCACAGGTATGGTAGCATTTAGCATAAGGAGGAGCAGCCCAGTGTCTGGGAGCAGAGCCATCATTCTTGTACGTCGATTTTGAGGTCTAAGAATGTGGACGTTACCCTCAAGACCCACTGTCAGATCATTTAGCGTGGATTGGCAATCTGACAGCAGTGTGCAGAATAAACTAGGAGAGAGGGCTTGACCTTTTAAGAAGGAAAGGGCTGATTTTTTTAAAAAGGAGGATCAACTTTAAGACAGATGATATAAGCTCGGGTCAGGCGTTTGAAGTTTGAAGACATGGTGAGAAAAACACGTGGAAACTCCAGCAGGCAGTAACCAGACTTTAGCAGAGATGTTGGTTCCAAGTTGAGGTAGACATTGAAAAGTTGCACCTTTGAGGGGACTCGGAAATGCCTACACCAACCCTTGAACTCCTTGGCTTTTTGCTAGCTGGCAAAGGAGACTCTGATGATGGTGGTGGTGGTGGTGATGTCAGCTAGCATTTCTTGAGCGTGCCGACCGCAAGCGATCTGTATCTCACTGTATACTCACGACGGCCCCAAGATGACAAGGCCGTTTGGTGACTCAAGCCTCTTTTAGCTAATCAGGGCTCATTTCACTCTCTTCAGAACCTACAACGAGTGTTCCTAGGGCGAAGCAGCCAGTATTCAGGTCCTGGCACAGCGCAGAAGCGTGGAGACCCCTCTTTAGGAAATGGCAACCCACTCCAGTTTTGTTGCCTGGAGAATCCCATGGTTGGAGGAGCCTGGTGTGCTACAGTCCACGGGGTGGCAAAGAGTCGGACACGACTGAGCGAGTTCACTTTCACTTTTTCATTTTCCTCTTATTACAGCAGGAGTCTCTGGGAGGCACGCTCCAGGAGCGCCCAGGGCGCTCAATGCTGGTCTCTGCAGCAGCTAGCCCGGTGGGGTCAGAGGTCTTCGCCCGCCAGCTGGCAGCTCCGCAGCTCCTGAGCGCGCCCACATGGAACTAGCGACGCGGCAGCCAGCCTCTCCGCCTCCCGCACCGTCCCTTGGCTCCCCGCCTCCCCCCTCCCCGCCTCCCCCCCTCCCCGCCTCCCCCCCTCCCCGCCTCCCCGGCCCACCACTTGGCGCCTCGTCTGCCGGTCTCCTCGCACCCCGCCCCTCGGAGCCCCGCCTCCTCATCCCCGCCCACCTCTCGGCTCCGCCTTCTCAGCCCACCACTCGGCGCCCGGTCAGCCCGTCTCTCCGCGCCCCGCCCCTAGAAGCCCCGCCCACTTCTGGGCTCCACCTCCCCGGCCCCACACTCGGCTCCCTGTCAGTCATCTCCCCGCGCCCCGCCCCTCGGAGCCCCGCCTCCTCAGCCCTGCCCACCTCTGGGCCCCGCCTCCCCGCCTCCCGGGCCCACCACTCGGCGACCCGTCTGCTCCTCTCCCGGCGCCCAGCCCCCTATCGCCCCGCCCTCCGGGGCCACGCCCAGCTCTGCCGGGCGCGCGCCGGCGCGTGGGTGCGGGGCGTGAGGTTAGACGGCGGCGGGCGGGGGTGGGGCTGGGACGAGAGGGTCACGTCAAGGCGGCGTAGACAAAGGGCGGGCGCGCGCACGTTCTTACGCACGCCTGGGGCTGGCGGCGGCGGCGGCGAGGGCGGGACGGACGGTGCGCGGAGGGATTTGGCGCCCGGAGCCTCGCGCTGGGTGAGTCGTACGCTGCCGGCCGCTTCCTGAAGGTCATGAACCTCTAGCGGGGCTTGGGGTTTGGGCGGGTGCCCGCCAGGGCCTGGTCGGGGGACCGCCGTCTCCCTGCGCCGCCCCGGCTTCGGGAGGCACCACTGCCGCTGCCGCGGTGGGGGGTTCCGGGCGGTAGAGCGGCCCGCCCGTCCCCGCCGCGCCCTCCGTCCGGGGCCGGGCCTGCGCCCTCGCGCCTCCGGCGTGTGTGAGGTCGCGGGGAAGCGCCTTCGCCGTAACGGCTGAGGCGGCCCCGGGATGTCGATTTTCCGCTCTTGGTACCCAAAGGAGCCGCATTTTGCTTTTCTTGGGGATTTCTCAAGCCTCGAAATCCTTGCCTTTCCGTTTTGATTTCACGCCCCGCGAAGCATCCTCTTACCAGAGGAATTAGTGTATTTGCTGGCTTACCGTGGCGCCGAGGGCTTTTAACTTTTGCCGTTGAAAAGTTAGGGAAAATGTACACCGTATGAAACACCACACTTATGTGGAAGACAGCCCCGTACCGGACCCTAGTGCCTCACCGCCCAGGGAAGGTCTCTGTGCCGTGTGGACCTGCTCAGGAATAACTTTATACGGGTCCGTTGAGGATTTCCCTTTCTGGTTCATTTCCCTTAATTTTGGTTGAAGTTCGAGTACCTCTCCTTAGTTCCTTGTCATGTAGATTCTACCTCAAACCAAGAGAAATGGCATGAAAAGCAGTTATCCTTAGACCAAAGATTGTAGAAAAAGAGCCCTGTGTTAATGCCAGTTCGATATTCTTTTCTCATTTTCACAACGGTTTTTTTTTTTCAATCTTGTATTATGTAGAATTTCAGACAGAGAAGGAGGTAGAGCAGTGAACCAGCATGTATGCCTCATCCAAACTCACGAGCTCACCTGTGATTGAGCTTGTCTCATCCCCCTCACTCCACCCCCATATCTCTAGGATAAATCCTTGATGTCAAAAGTAGCTTGAGAGTCAGAATAAAAATCTTACTTTATGACTTTGCATTTGGACTGAGCCTACCATTACAAGGCCTTCAACTCAGAAGCACTTAATGGCATTGGAGAAGGATCGGAAAAGACATCTAAAATAATTAAGCACCTGGAGGACAGGTTAAAACAAAAGGTGGGGATGAGAGCTTCCAGAGCATCTTGTCTTAACTTTCATTTCTGATGAGCCCTCAAGGCCCAGAGAGATTCAATGACTTGTCCCGAGCTGCAGGGAGTGTGAGAGGTTGAACTGAGGCTGGAAAAGACATCTCCCAAGGCTGCATCTCCGGAGAAGGCAATGGAACCCCACTCCAGTACTCTTGCCTCGAAAATCCCATGGGCGGAGGAGCCTGGTAGGCTGCAGTCCATGGGGTCGCTAAGAGTCGGACACGACTGAGAGACTTCACTTTCACTTTTCACTGTCATGCATTGGAGGAGGAAATGGCAGCCCACTCCAGTGTTCTTGCCTAGAGAATCCCAGGGACAGGGGAGCCTGGGAGGAGGCCGTCTATGGGGTCGCACAGAGTCGGACACGACTGAAGCGACTTAGCAACAGCAGTAGCAGCAAAGCCGCATCTAGTCTTCCTCCTGTACCCTGCTGCTTGCCTTTGGGTGTTTTCTCTGGAAAAGAGAAAAGTGTGAAAGGGCTGTGATTGAAAACTCTTCTGATGAAGGGCTAGGGTGGGCAAATACGATCCTTTCTGCCAAAATCTGGAATAACGAAACTTTGGGACAGGCCGTAAATTATTTCTTAAGCTAGACTTGGGACAAACTGAGGAGTTCTCATCATAGCTTTGAGGAAACATGGGAAGATGCTGACCTTAAAAGTGGAATTCCAGACTGAGAACGAGAACAAACTTGAAGATTTCGATTACACTCATAGCTATTTAATGAAGCGTGACGAAGAGAAACTGGAAGGATTTTTAGGGGGGTTTACCCTTCGCTTCCCTGGTGGCTCAGACAGGAAAGAATCTGCCTGGAACACAGGAGACCCGGGTTCGATCCCTGGGTTGGGAAGATCTGGAGAAGGGCATGGCAACCCACTCCACTATTCTTGCCTGGAGATTCCCAAGGACAGAGGTGCCTCATGGGCTACAGTCCATGGGATCACAAAGAGTTGGACACGACTTAGCAACTACCTTACTTATACTTGATGTTATGCTCTTCGTAGCATCGAAAACAATAGCGCCCTCCCATAAAACATCCTTCCTTGACATGAGCAGATAAGAATCCAGCACTATGTTTGTTATAGGTTAAACTTTTTTCTTTTAAACCATAATCTGCATTTTCTATCGTACTTTATCCAATAAAGTTTCCTCGTCTCAAATAAGACAGGTAAATTCAGTTACCTGGGCCTTAGGTTTTTTTTACCCTTAAATGCTGCCTGAGGGATGCTGTGAATTCTTGTATGTAGACTTCTCTGAGTTTGGTTATAAGTTCAGTTTGTATGATATGACATAATTGTTTATAAATTTACTTTCAGGATGGACTTTTCTTCTGTGAGTTTGTGACCTAAATACAGTAATTGTCATGCACATCTAGCTTATGGAAATGTGGCTCCAGTGAACAGCATCTGGGTATCTTGGTAAATCATTACTCCTGAAGACATGGGGTGGTTGGGGGGGAATTGTTTTTTTTTTTTTTTTTTTTGAGGGGCAAAGGTCGTGTGTGCTGGAGAATATGGGCCTGGTCGAGCTTGAGCTGTACTGCAGATTTGTTTCTTTAGGTAAAACAGAACCTCATCATAGCAGGCCATTTACGTCTTCCTGTATCATTAGGCTCATGGCGGGGTGGGCACCTAAGCAAGTGTCATCAGTGCCCTGTATAATAACGCTTACTGTAGCATGAGGAATGGATTTTAGTTAGGAGGAGCATTATCAGTTCTTGGGGTTCCTCATAAGTCCTTTAAGGCGCTCTTTCTTATAAAACACGGACATGCACACGCCACCAGCCATTTGGAGGCTGGCCTTCTCTGTTGGGGCACTAAGGCAATGGCACCCCATTCCAGTATTCTTGCCTGGAAAATCCCATGGATGGAGGAACCTGGTAGGCTGCGGTCCATGGGGTCGCTAAGAGTCGGACACGACTGAGCGTCTTCACTTTGACTTTTCACTTTCATGCATTGGAGAAGGAAATGGCAGCCCACTGCAGTGTTCTTGCCTGGAGAATCCCAGGGACAGGGGAACCTGGTGGGCTGTCGTCTCTGGGGTCGCACAGAGTCGGACACGACTGAAGTGACTTAGCAGCAGCAGCAGCATAAGAATTGTTAGGGTGTTTTCCTTCTTATTAAACAGTGAGCTCAAGATCTGCAACTCCAGAAAAGTACTTTGTAAAATGTAGGCATATAGTACACTTCTGTTGACTTTTTAAATAGAAAAACAAACCAAAAAACCAGTGAGGGGACTTAAATCCACAGAAGGTGAATGACTTATTGACGGTCACACAAAGCAGAGAGTAACAGAGCTGAGCGTCCAACCTCAGACTGGACTCCTGAGTCCAGTTCTTAGCCCCTTGCTTTGCACGGTTCTCTTCACACCTCAGAGGACTAGGGAGGGGAAGGTACTATACGTGTGAATGTTTCTCCTTACCCATTGGAGATGTCATTATCTTCAGGGTCTGCCTCAAAAGTTTGTGGTTAGTGCTAAGTAAGAAACAGGTGAAAATAATCTTAATAATTTAACCCAAATTATCCAGACTGTCTCTTCAACATGTAATCAACATACAATCCCTTTGTTAAATTGTCTGTTTTTAATTGGAGAATAATTGCTTTACAGCATCGTGTTGGTTTCTGCCATGCATCAACATGGGTCAGCCATAGGTGTGTGTGTCCTGCCCCACCTCCCACTGCATCTCACCCTTCTAGGCTGTCACCAAGCGTCAGACTTGAGCCCCTTGCATCAGACAGCAAGCTTCCACTGGCTGTCTAATTTTACACGCAGTAATGTATATGTTTCAGTAACATACAAGTTCTTAATGAGATCTTTTACATTCCTCTTTTTTCACCCTAAATCACTGAAATTCCAGTGTCTGTTTTTACAGCTCATTTCAATTTCTACTGTCCACGTTCTCCAGTGCTCAGGGGTTACACGTGGTCAGACAGCACAGAATCACTGTCAACTGAAAACAGATGAAAGAGCGTTTTACGTTCCTGGTAGAATGCAGGTCTGAGGTTAGAGGTTTTTTTTCCGTTGCACTGGGTCTTTATTGTGTGAACGGGCTTTCTCGAATTTCGGTGAGCGGGGCTGCTCCTCGTTGCAGCGCACGAGGCTTCTCATTGCGGTGGCTTGTTTGTTGCAGACCGTGGTCTCTAGAGCTCGGGCTTCAGCAGTTGTGGGGCCCAGCCTTAGTTGCTCCACGGCATGTGGAATCTTCTCAGACCAGGACACTGTCCCCTGAATTGGCAGTCAGATTCCCATCCACTGTGCCGTCAGGGAAGTTTGTGGTTTTGGTCATGAGTTTTTTTTTTCTTTCCTGTTTCAGTGATTTCTCTGCATATTTAGGGTTGTTTCAACCTTGTGGCAAGTTGAACAAAGAAGTCCCATGTTTCACAGATTTTTGTGATGAAATGCTTTCTCATTTTAAGTAAGACTGCTTAGTCGTAGGGGTGAGGGAGCTTGACTTTTAAAAAATGGCTAGTGACAAAACTCAGTAATAAAATAACCCAATAAAAAATAAAGATTTTCACGCTTCACCAGGGAAAACATACAGATGCCCAGTAAGCACACGAAAGATGCTTCACATCGTTGGTCAGGAGGGAAACACAAAACTGTAAGATAAACACCTCACATCCATTAGCCTGTCTAAAATTAAAAAGATCGATCATAACAACTGTTGGTGAAGATGTAGAACAGATGAAACTTTCAGACACTGTTGGTGAGAATTAACACACGGTCCAACCAGTTGAGCAACCGGTTTGGCAGTTTCATCTAAAGCTAAATGCTACCTCATTCCACTCCTGGGTATTTGTATTTACCCAGGAGAAGTGAAAGTGTGTGTCCTTATGTGGCTGGTAGGTAGTGGCTTTATTTGTAACAGTCCCTGACTGGAAGGACCAATTGCTGGGTGAGCGGGTAAAGAAGCTGTGGCCTGTTCTACCCAGGGCAACAGCTCAGCAGTAGGGACTGACATGGGCAGCAGCTGAATGGTTCTCAAAGGGATTATGCCAAGTGAAATAAACCAGACAGAAAGGTGCTGGAAAAAGGAGGACAGGAAGTTGCTTCCAATTACACATACATTACTCAGAAATCAAAGCACCAATTTTCAAATGGAGTTCTGAGAGCAGTGTTCGGGGCCTTAGAGCCCCAGCAAATCAAATTGTCCTTTCTTCAACTGATGACTCCAGAATAGCGGTGTGTCCCGTATCTTTGTCCTTTTTTTTCTTTTCTGGTGATGTTGCTTTATGTTGAACTTGGTTCCATGTTACTTATTACCCAGATCCAACTCACATGAGGCCTTTCTGGGCAAGGAGAAAGTATTTAGGCCTTAACTGAGGTTGACCTCAGTTAAGACAGTGGCCCTGAAGCTGACCATATTCCTGTCTTCTTCCCAGTAAGTTGAATCATCCTTGAGCCTGACATATCCTGGCTTTGTCTCGGACCATCTGTTTTTATTCAGGATTGCTGTCGGCTGTAAGCGTATCCCTGGATTTTCAGCAGCTCAGGTTTGCTTCACCCAGCAGCTCTGGGCTGCCCATCTCCTTGGAAATGTGTTTACACCTTTCCTCCTGAGCAGCAGCATCCTACTCAAGCAAGTTTCTTACACTCCACTCCTCTGACACACTCGACAGCAGATTCACCCCAGTGTATATTTCCTCTGTGTGCATGCCTTTATTTACCATCACATCAAAATGGGGGCATTTGCTGGTCTGTGACCTGACTGAGTAAATCGGAAAAGTGGATACCTGCCCAGAGCAAAATAGAGCCCAGGGCACAGAAAGACCCCTAGAGGAGGACCCAGATCTGAGATGTAGTCCTGCCTCTCTTACGGGCAGCTTTGCGGCTCGTCTCAATCACTTAACTCTTCCAAGGCTTGATAATTTAAGCCATTAGAAGAGCTTGGATTAGAGTTCTCGGTGATTGACTAATAAAGTCGTGGCTTGCTCTAGCCATCTTTGGGGTTGTAAACGCCTTCCTGCAGCAGTGGTGTCGAAAGCATATTTCTCCTTAGTGTTACGTCATGGCTTGGGAAACACCTTCCAGAGCCCCTTCTCTGTAGTAACAGGAACCTTGCATAGTAGTAATGATGTGTTTTGAACATTTCCCTTGTTCTAGGCACTGTGAAAGTGAACGGTTTTTTTTGGCAGGTGTTGTTGAACAGAAGCTTAAAGACATTTAAATTATTTACTCAAAATAACAGACTGGGCTTCGCAGCGGGGTGAGTGGTAAAGAATCTGCCTGCCAGTACAGAAGATGAGTTCGATCCCTGGGTTGGGAAGATCCCCTGGAGGAGGAAATGGCAGCCCACTCTAGTCTTCTTGCCTGGGGAATCCCAGGGACAGAGCAGCCTGGTGGGCTGTAGTCCACGGGGTTGCAAAAGAGTCAGACTTGACTGAAGAGCAGAGCACACACATATGCACGCACACTCAAACTAGTAAAGTGATCAAGTTAGGATTCAAATCCTAATGTCTTTCTTTTGATTCCTGTCTGCAGACATTACCAAATGGTCCCAAGGTGGGTAGAATCAATTGCCCCAAGTTGAGAACTACTGCTCCAGTTTATGTTCAGTAAGAGTTTTTAGAAGTAGAGTTGCTGGACCTAAGGTTATATGTAATTTAAATTCTGACAGTGATTACCGAATTGTTCTGTGTAGAGGTTGTATCCTTGTGCATGCCAGTCAGTAGTATTTGAGGGTCTTTTCTTTTTTCGCCAATAGGACGGGTTATCAGAAACTTTTTTTGCTGCCTCACTGTGGTTTTCATTCTCGTTTCTTGACAGCTGACTTTTGTCTAGGCTCTTAGTGCTTGCTAGGCACCGTGTAGTAGCTTGTGGTCTGTGGATTTTGTGACATGCTTTGAAATGCCTTCCTCCCCATCCAGCCTCTTAAAGTTTGGTACTTAGTATTGTGGACAGCACCCAGGGTGTCCTCTGATCATAATGAAGTGATCATAGGTACCATTTATTGAGATCTAACGTGCAATAGACGTTGTGCTTAGTATGCTTTAAAAATACACTGTGTCGCCTAAGCAC
Source organism: Bos indicus x Bos taurus (assembly GCF_003369695.1). Classification (NCBI taxonomy): domain Eukaryota; kingdom Metazoa; phylum Chordata; class Mammalia; order Artiodactyla; family Bovidae; genus Bos; species Bos indicus x Bos taurus. The sequence continues at coordinate 35,986,946 of NC_040102.1, forward strand.
TTATCTTTCATACAAAGGCCTGTCTTGTTTCTGAATGGGTGTTTGACGTCTTCCTCAGCAGCAGGTGTGGCCTCCTGAGGTGTAGGGTGTGTCACAGAGCCATGGAGAGCTGACAGAAAAGCAGTTCCTGCAGCTGGGAGTCTAGTAGTCCCTGCCTGGGCTTCCCAGGTGGCGCTAGTGGTACAGAACCTGCCTGCCAGCGCAAGAGGCGTGTTCATCCCTGGGTCAGGAAGATCCCCCAGAGAAGGAAATGGCAGCCCACTCCAGTATTGCCCGGAGAATCCCAGCAACAGAGGAGCTTGGCGGGCTGTAGTCCATAGGATCCAGAGGGTCAGACACAACCGAAGCAACTCAGCATGCACATGCCTGGTGATCCAGTCAGAATTGGTTTAGAAGCCTCAATTTAAATTTGTAAGATCCCTCTGTTATTTTCTCTTCCAGAACTCTTTTTTTTTTTTTAACATATATATAAATTGAAGTATAGTTGGTGTATAATATTATATAAGGTACAAGTGAACCATATAGGGATTCATAATTTTTAAAGGTTATACTCCATTTGGAGTTATTAGTATTATAGAATATTGACTGTATCATCAATGTTGAATAGGATACCCTTGTGGCTTATTGTATACCCAATAGTTCATACCTCTTAATCACTTACCCTTTTGTTACGCTTTCCCTCTCCCCACTGGTAACCACTGGCTTGCTCTCTATCTGTGAGTCGCTCCTCTTTGGTATACTCTCTAGTCTGTCTCTGACTGACCTTACACTTGGCATAACGCCCTCCAGGTCCATCCACATTGCTGCAGATCGCAGCGTTTCACCTTTTTACGGCTGAATAGTGTTCCATTGTGTGCATCCCCCACAGCATCTTTATGCGTTCATCTGTTGGTGGACACTTAGGTTCCTTCTGTATCTTGGCTATTGCAAATAATGCAGCCGGGACCATTGCAGTGCATAATCTTTCTGAATTACTGTTTTTTGTTTTCTTTGGATATATGCCCAAGAGTGAGATTGCTGGATCGTATGGTAATTCTGTTTATAGTTTTTTGAGGAAGAACTATACTGTTTTCCACAGTGACACACCAGCTTACATTCTCATCAGCAGTGTATGAGAGGTCCCTTGTCTCCACCCACGACTTTCTTCTTGTTGACAGTCATCGAAGTGTGAAGTGATGGCTGTGTGTGTGCCTTTTTGTGGAAAATGTGCCTGTAGGTGTGTGTGTTTACCACAACATGCTTTCATACCTAACGTGGTGTGGGGCATGGGGTATGTGCCCTGAGCTAGTCACCCTGAGAACTGAGAAGTGTCCCGTTTGGGGGCTCTGGTTTGCACCCCGGGGTTGAAGAGTCTCATTAGCTTAGAGGTGGACCATCAGCTTCCTGTGATGAGACCACCTTCCCTCCCGAAAGGCTCAGAACTTCGTTCTTAGGGTTTCCTTGGACTGGCTGGACTCCTGGGGGAACGTTGGTCCAAGTGACTCTGGATTTGGCTGAAAGTGGGGGAGGTGAAGAGAAAGAGTAACTATTGCTTTGAGCTGATGACTTCCGCTGCTTCCTGTCAAGGAGTTGCAGTTCTGTTGCCTTTCCTACAAGAACATTTATCTAGCAACTGGTGTGATAGTTCTGATGTGAACAGTTTGCTGTACTTCCAGAGACTGGAGTCCGTGTTGAGGGGCCTTAAGGCACCAGCACCTCTGGGTGTAATGGCAGCTCCGGGATCCAGCAACATGTTTGGGGGCCCGTTTGATACCCACAGCTTTCTTACCTCATCCATACTTCTAAGAATCCACAGGAGGATTGTTCGGTGTTGGCCACAGAACTTGTTTGGCTAGTTGCTGTTCTGTGTTCTGGAGTCTGGTACTCTGGGGTGGAGTCTGGGTAGGGGGCTAGGGACAGCGGGGCAGTTCACTGCCTCTGAGGGGAGGAAGGAGCATTGGGGTCAGGGGTCTGCAGGCTGCTGCTGTGAAGGGTCGCCTAGTAGATAGCTGAGGCTTTGCAGGCTGTGGTCTTGTCACATTATCCTTTTTCTTAGGACTGTCAATAAAGATGTAAACACTGTTCCTAGGTCATGAACCTTATCAAAACTGCCTCAGATTTGGCCCAGGGACCTGGTGTGCCCACTTCTGAACTAGGTGAAGTAATTAGTTTATTGCTAAATGTGTTTACTTTCATGTTTTGAGGACATGAACCCAGAATAACCTTGGGAATTCTCAGTTGGTTGTGGTCCAGAGTAAAGAGATCTAAGCTCTGACTTGGGAAATCAAAGTCACCCTGCTGTCTGTCACCTTGGGCCCATGGACGTCAAGGTGATCGTGGCTTAGGTGACAGCAGCTATCCCCTGGCACAGGGGTTGGGGAGTTGGATAGAGATGCGGCCCTGGGATTAGGCTGGAATTTGACAGGTTTAAGGAATACAGTGACTCAGCAGATTGACTTGATTTTAGTCTCAGAAATAGATCTAACTTCCTGAATGTCCTTTGGGACACTGTTAGAAATCTGGCGTGTACCAACAGCTTGACCAGTTTATAGAAATAGGCAAACAGGTTTGTATCTTGGATTCTGAGAACACCAAATTCTGCTACAGGAATGCAGATTTGTCTTGTGGTTTCTCCCTGGTCACAAGAAGTTCTACGCAACTGGCCCAGCATGGAGGAAGTGTTAGCGTAGCTCGGGGTGTTTGAGAGAGAGGAGGTCCTGGGGGTTACAGAGCGGGGCTGGGAAATGGGCGCCTTGTCCACGTGCCTCCTCCGCTGGCTGCAGCCGTGCAGCCCCAGGCAGCTCCCCCTCTCCGCCTCTTTCCCTCACCTGTCCACAGCAGGGCTGACAGTAACGCCACCGTAGGGCACGGCGGGAGTTCGGTGAGGACGGCCTGTGGAAGGTGCTTACTGTATGAGCTCAGTGTCCGTCTTGGTGGTGTTGCATAAGCGTTAGCGATGACCATGTGGAAGCGGAAGTGGAGGACCACTGCCCCTGAAACAGCTGGAAATCACCGATCTTTTCACTGTCTTAGTTTCCCTGCCAGGGCTGTGGGACGTGGCGGGAGCGGTTAGGGGTCAGGGAATGGGGTCCGGGTCTCCCCCGCTGAGTTCCCTAACTGGTAAAATGGAGAGTACATATTGACAGGTTGTGAAGTAACATGAGAAAGGCCTTTGAGCTCTGTACTGCAGTGGGCAGGACTCACAGTGAAGTCAGGCCCCTGTGCACTTGTCCCCTTGCTTGAACTTTTAAATGTACTGGAACCAAGCCGGAAGGAGATTGGTGTGAGGACAGAAATGTTTGCCAGAGAAAAGTGAGAGGATGCTCCCACATTTGGAACAAGGGACTGTATTAAGTGAAAAGCCAAGAAGGCTACATCCTGTAAGGTTCCAATTAGGTGACATTCTGGGAAAAAATCTAACTGGAGACAGTGAAAAGATCGGTGATTTCCAGGGGTTGAGGGCAGGGAGGGATGAAAAATCAGAGCCCAGAGGATTTTTAGAGCAGAAGATACTCTGTACGCTACTCTAATGATGGGTACATAGCACTGTACACTGTACGTTTGCCAAAACCCTTAGCATGTACAACCCCAAGAGTGAACCCTAATGTAAACAGCCTTTCTAATAAAAGAATGGACGGAGCGTCCCTGGTGGTCTAGTGGTTAAGAATCCGCCTGCCCATACAGGGGACACAGGTTTGATCCCCGGACCGGGAAGGTCGCACCTGCTGCAGAGCAACTAAGCCCGTGCGCCACAGCTCCTGAGCCTGGGCACAGAGCCCTCGAGCCAGGCGCTAGTGAAGCCCGTGCGCCTGGAGCCGTGCTCACAGCAAGGGAAGCCGCCGCTGCTCACTGCAGCCAGAGGGAGCCGGAGCACGTCAACCAACACCAGCTTGGCCAAAACCAGAAACAGAATAATAAATCTTAAAAAAAAAAAAAAGTGGCCAGAAAGGCTGGAGGAGTTATCTACCAAGAAAATGTGACGGTATCTTGTAAAACTAAACTGTGCTTCTGGGAATTCCCTGGTGGTCCAGGGGTTAGAACTCAGCACTTCTACCACAGGGGCCACAGGGGTCGATGCCCTTTCGGGGAACTCAGATCCCACAGGCCACACAGTGCAGCAAAAAAACCCCTGTATTTCCCAAGTCAGAAGTGGAAGACAGATACGGTATATTCTCACATAAATGTGGCGTTCAGAACATATGCACTTGCAGAAACAGAAGAATGGTGGTTACCAGGGGCCAAGGGGTAAGACAAATGGGGAAATGTTGGGCAAAGCGTAAATACTTACAGTTTTATGAAATGAGAAAGTTCTGGGATAGTGATTACAGTTAAAAGTTGTTGAGAGGGTAGATCTTACATGGTCTCACCACATACACAGAAAAGGTGACTCTCTGACTAACACTCTGCTGCTGCTGCTAAGTCACTTCAGTCGTGTCCAACTCTGTGTGACCCCATAGACGGCAGCCCACCAGGCTCCCCCGTCCCTGGGATTCTCCTGGCAAGAACACTGGAGTGGGTTGCCATTTCCTTCTCCAATGCATGAAAGTGAAAAGTGAAAGCAAAGTCGGTCAGTCGTGTCCGACTCTTAGCGACCCCATGGACTGCAGCCTACCAGACTCCTCCATCCATGGGATTTTCCAGGCGAGAGTACTGGAGTGGGCTGCCATATCAAATCCTGCTTTGGCTCCGCAGAGTTGCTCAGTGTTAATGTGTCGGTTTTGTCAGTTCAGTTCAGTCACTCAGTCATGTCCAACTCTTTGCGACCCCATGAATCGCAGCACACCAGGCCTCCCTGTCAGCATCACCAACTCCCAGAGTTTACCCAAACTCATGTCCATCGAGTTGGTGATGCCATCCAGCGATCTCATCCTATGTCGTTCCCTTCTTCTCCTGTCCCCAATCTCTCCCAGCATCAGGGTCTTTTCCAGTGAGTCAGCTCTGCATGAGGTGGCCAAAGTACTGGAGTTTCAGCTTCAGCATCAGTCCTTCCAATGAACACCCAGGACTGGTCTCCTTTAGGATGGACTGGTTGGATCTTCTTGCAGTCCACGGGACTCTCAAGAGTCTTCTCCAACACCACAGTTCAAAAGCATCAATTCTTCGGCGCTCAGCTTTCTTCACAGTCCAACTCTCACATCCATACGTGACCAAGGCTATGGAAAAACCATAGCCTTGACTAGACAGACCTTTGTTGGCAAAGTAACATCTCTGCTTTTTAATATGCTATCTAGGTTGGTCATAACTTTCCTTCCAAGGAGTAAGTGTCTTTTAATTTCATGGCTGCAATCACCATCTGCAGTGATTTTGGAGCCCCAGAAAAAATAAAGTCTGACACTGTTTCCACTGTTGCCCCATCTATTTCCCATGAAGTGATGGGACCAGATGCCATGATCTTTGTTTTCTGAATGTTGAGCTTTAAGCCAACTTTTTGTCAGTAAATCAGGGGAAATAAAAACAAGAGTTATTTTTTTCCGTTATACCTAGATTTCCTTTTCCCCTGCAATTCCATCTCTAGGAGGTTATCCTGAAAATATATTTGCACGTGCATTTTGTATGCTGAATCACATAGACAGGTTCATTGTATTGTTTATAACAACAGAAGGGTAGAAACATTGGTGTCCACCCTCAGGAGAGAGCTGTTAACCGATTCACGGAGCATTCTTACAGCTGAGAACTGTGCACCTGTCTACAGGAAGGGAGCTCCGTTGGTATGGAGGCAGCACTGTCCCAGGACGTGTCGAGCCAGGAAATAAGACAGAAAGCAGTGTTCAGCACGGGCCCTCCTGCTGCCTGGGTGGCTGGGGCAGGAGCGATTCCTAACGGTGTCCCAGGGTGTGCGGGAACGTCTCAGGAAGCATCCGGAGTGTCCTAATGTTGGGGCTGCTTCTGCGGCCCAGAGCTCCAGGCAGTGGGGGACAGTGAGGAGGCCCATCTTCTCCTTGGAGTGTGCCCTCTTTATCTCTTGAAAGGTGTCTTGTGTCCATATATTTTCCTTAATTCATTTTTTAAATTTGAGGTCTCTAATGATTTTTTTTTTTAATTGAAGTATACTTGATCTATGGTGTTGGGTTAGTTTGTGCTGTGCAGCAGAGTGACTCAGTTTAAGCATATACATACATCTTTTTCATATTCTTTTCCATTATCGTTTTATCAGGACACTGCATATGGTTCCCTGTGCTGCGTGGTGGGATCCTGTTTGTCCATGTAGTGGTGGACAAACCACTACATGTAATGGTTTGCATCTGCTGAGCCCAGACACGCGTGTGTTTCCTATTAGAAAAGTGTGAGTGGCCCCAGCGGTACTTAAACCATCGGGGTTGAAACCTGGATGAAACGCCTGCGGTTTTCGTCCACGCCCGCATGTGCTGCCTGTGTGCGCTGCCTGGTCCCCTCGACCTTGGGGATGAGAGGAGCTGGCCCTGGCCCTCGGCCCCCACCCCCAAGCGCAGGGCGCCCTCCCCTCGGTGCCGTTTGTGTCGCATGCCTGACGGTGTTTCTGTCTCCTCCTCCAGCTTCAGCAGCATGTAAGCAACTTCCTGCCAAGACCCCAGGTCACCGCCGAGAAGAGGGCCTGAGGGAGGAGCATCCAGAGGAGCCCAATGCCAGGCGTGCCTGGGATCACACTCCCCGCGGGCAGTATGAGCCATTCCCTGCCAGTGCCTCTGTGCCCCTGGCAAGGCCTGTAGCTCTCCAGGGCGGACGGTCCCAGGAGCGGTGTGCCAGGAGCCCCCAGAGGAAGGATGGAGCCAGATGTGAACACAGTTTTCAGCTTATGAAGGAGTTTTAAGGAAAACAGTTATTTAATTTCCACTTATTCACGTTCACAAGACTTCTGTGGGAAGTGCCAGCGAGTCGCACCTCCCCACACCCACCTCTGGAGTTATCAGGCTTTTTCTGGCAGCATGTTGAACTCTTCTTGGTACTTCTGGCAATGACAGACCTTCAGGACAGATTTATCTGCTAAATGCTCTTGGGCAGGAGATACAGGGAAACTTCTGGAAGCAGTGCCAGCGGAACAGAGCCCAGAGTGCGCCCGGGCCACCCACTGGCTGGGCTGCCCCACCTGGCCTGAAGACTGAGCCCGCCCCGTCTGCCTGCAGCCTGTCTCCTCCAGGGAGGCCCTCGGGGCCCCCTTCAGCTCTCACCCTCTGCCCAGTCTCCGTTCCAGCCGTCGAGGGATGCGAACTTGGGAATGGAGTTGGCCCTCCCCAGCCCGGTGCTGACGGAGAGGACCATCTGAGGCCAGCTTTGTTCGCGGGGAGGAGGGCGCTGGCCTGGCCTGCATCCCCACCATGTTCCTGCTGCTGCCTTTCGACAGCCTGATTGTCAGCCTCCTGGGCATCTCCCTGACGGTCCTCTTCACCCTCCTCCTGGTTTTCATCATCGTCCCCGCCGTTTTCGGAGTCTCCTTTGGTATCCGAAAGCTCTACATGAAAACTCTGTTAAAGATCTTTGCGGTGAGTATGCTATCTACAAATGGTTGCTTCCCCAAGGAGAGAAGTGCCGTTAGCCAAAAAAAAAAAAGAGTTGTTTCTGTCTGGTTGATTGTGAGCTCTCAGAGGGACGTGGAGAGTGTTGGTAGAGTGCGAAGGAAGTGGCATTTTGAGCAGAAAGGATAACTAACATGAGCTTGTGAAGCCGCAGCAGTCTTTTCCTTTGAGCTCAGGTACTGGCATGTTTGGTCCGTCTGAGCAGAGGGACCACACCTGGCCTGTATGTTTCAAAAGGAGGGACTTAGAAGCAGTCACTGCAGGACGCCGCCTGTGATTATGTAACAGATGCTGAAAGTCAGAGCTGCTGCTAGCGTTTTCCCTCACTGATAAGTATGGGAGGGTCTCTTTTCTGTTTCAAACATTTATCTTAAATAGGTTTTTAGACGTGAGGCAAGAAGAAGTCACAGAAAAGGGCATTTGAAGAATTGTGCTAGTTTCTTTAAGACAGAGGAGAAGAAGAATATTTCCCAACATATGTCAGAACCTAAGTAGTTAGACCGCTGAACAGAACTGGTCATGGGGTTAAGGAAATGGGCAAGAAGTGGTATTTCCTGGAAGTTGGTCTGTGCTGTGAGCTTTTCAACATCTCTTCAGAGGTTTGGTAATTGATGAGCAGTATCTGTTTTCAGTAGTCCCCAGATCTTCAGCTATTCTTTTCCACGGCTGAGACCATGTGTGATTGGGGAAATGCACTCCTAATAGTGAAAAGACTGCAGGTGTATTTGTTCAGGTAGTATCTTATAGTTCAGAAATACTTTCACTTGCTGTCCTTTGGTTCTCTGTAGTTCTGCAGTGGACCAGGGTGTCTTATCAACGATAGATTTTATCAGTGAAGAAATAGTGATTCAGAAAGATGAAGTGAGCCAGATGAAATGCTCCATTACAGCAAAAAATATTTCTACATATATTATTGAATCTTGTGTTTCGATATTTAATGTTTGTGTAAGAATATAACTTTTTCACATTTAAAAAATTGAGGTGAAATTGACACTACAGAAAATTAACCATTTTAAAGGGAACAGTTCATCGGCGTTTCCCGTAGTCACAGGGTTGTATGACTGCCACTCTGTGAAGTTCCACGGCCTCTTCATTAGTCCAGAAGGAAACCCATGTTCATTAAGCAGCTGCGTTTCTGTCTCCTCCCCGCAACCCCCGGCATCTGGCAACCGTGAATCTGTGGTCTGTCTCTGGATTTACCTGTTCTGGGTATTTCCTGTTAACGAAATGCTATAAAACGTGCTCTCCTGTGAGTGCTCTTGTGCAGCGTAACTTTGTAACACGTGTCAATACTTTGGTCTTCGTGGCCGAGTAATATTCCACCGTGTGTTTGTACTAACGTGCTCATCCACTCCTCCACTGATGGGCTGTTCTCCACCTTTAGGCTCTTGTCCGTAGTGAGCTATGGTGTGCTTGTACTTACTTGAGCACTCGCGTTTGGTATGAAGATTTCTGAGCGCTCCATATGGTCTCTGGGGGTGTCTGCTACTCAGAGAATGCTCTGAGACCAGCAGTCAAGTGTCACCTAAGACATTGGAAATGCAGGCCTACTAATTAGCATCTGTACTCCAAGAAGCCCAGGTGCACAGTAAAGTTTGAGAAGTGGCAATCTAGTCAGTCATTAGTATTTGTTTTACTTAATTATGAAATGTAATCTTCTTGAACTTTAGTCCAAGAAAGTCTTCAGTAGAACCCAGGGTTCCTGTGAACCAAGTAACTGCCCACACCCACTTGCTCCTGGAAACCGTGCATTGGTATGGAGCGAGTCAGGCAGCTGATAGCTTCACGGTCATGGCAAGCTTTTATTCAGGTTTATTTAAGCAAGCATAGACCTACGGGAATCCTTATTTTTAAAACAGAAAAATAGGAATAATCAGATCAGAGTCCTTTTGTAGTAGCTAAACTCTTAAAATTTGGGTCACTTTGGGTGAAGAAGACCTAGAATCTGTGTACATTCCCTATTCCATTTTGAAAACGTCTCCTCAAATCAGTATTTTAAAGTTCCATGGGACAGGTATTCCTGAGCTGTCAGAGACTGCTGACCATATCTTGAAAATTACTGGAAATGGAAGTCGTGTATGCGTGTTTGTGTGTGTGTGTGTGCACGCTCATTGGTGACCTCAATATTTCAGATGTCAGGATCTCAGTTTGTACCTTGTATTTCCTGGAGGTGTGTGTCAGGCACTCGGAGGGTTCTGGGTATCCCAGGGCTCCTGTCCTGTCGAGCTTCCTGGATGATGACGACCACTTGGCTGTGAGCCCAAGTAAGGGGTGGCTGAGGAAGGGCTGATGTGCACCAGCAGGGGCAGCAGGCGGTTCTGCAAGAGTGGTCCTTTCTCACCATCTGAGCAGGGTTGTTGCTCTGATTTGATCTTGGTGGACATTAAGAACTGAATGCCATTTTTATCAGCAGGAGTGTGAAATACAAGTTGGATTTGGCCAAACTGATTTTAGATCTTGGAAATCCATCTGTGTATCCATGTATACATCTAAAATACACCTGAACTTGTGGGTGCTTTTAATAAAGACAGCACCTTTAGTTGCCTTTTTTATCATCTTCATCCCTTCGTAAGCTGGGGTGCTCTGTGTGATTTTGCAGTTGGAAGGAGGCTTAGAGATCATCTTCATTTTGTGGGTCTCTTCCTAACTACGCATCTGAATCACCTGGGGAACATTTAAAAAATAACTTGTTTGGGAGCACTCGACTACCCCCTGGAAATTCTGGTCTAACTGGTTTTGGTGGGCATTTTAAAAAAGCTCCCCCAGTGACTCTTAACATCTACCATCGTGAGGTGGAATCTGATTGACTTCCTCCAGAGTGGGACCCTGCCGTGGTGAATGTTTCTAACCTACAGAACATGGTGGCCTTGGCTCTGTGTGACCTGTGAGGTTAGGGTGGAGCAACAGCACAGCTCCCATCTGACTCTGGAGACTTGCCCTGGAGCCCAGCCGCCACGCCACGAGGAAGCCCAGGCCCCGTGTGGAGTTCTGGCTCCCAGTTCTGGGGAGGCTGTGATGACAGGCTGATGGCACCAGCCACCACCCTCGGGAGCCCACGGGCCTTCGTGGAGTTTCAGCCCCTGCCTTCAGCCTCCACCAGCCCATGCCAGACCCTGTGCGGTGTGCAGATTCAAGAGCAGAGTCAACGGTGGTAGTGTTTTAAGCCAGTGAGTTACGGGGTGGTCTGTTCCACAGCACTAGATAAGCAGACAAATAACAATAGTTTTGTGTTACCTTTTGGTTGTGGTAATATTTTATGGCAGTCTTAGCAGCCTGTGCATATAATTTTATGTCTACATTTTCTTTTACAATCTTATCAGCCAGTTGTTTTGCACATTTTACTAGATAATCTTCATAAAGATGAATCAAGCTCTTGTCTGGTAGCCTGCACAGTGTAAACACCGTGCTTTTGGAGGACCCGAGTCGGTGCAGCTGGTCTCCCATGATGGCTCACCTCTCCGCATACCTTGGTGTCCCTGCCCGGGGGCTGGAGGGATGCGTAGTTGGTGTCTTTCCTCCTGGAGGACAGCTTGCAGGTCCTGTTAACACTGAGTGGAAATGCTTTAGTTTTCTTAATGTTTGAGCTTCAGGTTTATTACACAGCACAATGGTGGTGATATTGTTTGGGGTACAATTCCTAGAAGTGGACTTTGAACTCAGTTGAGAATGATTTGGGAAAGGAGTGAAGAAAGTCTGTATATAAAGGAGAAATATGAGGGTGGGAAAATGACTTGAGGTTTTTGCCCGATGTGAAGGGATTGACCAGGTCAGAGGAGGCGGCTGTCCTGTGCTTTGACATCAGGCTGCACAGCAGAACTGGTTGGAAACCAGTGATGGAGGTGAGCAGGTCAGAGAGGCTGGACAGGCGGCGGCACTGTGGTGGGTAGGCGCGACCCTTTTGACGGTTTTCTTACCAACTGTGAAACTTGACCTAAGTCCTCAGACCCGGCAGTCTGCTTCCTCCAGGGAGTGGGAGCGTGGTGCATGCCTCCTTCACGTGGTGCAGGTCCAAGAGGGGATGTGTGTCAGCGGTACCCCCTTCCTGCCCCCATGGGAAGGGTGATTCCAGTGTGACTGGGGGGAAGTAGCTCAAAGGACGAACGGAAGGAGGTGAGAGAGAGATTACGGCAGGGAGGGTGCTCAGAAGTGGTTTTGGAGACCTTGATGAAGAGAAACCTTGGTCATTGGTGAATTAAACCCAGTCCTTATTGACTGCCTACTAAGTGCCGCACAGCACTTGATCAGACTCCGCTGCCCCGCACGTCTGGGTGGATTCTGGCTTCTGCCCTCTGAGGCAGCTATAGTTGAGTAGGAAAGACTGATGTCTGCCTACAGAACCGATTCAGAATGTGATACCAGTTAAAATATGCAGGTAGGGATGAGCTCTGATTGCAGGAGTTGGGAAGCTACCGTTTCATCTAAGATTTGGCATTTGAATGGATTTACAAAGGAAGCAGCGCTCTAGGAATGCAGTGGGTAGAGGCGAGAAGGGGCAGTCTGGTTTAGAGACAGCGCCTGGTTCAGGAGAGGAGAGCCATCGGGTTCCTGGAGGGGCTGAGGTAGCTTATAAAACCGGCTGTTCTTTAGGCTTTGAGAAGCCATTGAAAAGCCCCTGAAGGCCCAGGCCAGGGGATGAGACCAGTGTGCGTCATTTGGCTTGGAGGGAGGAAGGAGCACGGTGGGACCTGTCGCACCTGTGTAGGTAAGAGAGGACGGTGGTGGCCTGACTCAGGCAGCTGGGGAGGAAGTGTCCGGGGTGGGCTGAAGGACTGGGTGGACAGATGGGCAGCTTGGGTATCCCAGGAGGAGGGTGGGTGAGGGGGGAGCACGGTGGGGTCCGGGCGTGTGCATTTGCCTCTCCCTCTCACACCAGATGTGAGGGCGGAGGGGTGCAGACACGTGGTCGCGACCAGCAGGTGATCGAAACGTGAGGTGTGAAGTCAGGATTGTGAATTTGATGGCAGCTACCAAGTTATTCCCTCATAGCTCAGTTGGTAAAGAATCCGCCTGCAATGCAGGAGACCCTGATTCGATTGCTGGGTCAGGAAGATCCTCTGAAGAAAGGAAAGGCTACCCATTCCAATAGTCTGGCCTGGAGAATCCCTTGGACTGTATAGTCTGCGGGGTCGCAAAGATTCAGACACTTTATCACTCACTGAGTGATTCTAGCCAAAGCAGGGATGGAAGAGAGACTTGTTAAAAGATGCTATCTCTGCCGGGGAAGTGGGAGAGGGTGGGGTGCTGGGAGCCTGGCTTCTCTGGGGGCTGATTCTTGGGCATCCACAGTCCAGTCGGGGAAGGTGCGGTGCGGGCCGGCTGGAGAAGAGGGGAGGTCTCACTGAGACGAGGCTGCAGGGGCTGTCTGGCCTTCCCCGGGTGCTGGGCTTCTGAGCGGCAGCGCAGCAAAGTGACTAACCAGCAAAGATGCACCCGTCACCCCGCCCACCTTCTAAGGGTCTGGCCTGCCTGACCTGCCGAGAGCTGTCTTGGGTTTGGTTGACAGGGCAGCCTGTCTGTGTCCCTAACAGTCTCTGTACAGGAGAAGCTGAGAAGGGAATAATTAAGTAACGTGACCCTGAACAGGGACTCAAGTGGCATGTTGGATCAAGGGAAGGAAGAGGAGATTTTGGGGAAATGAGCTCTGGACCTGGGGTTCTCACTTTCATTCTGGATATCTGCACACGCTACTTCTTAAAAGTGAGGCTCAGAGAAGCCAGGCGTGCCATTCTCAGATGGTGCTGATGCCAGCACCCCTCCCAAGTCCCTGCGCCTGGCGAAGCAGCGGTCACCGGGTGCCGGTCCCAGGCGGCCCCCGCCCCACCCTCTGCCCCACTCTGCTGACTTCATCCTTCACACAGACGCATTTTGTAATGTCCCCGAAGTTTGGAAAAGCAAAGCTAGAAGTACAAAGCAGGAGGACAGGGGGATGTTTACCATGGAGCCAGAAGCCACAGGCTCGCCGAACCAGCATCTTTCCAGTTAAAGCAGAAACCACAGCCTTCTGGAACTTTGCATCCTAAGTCGGTGCTCACAGATGTCTGTTCTGGTGCTCCGGTGGCCTGAGGGCATGTGCTCCCTACCTGTTACAGTCCAAGCCAGACGTCAGCACCGAGGTTCTTTGACTCGGGCTTCAGCACCGAGGCAGTCTGGGCCAGAATGGAGACGTTCTGGGCGATCGAGCTGTGTCTTTGTACCAGGCTTGCCCCTTAATCGCCTCTTCCCTAGATGGCATTCCCAGATGGGAGTTCATCTTCCTGCACTGCAGCAGTTACATTTACATTTTCTTCTAGAAAAAACGTCCCCCGCGCCAGAATCCATCAGGGGCTAAGAACCTGACGGGTCATGTGCGTTTTCCCGCCTCAGACCTTAGCGTGGGTGGCTCTGTAAGCGGCCCGTCTTCTCTGGACCGTGGCATCTGAGAGGTTTCCACACGCGGTCAGATTGCTGATGAGGCGCACGCTCTGCTGCTCGCTCCGCCACCCCGCTCACGCTTCAGGCTCTGCCAGCAGGGTCTCACAAAGGCTTTGGGCTCTATGGATTCCGCAGCATCGTGGAAGGACAGGGTTCTTCTCTCTCTTGCGTAACTGTGGAGACAGAAGTTTGAAAGGACACCTTTAGAATGGCAGTTCTATGTCCTTGCTCGTCGCCATCCCGTTGCTGGGCAGGTGGGAGCTGGGGTGCTCACCCCTCCCTGCTGCTAGTAGGAGCCGCCCAGCCCCGGGTTCTCAGGTGGCACTTAAAAGGGTTCTGATGAAGGGCGAGGGGAAGAGAATCTTCCCTGCAGTCCGTGTTATTTTATTAAAATGAGGGCACTGGGGGTTTGCAGTTTCCGAGTCTGTCACACACAGCCTCTCGTGTCCTCGTGAAGGGGAGGTTGATGTACCTTCCTCCAGTTTTGTGGATAAAAAAGACCAGCGTGATGGGATGAATTGCTGAAGGCACACAGAACTCTCAAACTTGGGATTCGAACCTAGTTTTTTTTTTCAACGCTTTTTTTTTTAATTAACACTAAGCTACTTTCAAGCTTTTTCTGTCAAATTGTGGTGTTTCCCGTTAGAGATTACTCAGAGGGTGAATGGACAGTCCACATATACATAATATTTAAATCTTTTATCAACTCAAAAGCTAAAATCGTTGCCTTCTTGGAATAACTTGGGAGGTAGGCAGTACCTTCCCAGACGCTTGGCTTAGCAGTTGGTGAAGAGCTGTCGTTTGGCAGAAACGAAGGAACCAGCGGGGTCTGTGGACAGGCGGCCGGCGGGCTCCTTCGTGACCCAGGAGGCAGAGGGGGCGAGCCCCAAGCTCTCCTGGCTCCTCAGTTCGCAGCTCTTGACCGCCAGCGACGAGGCTCTCAGTCCAGGTCATCAGGGACAGGTCTGCCCGGAGGAGAGGGCTCCGAGCTTCCCCAGAGCCCTCGCTCCCGGGTGCAATCTGATCTGGGGTGACTGGGCTTGAGGCTGTCACAGACTGGAAGTGGAGGAGCCCCCTGAAAGGGGAAGGGGCTCACCCTATGTGTTGCTGTTCCCCCTGCAGTGGGCTACCTTGAGGATGGAGAGAGGAGCCAAGGAGAAGAACCACCAGCTTTACAAGCCCTACACCAATGGTAAGACAGGGCCCCGGCTCCCCCCTGACCTCCACTCCACCCCTGCTCCCTGCAGCAGGCAGGGAGTATGCCCTGGGCATTTCTGATGCCCTTCTCCCAGCAGACCACCTGATGAGACTGTTCTGTTGCAGGAATCATTGCAAAAGACCCCACGTCACTAGAGGAGGAGATCAAAGAAATCCGCCGGAGCGGGAGCAGTAAGGCCCTGGACAACACTCCCGAGTTTGAGCTCTCGGACATTTTCTATTTCTGCCGGAAAGGAATGGAGACCATCATGGACGATGAGGTGACCAAGAGGTTCTCGGCAGAGGAGCTGGAGTCCTGGAACCTGCTGAGCAGGACCAATTATAACTTCCAGTACATCAGCCTGCGGCTCACCGTGCTGTGGGGCTTGGGCGTACTCATCCGCTACTGCCTCCTGCTGCCGCTCAGGTGAGGCCCGGCCCCCACCCCGTGCTCTCACTTCAGAGGAGGGTGGTGGGCGGAGTCCTCCCATTGGCCAGGCAGTCCGGCTCTCGGAAGGGTGCTTGTCCTTTAGAAGGGTCCTGGGTTGTCTGCGTAGCAGACAGAAATAAGAAATAGTTGAGTTTCTGAAAGACAGATCGCTTGTCTGGACGGACTAAGCCCAGGGACGGGAGCCCGGTGTTCTTTGTGGCCCCTCCCCGGGCCTGGCTGGTCCTTTGCTGCAGCCTCCTCTCCAGGACAGAGGCGTATTGATCCCGGGCCTCTGTGCACAGGCTGTTCTGAGGAGGCCTTGCCGGCTGCTGGCACCTTGGACCCTACTTCCTGCTGCTTCACGGAGAAGCTGTGCTTTTGCCAGGGGTTAAAGCCAAGGGGAAGGGTGAGGCTGCAGGACAGCAGGTGCCTGAGGGCAGCACGGCCAGCCATCGGCTGCCCTATCCTTCTGGCCGCTGCCCAGTGCCTGAGGCGGGGGTGTCAGTCGGCTGAGAACCAAGTCCATGGCACCCTGTCTTGGGACAGTGAGCGGCCCCGGTTCCCCTCTCGGCGGGAGCCCCGTGTGGGCCAGCGATGGCATCTGGCATTTTCACACATTCAAGTCTACACTTGGGGCAGGAGTTTGTCTGCTGTGTTGTAACTTGTCTTCTCGTTACAGGATAGCTCTCGCTTTCACGGGGATCAGCCTCCTGGTGGTGGGCACAACGATGGTGGGGTACCTGCCAAACGGGAGGTGAGCGGAGCGTGGGCGTCGGACTCTGCGGGTACCACAGGGGGCGTGGGGCGTGGCCCAAACCACAGGCTCTTAGATGGAGTCAGTAGCTCCATGGTAACTGACTCGGCAGCAGAGCTCTGTTCCCCCTCACTGATCTTATCTGAGACTGTTCTTTTTGCCCTCCAGCGCTCGCATTCTTCCAGTTTTAAAGACAAAACAGAGAAACCACAAAATGGTAGTGTCCAGGGCTAGCAGGCTTTACAAAGCAAGTAGTTGAGTTTTGAGCATTCTACTGTGTTGATGAATTGTTTGTTGAGAGGGTGAGAAGTGTAGGTAGGTAGGTCCTTTTTGTTTGCTTTTTCCTTTTTTTTTTTTGTTTTTCGAGAAATGGGCTCCTCCTGGGAAGTTCTGGGGCTGGCAAACCTCTCTTCTGCCCCAGCTGATGGGGAGGTTTGACTCTCTGGCCTCCGCCTGCCTCTGGCTGTCATTGGCAAAGAATCTAGGGGACTCACCTTTGCTGGAAATTCTCGGGCTGAGACTTCTGAGTCCATCACCCGCGGTGAATGTGAGCTGTTCTCATCGTTTCTTCCTTTGTCTGTAGACAGAGAGATGCTAATGCTTACCGTAGACACTAATAATTATAAAAATACTTTTATATACAGTTGTGAAGGGCGCAGGCAGCAGTGGTTAGATGGTTAGACCTGGCACCCTTTGCTGACTCCTTGTGTGCGTGTAGGTAACAGCAGAGCTCTCTGTCGCATTGTCGCAGGTTCAAGGAGTTCCTGAGCAAGCACGTTCACCTCATGTGCTACCGGATTTGCGTGCGCGCTCTGACGGCCATCATCACCTACCATGACAGGTGAGGGTCCACGGGGGCTCGGGGTGGCACGGGGGGGTGGCGCTGCCGGAACTTGGGGGGCTGGAGCCCCGGCCAGACGCATGTCCAGACGCATCATCTCACGCAAATTCCCATTGCTCCTCGAACCTTGTGAACAGGAAGAACCGGCCTAGAAACGGCGGCATCTGTGTGGCTAACCACACGTCACCCATTGACGTCATCATCCTGGCCAGCGACGGCTACTACGCCATGGTAAGGCCTGCCTCCGAGAGTCCTCTGGTCAGGGCTGGGAGCTCTGTCTCCAGCGGGTGAGCGGGCAAGTGTGCTTTCAGACCTGGGCCCCAGCCTAGGCTGTTGCCTTGGTTTCCGTGGCCTCAGGGGCTCCTCGGGACCTGGGTGCTGTGAGCCGAGTGGCTGAGCGTGTGGGGAAAGTGTAGGTGGGCAGTGGAAAGGGGGGTGGAGGTGGGGAGGGGGGTTTTCTTTTTTCCCCCAGACTTTATACTTTTTGTTTTGTGTTGCGGTATAGCTGATGAACAGTGTTGTGGTAGTTTCAGATGAACAGCAAAGGGGCTCAGCCATACATATACATGTATCCATCTTCCCACAAGCCCCCCGAGAGGGGATTTGAAGGGATGGGGCGCAGAGGCCTTGGAGAATCCATGCAGGGAGGGCATTTGAACATGGGGGCTCCGCTTCACGGTTCTTTGTAGGGTTTTCAGTTGCATATCTGCTATCACAGGTTAGAAGGAGAATTTAAATTCAGAGAGTCTAACTAATGGTGGTTTCTGAACAGTAAGGAACCTCTGGTTACCAGTAAAGCGTAGGGGGAGGGGGGTTGGGAATCGGGGACTTTGTGTGAGGATGGTCTCGCTCCCCTTGCCCCTTCCTCTGCGAGCAGGTGGGGCAGGTGCACGGCGGCCTCATGGGAGTCATCCAGAGAGCCATGGTCAAGGCCTGCCCCCACGTCTGGTTCGAGCGCTCCGAAGTGAAGGATCGCCACCTGGTGGCCAGAAGGTAAACGATGACACACACGCACACAGTCTGATTTTAGGGCAAGTCGTGCCTCTGGCCTTCTCTACTGAGCCCGGCTGCCTCCATATCCGAAATGTGGAATATAGAGAGTATGAAAACTCTAGTGCTGTTAACAAGTTAGTAGTGTTTTTAACCTTTTTTTTATTTAATTCCTTGAACCCATTGTCATAGCAGCCTACGAACTTTTAATGTGATTTCAAATCTCAAAGTGAGTTCACTGTCACACGTGGAAGCACACTTCCAGCAATAGAATAAAGCGCAGCTCTGTTTTCAAGGAAAATAAAAGGCAGACGCGGCACAAGTGATGGTGAGAGGCCCGCTCCCTAGGGCCAGTGGGCTGCCCAGAGTTCCCTGCGCCGCGTCTCGGGGCTGCAGGCCCACCCGGCACGGCCCTAGGAAGTTGGGGCAAGCGTTTCTTGAGGCTGCTCTGGCGGGTGAGCCTGTTAGGGAGTCTCAGATCAGAGCTGCAGCGTCTACACTCAGACTCAGGCGCTTCACTCAACAGCTGTTAAATAGTAATCAACCCGGGTTCCCTGTCCTTAGGCCTTTTGTCTATTAGATCATGGGTTTATAAAAGGGTCGTGTTCATTAGCCTGCCTTCATACCGCACCCAGCATCGCATCTAGACAGGGTATTGACACAGATGTATGGATGGTGATGGACGTGAGGCTGTCTGGCCCTCCCCTCCATTTCTCTCTTCTGCAGGCTGACCGAGCATGTGCAGGATAAAAGCAAGTTGCCCATCCTCATCTTTCCAGAGGGTAAGCTGCTGTGTGGGGAGGCCGGGCAGTTAGGGGAGTCCAGGGCTGTGTTGGAGGAACCTGTCTTCACCACCTCAGCTGGGGGCCCTTTGGGCTGGTCCTGGAACTGGAAGCTCAGGGGACTCAGTGTGGACTGCGAGTGCTGTCGTGTGGCACCCGCTCTGGACTCCCCGGGGCCCCGGGGGGTGGTCCCGTAAGGAGAAAAGAGGAAGCAGTAACAGTGGTCTGCTTGCCTCTCTCCAGCGTGTGTTCCTGCGCTGGGGAGATGACAGGCTTATCCTCTCAGAAGAGCTGTCAGAGGGCTTTTACTATTCTATTTAATCCATAAGCTATTACTGATCTCTGGGGTAAAGGACCGAAAAGAAAAGCATTTTACCCTCTTCTGCATTTTAGGAACCTGCATCAATAATACATCGGTGATGATGTTCAAAAAGGGAAGTTTCGAAATTGGAGCCACAGTTTACCCTGTTGCTATCAAGGTAGGAGCCCTCCGAGGGCCAGTGGTCCTCACCGCGGCCGCTGCGAATGGGCGGCTCCAGCCCACGCCGCAGAGCATTCGGGGCTTGGCAGATCTCCCCACGTGTTCCTCTCTGTTCATAAACCCAGCAGCTCGGAAGACACTCCACCTGAAGGGGGCTTCCTGTGGGGCGGGGACGCCCGGGGGATCTGTGCGTTTGCTTGAAGGTGCGGGTGGGTGGGCATAGGACGTGTGTCCTTGTCACTGGAGAAGGAAACGACTCCTCTGCTTTGGCTCACGTGGCCACTCATGAAAACAAAGGGACCTCAGGAGCCTGTCCCGTCTGCCCCACCTTGCAGGAGCTTGAACCTCTGACTGTTCAGACTCGCTTAGAAAGAAGGGGCGCACTTTGCCGGGTTTCCTTTTTCCCCCTTCTCTCCCCTCCTAGCCCTTTGTGCTTATAAATAGATGTACGTTATTATTCCTAAAAGAATGCCAAGTTACTCACATTACTACCTCTAAAAATACACAGCCTTTGTCACTATGTTTAAAGTATTTAGGTTGACAGATCAGGGTAAGGGTGAGCTTGAGTCAGAGTGGTGGTTAGGATTTCATGGGCCTCGGTCGTCTGTAGGGATGGTCCTTGTTTTCACCTGGCGGCAGCTGGGGAGGCGGCGTTGCCCTGGGGGAAGCGCAGGCTCCCAGGCCACGTCGCTTTCTCAGGGAGGTGACAGGCCAGGGCTGGCTGGGAACGAGCGGCTGCAGGGTGACTAATGGGTCCCGGAACCAGGGCTGCCGGGGAGTTGTTGAGGATGCTGGTCTGGAGGAACAGGAGAGGCTCTGTCCGCAGGGTCTGCCGTGGTGTGAGAATGGGGAGCGTTGCCGTGGCACACGTGCCGTCCTGCAGTGTAGCATCCTGGGAATCAGGGCCTCCCCCTGGGTGTCTGTTAAAAACCAGCTGCTGCACAGAAGCCCTTCTTCCTCGCTCCAGAGTGTTGGGCGTGTTTTTTCGGTTGCTGTGTGCACAGGCTTTCTCTAGTTGTGGTGAGCGGGGGTTCCCCTTCCTTGCGGTGTGCAGGCTTTTCACTGCAGCGCCTGCTCTTACTGCGAGCACAGGCTCTAGGTGCACGGGCGCAATAGTGGAGGCTCCCAGGCTTAGTTGCCCCGCGGCACGTGGGATCCTCCCGGACCACAGAAGTGGAGCCCGTGTTGCCTGCGTTGCCAGGTGATACCCATGGTGCCTGGAAGCCCCAGCATTGGGTCTTCGCAGCTGTGTCAGCGTCAGCTGGTGGGGCTATGCGCATGCCCATTGCTGGGCACCACGCCCACAGTTTCAGAACTTGTGTTTCGACCCCATCCTGGGTGCTGCTGGTGTTGCTGCCTGGGAATCTCAGTGAGACGCTGGCCTTGGTGTTTTCAGTGTGGACCCTTGGACAGCTGCCTCCTCTCTGGAACACGGGCACAGCCATTTTCCTCCCATCCGAGGCTGAGGAAAGCCCACGTGTGATTAAGAACTTCTGCCTCCCAAGTAGTCTTCTAGTTTTTGTAAAGCCGTCATTGGTAACCAAACTTGCATAACTTCAGCAGTTTCCAAGCTCTCCCTGCATTTCCACCAAAAGGAAGGCATTGTCTGATCTGGAGGAATGTATTGCTGATCTGAGCGTTGGCCTTGCTTTTCTCTCCACGGTGTCTGCCCAGCGTGGAGCAGAGACTCAGGCCTCAACAGAGGGCTCTCACATGTGAGGTCAGGGTTTCTCTCCTGTCCTGCTGCGTGAACTGTGGCAGTGTTTCCTTCCCATCCCACATGAGATCCGTTCTCCCACATTTCCTGGTGGTGGTGTAACGTGAGCCCAGTACGCCTTCAGGGCTACATCTCAAGTTTTTAGTTTCTATGAGTAAGCCTGAGTGCCTTCATTTCTGTAGTCGGGTCTGCAATTAGGCACAATTCTCTTAACTTTTACTCTGAGAGTCATAGAATGCCGGCTTGAAAGTCCTGAAAGAAAAGCACGCAGTTCAAACCCAGCCCCCCCAAGAGTAAGTGGCTGCGCTCGGGCGTCTCGGCCAGTGTCCCTTCCTGAGGACTCCAGGGGCGCCCGCTATGGTGGCCACCGAGTCTCGTGGGGTCTCCTTTGCTTTTTCACTCGGATCCTGGGCGCTTGAACTGCAGTCACTCTCCATCTAGCGTCGCGTCTGGGAGAGCCCCAGACCCTGTGGCGGCTCAGCCCTGATCCTTCTCAGGCTTTCTCCTTGAGGACGCGGCCCTGCTCGCTGCCTCTGTGTCACCTGCCATCCCGCCTGCCCCGCTGCACTCGTGTTTGGGAGAATGTGGGTCACAGCGGTGGCTGCGTCGCCCACGACATGCCCCTTGCCGGGGCCTCCACCAGAGGGGCGGGCAGGGGACAGCGTCCGATGGGCACTCCCCTGGGGAAGGCCTCTGTGCCCGGCCGCCCAGGTGGCCTCTTGGCTTCTCACGGTCAGCGAGCCCCGTGAAGGGTCAGGACAGAAGCAGAACTTCCTCGCCATCTGCTCCTGGGTCTGGGCCCCAGAGGTGGGCTTTGAAGGCTGGCCGTCGCGTAAGGAGGTCTCTCTCTCTGGGGAGCTGCGTGTCGAAGTGCTTGTGAGTGTGTGACGTGACGGGAGCAGGTGTGGGCACTCTGGTGATTGTTGACTCGGGGCTGGATCTGTGGAGCCGTGGTCCTGTCCTCTGCGCGCAGGTCGGCTTGAGGACCTAAACAGTAGATGCCGGACGCCTGTGAGGGAGACAGGACGCGGCAGGGAAGAGCCACCTCCCTGCTCTGCTGAGGAGGCAGACGCTGCTGGAGGCCAGCGGTGCCCAGGGTGCACTTACTGGAGAATGTTGGGGTCGTAAGGCGGGGAGCCGTGTCCTCCTGCTGACCTCACCCCGGCTGGGGGGCAGTGTTCGGAAAGTTTGCTGTTCACACACACACACACACGTAGAGCCTGTGCACACACGCACACACTGTTGATACACACAAACACGCACGCACACACTAGAACTTGTTCACAGACCCATGCAGAGCACTGTTGACACACGCACACAAGCAGCCTGTTGACATGCATACTGTTGACACACACACATATGCGCACACACTGACACACACTCTTGCACGTGTGCACGCACACACACACACCCCGCCCTGTCGCCCCGCAGTATGACCCGCAGTTCGGGGATGCCTTCTGGAACAGCAGCAAGTACGGGATGGTGACCTACCTGCTCAGGATGATGACCAGCTGGGCCATCGTCTGCAGCGTGTGGTACCTGCCCCCGATGACCAGACAGGTGGGTGCCCAGCCTGCTCCCAGGGCCCCCACGCTCTGTGCCCCACGCCCAGCTCAGGGGCTGGCACACGTCCTCTCTTGCAGGCAGAGGAGGATGCGGTCCAGTTTGCCAATAGGGTGAAGTCTGCCATCGCCAGGCAGGGTGGCCTGGTTGACCTGCTGTGGTGAGTCGGGCCGGGCTCTGCTCACCGGGTCTGCGGGTGGGATTTCTGAGGCGGTTGCTGCCAGCTCACTCCGTCCACACAGACGCCCCCTCCCTGGGTGTGGGGGGTGCACAGCTGGCCGGGGGCAGGGTGGGCACGGGCTGCTGCTCAGGTGCTCAGCCCTGCCATGCTCTCGTCAGGGACGGCGGCCTGAAGCGGGAGAAGGTGAAGGACACGTTCAAGGAGGAGCAGCAGAAGCTGTACAGCAAGATGATTGTCGGCAACCACGAGGACCGGAGCCGGTCCTGAGCCCGCCGCCGCCTGGACCGGCTCCACGCAAGGACTCCAGCGTCCGAACCGCCCAACCGCCCCGGGACGAGCCACCTTGTGTCCCTTTCCGCTGAGTCCATTGGAGGAATGCCATTAAAGTCCCTCCCCACTGAGCCCAAGCGGCCTGAGTGCTGGGTGGGAGCCCACGTCCCTGCAGGGGCCTGGGGTGCCATCTGTCTGATGCCCGTGTGCAGGGGACTTCGCCAGGCAGTGCTGCCCCAGGAGCGCCCGGCCTCGGGGCCAGACTCACGGGAGAGACTGTGTCTGCAGGGCTAGGGGAGTGCTGTTCTCCCCCCGAGGGGCCGGCGCAGCCGAGACTGGTCCCCCAGCTCAGTGGCTGCCATGCTCGTCTGCCCCCAGACTGGGGGGTGGGGACGCCTGCCTCCCTGGGTTGTTGTGAAGGAAGGGCGGCCAGCCCAGTGTGGTGGTCCAGGGCCGGGAGGGGGGCGGGTGAGGGAGAGCCGGAGCCACGTCGGGGTTTGGGGTTCGTTCCTGTGAGTCAATAAAGTTGTCTTTGACGGTGACTGAATCGAGGGGTTTCTCCCTTCACCCTCTCTCCCCCAGCTGTGACCCTGAGCAGCGGGTTTCTCATCAGCGTTGTGATTCTCTGAGTTAACCAGCACGGGGGCTTGGCTTCCAGAATGGGGGCTTGCGGTGTTGATAAGAAGGTGAAGCCCCTGTCAGATGTCTGCTGGGAAGAAGGTGAAGCCCCGTGTCAGATGTCTGCATGTCTCTGGGTGACTTGAAATCCCCAGCACTGTTGAGATGGTGTTTCCCCCAACGTGGGTGCTGCGGGGTTGAAAGTGTGTGACGTTGCGGGGTAGGAGACGATCTGGAAGTACAAGTAGGGGGATCCATGCTGAGATCTGGGGACCAGGCGGGAGCCGGGACGGGCAGGCATGTGGCTTCGTGCAGCCAGAAGGAAGCTGTTGGTCTCCCTTGCCCAGCTGTGGTCCCTGGAAGGCAGGTCCAAAGCCAGGCCCCTTCCCGGTGTCCATGTACTGGCTTGACTGGGTTCAGCGCTCAGGATAGAGCTGCCTCTCCCCCGACTCATCCGTCTGTCTGCGCATCTGCACCCCCCCCCCCCCGCCCTGCACTGGCACAGCAGCCCCCGCACCTTTGGGGGCCTTGCAGCAGCTGTGGGGAGTGTCTCCTGGCCAAGCCGTCCTCTGGACTCGATGTGGGGAGGTGGTGGCTGTGGAGCCCGGCTCAGGGGACTCCAGACTAGCAGCGGCATCTCCTGTGACCTCAGTCTGACTCTCAGCCTAGCTGCCCCCTTCCTCCCTGAACAGTCTCCCGTCTCCTCCCACACATCCCCCGCCAACCAGTGAGGAGTTCTCTTTCTGCTCTATTCTTCTCAAACCAAAACACTGTTTTAACAGTAAGAACATCCTCCTATGAACTGTTGTACAAAATGCAAGAATAAATAGTGATTTTTTAGACTTTTATAGACAGTACTGTTTGGTGGTTTAAAAGCTCTCTGGAATGATCTTCGCAAAAATCAAGTTCCCTTTTGGAAAAGCTTTCTGCCACTTAGTGCGTTTGCTTCGTGATTTTCATAGGTCCTTGGAAACATGTCGGTTTTCGTTTTCTCATGTTTTTTTCAGCACATTACTTTGTTGCTGATGACACAGCAGAGATTATTATAAGAACCTGATCTAGAATGGCTGTTATGTAAAGAAATACTTGAGACTAACAATTATTTTTACTTTTACCAACTGACAAGGGATGGGAATTAACATCCCTATAAAAAGAAATCTCTGAAACTTCTATATAGTGCTTGTTATAAGCGTATAGACTCATCAGACTGCTCCGTCCTTTTAAACTGGGGACCCTGCTGCCCCCCAGGTAGTCATCAGCTATTCATAATTGATTTGGGGTAACTGAGTCAGTCGGTCATGTGGGAACCTCTCGACACTCGGGAATGAGAAAAGAAACACGTGGAGCAACGAGATGTACAAAATGCACCCGCTCCCGGGACCCCGGCAGCCGTGAGGCCTGTTACCAGTGGGATGAGCGCTGGCTAGCTCCTAATCCCACCTGTGGACCTGCTGCCGGTTTGCCGTTTGGGCCTTCTCTGGGTCTGTTCTGACCCAGAACTAGGGACTTGGGCTGGATGACCTCTAAGGCCCTTCCCATGTCTGAAATGCAATTTTTAAATCTGTTGTTCAGACTTCAGCTCTGAGCTCTGAAGTCGTCTAGGTTCCGTCATAAGTGAGCTTGGATCCATTTGGTTTGTGCAGAACATCAGGCTAGCGAAACTCAACCCCTTCAGAGAGTGTCACATGTGTCAAGGAGGATCCCAGGGTTTCTGGTGGTCGTGGGGCTGGGTGGATTTGATTGTGGATCTTGGAAAGATTTGTTTTCACTAAAATGTGAGAGACTCCTTCCTCAGCTGTTTGGAGAAGGAACTTTGTGAAAAGGCAGGCAAAATGCCCTTGAAGGGAAGCCCCATATAGAAGTCTGTTTCCAGGCCAGGGCTCAGCGAGCAGTTTGGGATGATGTCCAACTCGGGGACCTGATTCTTTACTGGGTCGGACCCCGCTCCAGGTTGCTGCCCTGCAGCCTGATGTGAAGGGGTGGGGCGGGGAACTGCTCCGCAGAACCCTGAGTGCCCAGACCAGGCAGCGACGAGCCCATGGGCATCACCCCAGCTCAGCCCTTCTCAGCAGCATCTCCCCAGGGCACTAACCCTGCTGTCCTGCGGAGGTCTTCTGGGTCCATACACCCTGTTTCCTTCTCGAGTTGACCAAAACCTCGGGATCTGTGAGACGGCGCCTCCCCACAAGTCCTTGACGACCAGATCCACCTGGGGTGCATCCCAGGCAGCCAGACCTGAGTTCTCGGGTTGCCCTTGCCCTGAGTGGCTGGATGCCCGGGCTGGGAGGGCAGCTGCCCACGCACCGACTGGACGGGCTCAGAGACGACCATCCTGCCATCCATCTTGCCCCGCGCTCACCCCTTCTCCCCCCAAGTCAATACGTCTCTCTCCGATGGGAAAGTTAATAAATTTTGCTCTAGATTAAAAGTATTGATCATTTCATTTGTAAACGATAAATAAAAAGGGGAACTTTTCATTGCACCAGGGGTAGCGTCTGGTCTGTGTTGCGAGTGGAATTGCGCCGGCCGGCCGGGGGGAGGGCTCCTTGTATGCATCCCGGCCGGCCAGCGCATCGATTTCCTATTAGTCTCCCAGCACCACCCAGTACCACATCATTCCAGTACCTGCTATTAATGGTCTTTTGATAAATAATCACTTGTAAGTCAATAAATTTTTATTAAACAGTGTGGCTTTCTGATTTATTAAAATCCGACCGTGTTTGTCTGGGAGAAAAGGGATGCTGAATTGAAGTGGAGGTTTTCATACATCTTCCTGACGGGCGAGCAGTCACGGCCACCCTCCAGAGAAAAACAATTGCATTTTAACAGAAACAAAACAGCCGAGTTTGGAACTTGGGCCCGGGGAAACTTTATCTCCGTCAGCCCGAGGCTCACTCTGCAGGGAGAAGCTGCCAGCACCGGGGGGCTTCTGAGTCCAGAAGTTTGTGTTTGCTTCGAGGAGGGCTGAAGTGCGGGGGCTGAGCCTCCCCTGAGATTACCGTCTGGATAGCACAGACCTTGTGCTGTAGACAGCCTGTGTGCGCCCTGGAGTAGGCGCTCTCGGCAGACAGACTGAGATCCATGAGATCACAGTCTTGGGATCCACGATAAAGTTGGGTGGCATCTTAGCTTCCTCCTGGTCAGATCACAGAAGTCACAGCTTGTGGCAGAGACTGCCAAGAGATGGTTTGTATTTCACATGGAGATCTGTCTGTACAGATTGTCTTAGAAAGTGGCCAAACTGCTGAAGATTGGAATCTTTTGTCTGAGACTGTATGCTTTTTGTCATCAGCATGCAGTTTGCTGGAGAGGGTTTAATTTGCGGTAGAGGGTTTGGCAAGTTTACACTGAGACTAGTATGGCCCCAAACAGACTTGGGTCCAGAGAGGCCCGACCATGGGGTACAGAACCAGAACTCCCAGCCCAGAGGGAAGCATGCGACTGGGAACTCCCTGCCCCGCCCCCGCCCTGACCACCTCCTCCATCCACATCCAGCGTGACCTGTGTCAGCAAGAAGGGGTTCTGAAGCGGGGATGGCTAGTACGTTCCGCTGAGGGCTTTAATGTTTTTTAAAACATGTTATCAAATCTTTAAATCACGTGTTAAGATGTCCTAAAAATTGAATGTTTTAAACCTGCTGTGAAATTTCTCTTGTTGCTTGAGTTCCTCTTCTGTCCTGGTCTTAGGGGCAACAGTTTGTGGCCTCAGGGACAGTGAAGGTGGGTGGGACGAGGGCAGGCAGGGGACGAGTGTGCGGCCATCCTGCTGGGCGAGGGGGTGGTGACACGGCTGTTCCGGAGCACGGCCCGTCCTGCCCCCTGTGCAGGGGGTGCTCGAGGAGCTCTGGGGCCCATGCCTAACGCTCGGGTCCCCTCCCCCCAAGGGAGACGTAGAGGTGACCCCAGACAGGGGAGCCACAGGACAGCTTCTAGGACATGGGCCACAGTAAGTATATTCTGCACTTCAGTGTAGAAGTGTTTGTCCGACTCTGCAACCCCCATGGACGGTAGCCCACCAGGCTCCTCTGGCATGGGATTCTCCAGGCAAGAACACGAGTGGGTTGCCATGCCTTCCTCCAGGGCATCTTCCCGACTCCGGGATTGAACCCGGGTCTCCCGCATTGCAGGCAGATTCTTTACCATCTGAACCATCAGAGAAGCCCATTCTGCACTTTATATACACACAACTCAAGTCCCCTTCGGAGGTGAAACAGGAGACCTGGGCCTTGCCTCACCTGGGGTTCACCTCTGGCCTTTGTTCATTCTCCTGTCTTCCCTTCCCCCATCCTTGTTCATTCCACTCTGCGTTAGGGACGCCGGAGAAAATCCATCTGAGGATTTCTCCGTGAATCTACCTGCAGGGGATTCTGAGTCAAGTACATTACCTTGGGAGAAGGTGAGTCCTGCCGTGTGGCTTCTGTTAACTGCTGCCAGCGGTGGGGGCAGGGGGAGTGAGTGAGGTTGGCACATGGAGTTACAGGGGCATCTGGGCAGTGCCAGGCAGGTGCTTGTACCACCTGTAGGCAGAGCCAGGCAGGACAGTGGACAGAGTGGACAGTGGACAGGCTCTGTCTCTTGAGAATAAGGGTGGAGGCCTGAACCTTCTAGAATGGAGGACCTGGTGATCCCAGAGTCCAGAGTTCTTAAGCTGCTCTTCACTGCACATGACCCTTTGCGGGCTGCAGACTCGGTGCAGAATGGCAGGCAGGGACTGGGGTTGGGAGGCAAGCTGGTCCCTTTGCATCTGATGCCATCCAGAGCCCTGAGCCTAGGTGTTCTGTTCCCCCTGACCCCTCCCGCCCCCTTCTGGGGGGTCTGGGCAGACACTGCCCCTCCAGAGCTGAGGAGCGTCTCTGCAGGAGGGCCCCGGCGGGGAGGCCCAGCTCTTGGGGCGCCGGGTTGGGCGGCTGCAGCCCGGGCTCAGGAAGGGCTGCGAGCAGTCAGATTGATCCCCCAGCCGTGATCTGTCATTTCTGCGAGGCAGGCGCTGTTTTCTCTTGCTTCAGGAGCCCCTTCGACACCTGCTTTATTTTTCTTCCTGCGCTGACGTGACGGGAGACAGGTGTTAAACTACTTAATCACTTTAAAATTGTTTTAATTTTCTGTTTTTTATTGATCTCTCCAGCACCAATTAATCAGCTCACTGGACCAGGCAGTTAGTACATTAAAAATTGTCAGGGAGGCCGTGCATCTTGCAAAATGTCTAAAAAATATTCGGCTGGCAAATTTCGTTTTTCTTTGGCATGCAACAGTCCTCAGGCGGCAGAACTCCCACTCACGAGGGGCCTCTGCCTCTGGGGCTTGCGTCCGGGAGTATTCAGGGTACAGGGAGGCTTCTGGAAGGAGGTGACCTTTTCATCCCTGATATGCATCTTTCCTTCCACTTTTGTTCCCAGCATCCCACACAGCGTCAGGTCTCCTTCCCCAAGAGCATTGGGAATTTCCAGGGAAGGGGCTCTTGCTCGAAACCTCTCTTCCTGACTGCCATGCGGGCAGGACCTCCCCATCTGTAACTGCGCTTGGGACCGACCAGGCACCAGGCCCACACTCAGGTTTTCTCTCCCTGGGATGTCGGCACTTTTAACTTGTCCTGATGGTGCCAAAGCCAGCTCTCTGGGGCAGGGTCACTGCTAAACTTGGTAAACTCTGTCTGTTGGCAGGTGGCTGCATATCACACTGCCCTGTCTCTGGCACCCGGCAATGCGCCTGAAGTCCGTCCATGAAATGTTCTGGACAGCTCCACCCACGCAGTCACGCTGTCCTGTGTGGCAAGCCCTTGCCACTTGTCTTTTATTACTCCTCTTGAAAATGATTAACGGCTTGGCTGTACTTTCTTTTTTAATTTACGTTTTGATTTTATTGAAGTGTAGTTGATTTACAAGGTTGTGTAACTTCAGGTATACAGCAGAGTGATTCAGTTACACAAATCCACACACACACACACATATATATATTCATTCTTTTTTAGATTCTTTTGTACTTTCTGAATTAAATAAAACATGGGCAGCATAACCAGGGGCTTCAACATCATTTCTTGGGGGTAGAAATTTGTTTTCTGGTTTTCCCATTGTTGCCATTGTTTTGCATTTTTGTTCCCGATCACTTTCCAAAGCAAGCCCCTTTTGTATTTTATTTGTGTGTGTGTGTGGCAAGTGAAGTCCCAAGCAGCCTATCTGCATGGTGTGAGCTGTCTGCTTCCTTCCGGGGGGCTCCATGCCCCCTCCCTCTCTCATCCATCAGGCCCTCTCCCTTCGCTGCCCACTGGCTGAGGGAAGCTCTGTGCATCTTCCCTCCCAGGCTACACCGTTCACTCCGGGCCCCCAACTCTGGAACCAGGGCCGGCAGCCCCCAACTGAGCCGTGGGGCTGGGGCAGCAGACACGGTCGGCCCCTGCCTGTGGCCAGCGGGTTTATCTCCCCCCCGCACCCAGCGCCACCCGCCCTTATTAATTGGTATACGATGGGGCTCGGGCATATAATCTCGT
Source organism: Bos indicus x Bos taurus (assembly GCF_003369695.1). Classification (NCBI taxonomy): domain Eukaryota; kingdom Metazoa; phylum Chordata; class Mammalia; order Artiodactyla; family Bovidae; genus Bos; species Bos indicus x Bos taurus. The sequence continues at coordinate 36,017,133 of NC_040102.1, forward strand.
ATTGATTTTCTCTCTGGACGCCACAGCTTTATTTGCTCACATCTGCCTCGTGTTTAACAGGCGCTTTGCTCTGGAAACGAGAGACCTTATCGGGCAGCTTGGTTTCTTTTCCTGGGGCACACAGGCACGCACACACCCTCATGCTCCAGTCGGCGGCCCAGCCTGGCCTCTCCCTGACCCTCCCTTGGTGAGGCATTCCTGGAGTGGGGGTGGGGAGGCGGGGGCGGGGGACAGTGACCCGGAAGGGCCTTCTCTGAGACCCTGTCTTTGCACTTGACCTCACGCGCTGGGTCTGACCCTGCCTGCTGCGAAAGTGCCTCTGGCTTTAGGGATCAGAGCTGGGTTCAAGCCCACCTGCTCTCCGCTTGACATTGGCGTTGTTCTGCACCGCAGTATCTTTTTTAATGAATGAAAGAATCTTATATTTTTAAGTTATTTGTTTTGGGGTGCTCTGGGTCTTTGTTTCTGTGTGCAGTCTTTTCTCTGGTTGCAGCGAGTGGGGGTGGGTACTCTCAAGTTGTGGTGCACGGGCTTCTCATCGCAGTGGGTTCTCTTGTTGCAGAACGCAGGCTCTAGGGCGCTCGGGCTCAGTAGCTGTGGTGCATGGGCTTAAGTTGCCCCAAGGCATGTGGGATCTTCCCAGACCAGGGATCGAACCCGTGGCCCCTGCATGGGCTGGCAGAGTCCCAACCACTGGACCACCAGGGAAATCCTAATCTTACTGAAGTACAGTTGATTCACAATGCTGTATTAATGTCTGCTGTACAGCCTGCTGTATCTTCTTTATCTCAGAAGACGACAGCATACCTGCTTTGTAGGACTCTTAGGAAATGAGTCCCAGGCACCATGCACAGTGCCAGGCACTTAGTAGGTGCTCAGTAAACAGTGGCCACAGTCAGTCCCCGCTGGTGTGAGAGATCACAGCCTTGTGTGCTGGGAAGAAAAGGAAAAAGATACCCCTGGCCGGCCACCGCGTCCCGTGGGGTGGGGAGCACACATCCCCAGGCCCAGGGACAGCGTCTGTGCCCCGAGGCACTTCTGTCTCCACCCCCATGTCTGAGCCCCACCTGCCTCTGGGGGTTTTGATTTTCTCCTCTGATTACCGTCCTGCCCCTGGGCTGGTCTGCTCTGGGGTTTTGGTAGCAAAGGGAAGGCGTAGAGGCCAGAGGTAAACACGAATTTCCTATTGACACAACATTAATTCTCCTGCTCAGACAGGTGAATGTGCTTCACTCACTTTACCAAGATTAATGGTGTGTGTTTGCCCCACTAAGAGAGGCCTAATGGGGGGTTCTGAACACGGGCCTTCTTGCGACTCTGCCGAAGAGGCTGGCAAGCTGCTCCACATGGGAAGGACCAGCCCCTCCGCCACTTCCAGCGTCATCCCTCCCCCTGGAAGGAGCAGGAGGAATTGGTTAAAGAATGTGTCCAGCCCCGGGGGGACTCTGACTGAGGGGGGAGGCCTTCTCCCCAGACCTGCACCGTGAGGTCTGGAGGTCAGCTCCCCACCCACCTCCTTGGCTGTCTCCTGAAGCTCTCTTCCCACCTGTGCAAACCGGGGTCCTCACCTCCGCTCGCACCCGAGGCTGTTGTCAAAGGTCGCGTCTGTCTCTGGTGCATTGCTCTGAAGAGTGGCAGAGTATTAGAGTGGACAGGCCAGGCCATCTGAAGTGGGGCTTCTGGTAGAGAAGCATCAGGACCACCATGGGAACAAGGTGGGACCCTGGCAGCTTCTGTTTTGTTACTTTGCAGGTTCACTACAAAGCTCCCTGGTAGCGCAGTGGTAAAGCATCTGCCTGTCAAGCAAGAGATGTGGGTTCCATCCCTGGGTTGGGAAGATCCCCTGGAGAAGGAAACGGCAATCCACTCCAGTATTCTGGCCTGGAATCCCATGGACAGAGGAGCCTGGTGGACTGCAATCCATAGGGTTGCAAAGAGTCGGACACAACTTAGCGACTGAACCAAAATAGTAGGTTCAGTGCAGCTCAAGCATGGCAAGAAGGGGCCCGCGGCTCCACTCTTTGCTGCCGAACAGCTCAAGACAGATAGAGGAGGCTGGGGGGTTGGGGAAGGAAATGGAGGAGGTTGCTACTCCAAATCCTGGATTGTCAGGGTCCCCTGACGGTGTCCTCAGCTTTGAGGGTGACAGACAGACCAGGCCATCTCCTCCAAGGCAGCCTGAGTCGGCAGAGCCCCGCAAGGAAGCCATGTCGCTCCCCACAATGAGGGCTGGGTGCTGCTCTCATCAGGAATTGACCATGGCTTAGAGCTAATAAACACCTGGGAGAGGGAAAGTGAAAGCTGTGTCTGACTCTTTGCGACCCCATGGACTATACAGTCTATAGAATTCTCCAGGCCAGAATACTAGAGTGGGTAGCCTTTCCCTTCTCCAGGGGATCTCTCCAACCCAGGGATCAAACCCAGGTCTCCCGCATTGCAGGCGGATTCTTCACTAGCTGAGCCACGAGGGAAGCCCCAAGAATACTGGAGTGGGTAGCCTATCCCTTCTCCAGCCGATCTTCCCAACCCAGGAATTGAACCAGGGTCTCCTGCATTGTAGGCGGAATCTTTACCAACTGAGCTATGAGGGAAGGACGTAACACCCGGGATGGGAGGTTTAATCCAGTTTAACCCAGTTCTTTTCTGTCACTAAGGATGGTCCATTATCCGGGGGCCAGAGCTGAGAGAAGAGAGTGGGGAGTAGAGAGGGAGCCTGGGAAATTCGAACCCAGGCCAGCTCCCCTTCGTCTGTCCCCTTGTCCACCACAGGCTCCGTAGCAGGGCCAGCCTGTAGGCAAACAGGAGGGTTAACAGAAGCATTTTCTTGCTCTATTAGTATTCTTTCAGCTATAAATTTTAGAAACCCAACTCATCCTGACTCAAGACACTAGAATGTGTCTTGTGTCCCGAGAAGGCTAGAGGGACACCAGGCCTGGCTGAAAAAAGTGCCACCGGTCCAATTCCACTCTCTCCCGCCTCTCAGGTGCCCCTGGGTTGGCCCCCTTCCGGGACAGGTGGATGGCCAGGCCACAAGCTGCTGCAGGTAGAGCGGGAAGCCGGCGCTCCCAGAACAACCCAGTCCTTCGCTCATTGGCTGTGACCGAGCCGCAGGCCCATCCCTGGACCGACTGGTCACATGACCAAGGAGGTGGCTTTCACTGATTGGCTCAGGGCCACATCACTCATCCGCACCTGGATGGGGGTGAGTCCGCCCACCCAAACAGCATCAATCAAACGTGGCAGGAGGGTTGTTCTCGGTGGAAAGTCAGGGTGGCCTTATCAGAGGCCACAGGGATCCGTGCCGGGTGAGCCCAAACCACAGAAGCGCGTTCCTCCTCACAGGAAGGACGCTGCCATTCACTGGGCAGGGCGCGGAAGTCTACAGTGTCGCTGCAGCTGGGCCTTGGAGACCCCTGCCCTGGCCTGTTTCCTCCGTGGTCCGCCAATGGGCGCTGGAAATGCGAGGCCGACACTGCTTCCTCACCCAGAACCTAGCGGTGGCGAGTGAGCAGATTCCTCAATTCAAGCAGGGTCTCTCGCAAGAATCCTAGGGGGTTTGAGTGTATCGGACGTTCCCACAGAATCACAGCCACAAGGCTGATGCCGGTGACGGCGGAAAACCGGAAGAGTCCTGCCATCTCTCTGTCTTTCCTGGGGATGAGCATCTTTTCCACTTACACCCTGGCTGCCTTGTGTGACTGTGCGATTCTCTGTCCCCTGGGCAGGAAGGGAAGGCTGCGGAACTCTTCGCAGGTCACCGAATAACTCGGCGAGAGCCGAAACTTGTGGATGTAAGTCAAACTGGCTGTTGAAGATCACCATTTGTGAGGGGCTTCCCTGGTGGTCCACTGGTTAAGACTCCACCCTCCCATCCCCACCAGGTTCCATCCTGGTGGTTCCATCCCTGGTGGGGGAGCTAAGACCCCACATACCTCAACTACAGAAGCCCTTGCCCTGCAAAGAAGAGTCCCATGGCAGCAAAGACCCAGCACAGCCAAAATCAATTGAGAGCTAGATAGATTAGAATGCGTTTGTTAAGATCACCATTTGCCAAATTTGTCCATTCCCAAGTCCTGGGGCACTTGGTAACCAGGCACATTCCAGGACCACACCCACCTGAGGGGGAATATCCCAGAAGGGCCCTACAAATCTGTATCTCTGGCAAGTCCTGTGGTCACACAAGCTTGGGAAACTGTCGAAATGAACATCTTCTCTGGCTGTGGTGTGTCTGCTCCACCCAGGAACACTGGACGTCAATTATACAACAGCAGAAACCATACCGAGGGAAACGGTGTATGGGGTAGTCATGTACTGCAAAGCACTTGATAGTGAGCCTTTGATGAGGGGACCTCACCGAGCCCTCTCACGTCCTCTGTAGCTTTCGGGTCCTCATACACCTGCAAGTTGACACAGCCCTGGCTTTCCAGGGTGGCTCAAAACAGTAAAGAATCTGCCTGCAATGTGGAAAACCTGGGTTCAATCCCTGGGTCGGAAAGATCCCCTGGAGAAGGGAATGGCTACCCACTCCAGTATTCTTGCCTGGAGAATCCTCATGGATAGAGGACCCTGGTGGGCTACAGTCCATGGAGTTGCAAAGACGAGTGAGCGACTTTCATTTTCACTTTCACATACCTGCGAGTTGACACAGCCCTGGCCTTAGAGTGGAAGTCAACGAATTTTGACCTTGGGTAGGTAGATCCACAGCATTTGAAGCCACGTATTAATAAAACAGGAGAAGGGAATGGCAACCCACTCCAGTACTCTTCCCTGGAAAATCCCATGGGCTACAGTCCACAGGGTTGCAAAGAGTTGGACATGACTGAGCCACTGAACAATAACAACCACAACAACAACAGCTGATTCACTTTGCTGTATGGCAGAAATTAACACACATCGGAAAGTAGAGATATTCTTAATAAAAGTAATAATAAATGTTGTTCAGTTGCCAAGTCATGCCCAACTCTTCGTGACCCCATGGACTGCAGTACGCCAGGTTTCATAAATAAATACATAATTTGTTATTTAAATAATAAAAGGAGGAAAAAGGAGAAAGGGCATTTCAGAAGTATAGGCCCCCATGGGCATTTGGCGATACAGAACTCAGCTTAAGTCAGTGCATCTCTTTGTGTCTAAGTTTTTCTGTTTGGTCTTGGTTTTGGTCGCACTGCGTCTTTGTTGCATTGCACCCGCTTTCTCTCTGTTGCAGAGCATGGGCTCCAGAGCACACGGGCTTGGTAGGTGCAGCCTGTGGGCCTCTCGAGTTGCGCAGGTTGACTTGCCCGTGGGATCTTAGTTCCCCAGCCAGTGATGGAACCTGCATCCCCTGCCTTGGAAGGTGGCTTCTCAACCGCCGCACCACCGGGGCAGTCCCCTAACAGTTTTTTTGTTGAGCTCCTAACTTGGGCCACACAGTGTGCTCTGCGAAAGGAAGGGCTGTCTACACCCACTTACGTGGTCATACCCACCCTCCATCTTCTCACACTGCCATCGTGTTCCTACAAACCATCTGGATATCTTGTTAAAAATGCAGACGTGGATTTGGGAGGGTTGAGATGGGGCCTGAGAGCCTGCCTTCCTGACAAGGTCCCAGGTGAGGCCGCTGCTGTTGGAGTGTGGACCATGTCCAGGGTATCCAGGCTTCAGAGCAGGATGTATCAGGCAGGGGATGGAGCCCACGGGGTCCAGGGCTGGAGATATGCTGGGAAAGGGGGGGATCACTCACTGGACGAGGTCTCCCCTGCCTAAGGACCAGTTAAAGTTCCTATAAAAGGCACAATTCTGTCCCAGAGAAACATATGTGCAAGACGAATTCAGCCCTTGGCATCTGGCTTGGCACCCTGTCCCAGAGTCCAGAACCACAGGCTTTTATTAATAGCAGGTAAATAGATCTGGTCACACACCAAGTCTTCCATAACCTCTATACATAGCGACTGACTGGCTGGTGCTTGCGTACTTTCAGGAGTGGGTATCTGTGACTTTGAATCTGCCTGTCCCGCTGTACAGAAGACCCATTTAGGACGGACTCTGCCACTTCCTGAGCTTTGCAGGTGGTGCTAGTGGTAAAGAACCCCCTGCCAATGCAGGAGATGTAAGAGACACAGGTTTGATCCCTGGGTCGGGAAGATCCCCTGCAGGAGGGCAGGGCAACCCACTCCAGTATTCTTCCCTGGAGAATCCCATGGACAGAGGAGCCTGGCAGACTACAGTCCATGGGGTGGCACAGAGTTGGATATGACTGAAGCGACTCAGCATGCATGTACTACCACTTCCTGGCGGTCTGAATTTGAGGAGGAAGGAGAGGGCGTGAGCACACTGATATGGGCATGCCCACTGCATTTTATGCCTTGTAGGGGATTTCAGTGCGTCTTCGGCTGGGTCTTGCTGACACCCATGTCAGCTTCACTTTACAGACTGGACTTCAAGAGGTTGCCTAACTGGGTCACAGTGACCCAGAGACTACTTGGTGACGTGGCGATGCAAACTGGGGACCGTCGGGGTCCACACCCCTCTCGAAATAACACAGCAGATGCTGCTGGGTGTCTGTACAGGTCAGGCATGCCTGGGCATTCTGATCTTGAAGCCCCTGCAAGCTGTGTATAATTAGTCCCATCTTATGGATGAGTAGACTGAGGCTCAGAGGTTGTCATTCATCCAAGGACACAGAGAGTGGTGGTGCCAGCATTTGAGCCCAGCGCTAATGGAACACAGTTCCCTCTGCCACACTCAGGAAAGACTCAGGCTGGCTGATGTCTGGAGCAGGAAGAGGGGTTGCCAGTGGTGTGATTTTAGTTCCCAGTCTTCTCATTGATTGTCACCATTGGGATATGGCCACTCAGAACCTGCTAAGATGCTGCCATCCTTACCTTCACCCTCGCCCTGCTTGGGACAGGCAGGTCTGGGTTCTTTCTGCACTGGAAGCCACAGACAGGAGGGCTGTGGATGGGGCAGAGTCTTGCCTGCTTGCAGGAGCCTAGCCTGGGCTGCTGGCAGGGCAGGACACTGTCACTCCTGGGAGCCCAGGCTGAATTGCTTTCTCTTTGCTCATCCCTGAAAAGCTTGTCATGTGGTCAAATTGCAAGAAGCATGAATATTCTAAAAGTTGTATTGTTTCTTTGACTCAGCATATACAGGAAGGCCCTTTGTGACCAGGAATACAAAGGGGAAGTGAGGGGGAGTCTATGGCTTATGATGTCTTTATGATGGATGAAGCAAAACAGTCCTGAGTTCCCCCCAGCTACACGCCACACACGCATGCGCTCACATGTGCACACTTACGCCTCTGCAGAGGACAAAACTTGTCCCAGATTACCCTCAGCCATCTAGGCCATTCATTCCTGGCCCTTCTCCTCCTTCAGACTCCGAGTCTGGTCCCTGGACGAGGCCTGAGCTGTGCTTCTCCGTTGCTTGGCACCTGTGTTCGGGAGCAGGGGTGTGGTAGGGGGACATCAGAAAGGCTGGGCTCCTTGGTCCTAAGGTTCCAGTGACAGGGGCCCCAAGAATTTGGACACTGGAGGAGATTTTGTTAGGTTTAGCAAATGTTTCCCCAGCGGAAAAAAACTTTCCCTGGGTTTGATTTAATACCAACCCCAAACAGCGTGGACTTCCCTGGTGGCTCAGAGGGTAAAACATTGCGGGAGACCTGGGTTCATATCCCTAGGTCAGGAAGATCTCCTGGAGAAGGAAATGGCAACCCAGTCCAGTATTCTGGCCTCGAAAATTCCATGGATGGAGGAGCCTGGTAGGCTACAGTCCATGGGGTTGCAGAGTCGGACATGACTGAGCAACTTCACCAAACAGCGTGAATCAGACACGCAAGAATTACAGTTGTAATGGAGTATTAGGATGGTAATATACTTACAAAGAGAGCAAGAGCCTGCTTTCTTGTCCCTGACTGCTTCCTCCATACCTGCCTCATGATTTTGCACCTGTTGAGAGGGGCTTCCCCACTGACTCAACAAGAGACAAAGTTTTGATCCCTGGGTTAGGAAGATCCCCTGGAGTAGGGCATGGCAACCCACTCCAGTTTTCTTGCCCGAAGAATCCCATGGACTAAGGAGCCTGGCGATTAACAGTCCATAGGGTTGTAAAGAGTCAGACATAACTGAATTGACTTAGCATATACGCCTACACACATATGTGGCGAGTCTCCTTCAGGCGACTCCTCTTCCCAAACTCTCTGCAAAGTGCTCAGGAAATCCTGGGCCCCTACCTGGCCTCCAGAGCTTTTTTCTCTGTGGCTGTGCCCAGAGGGTCCTCAAGTCCTCCCAGTGGCCCCGCCTGCGGCAGCTCAGCCTCCTGTGTTAGCTTGTGGCCAGGAGCACACAAAGGGGGTGTTTGCTTATTTCCTTCCCACTTTTCAAGGAGAGAGACAGCATGACCTCATCACGGAGTGAGAGTTACACCTCAAAAGCATCCGAATCTTTTCGTCACCTTCCCCCATCCTCTGGGTCCGCTAGGGTTATGGTGAAGGGTTGGTGCCTCCGTTTCTGAGAGGCCCCAGAGCTGGGGTCTCCCTCCTGCTCCAGGCTGACTCTACCAGCCCGATTCTCCCACCCTGGGGGCTCGAGGGATCAGAGAAGGACTTGCTGGGACAGCAGAGGAGGGCAGGCTGCTTATAGCTTGGAGGCCTTGCTGCTGTTGGCACAGGTGGTTACAGCTGGAAGGTGCTGAAAGCACGTCTCCTCTCACCTCTGCTTTTGCAGGAGGTTTTGCAAGAGGCTGTGAGCGGCATCAGCTCAGGTGGCCCCGCCCACTTCCGGGACTTGGTCTGGGGACTTCCTGGGTGTCTGTTTTCCCATCCCAGGTTTCTGGTGGGGTCATGGGAGACAGTTGGGGCCTTCCACGTGGGAGGAGTTGTTGGTGTTCAGTGGGGTCTGTGCTGCTCTTCTCTGCTCTAGGATCTTTTCCTTAAGGTACCTCATTCCCCACAGATAGGTTCCCCCAGGAGGAAATTCCTGGGGGAACTCCTGGGAGGACTCTTGGGGGTCAGGGACCCCGCTAAACGCCCTTGGGTTTCTCTCTCACCATGTTGTCTGGCCTATACTAGCTAGACTTCAAATTGCCCAATGCCCTGCAGATTCCCTGACTCTGTAAGCAGAGATGCTGTCATTCGGAGGGACCCCCCACCCCCACCCCAGCCAGCACATCTGGGACCCCCACAGCCAGTTTCACGGAAACACATGAGTCTTGGGGAGGGTTCTGGGACTTTTATTTTTACTTTTTATATTTTAAAAGCCAGGGAAGATGGGCCAACTCTTGGTCCCTTTTGCGGCTGCATGCCTCTAAGGCCACCCCTCCCCCTCCCAAAGCCCCAGCCCCTCCCACCTGGTGGGCAGCGGCCCCCTCTGCAGCGCCCGTTCCAAGACCCTGCCGCAGGGCATCCCAGGAAAGTGAGGGTCGTGGGTTCCCTGCAAGCCCCGGGTGCCGTCCTCTCCTCTCCTGTGGGGGTACCCCACCGGAGGAGAAGGGGTTCCGAGGTCCCTTCCGGCCCCAAGTGTTCCCCCAAGAAGGATGCTCCTCTCTCTCCAGGGGTCCCGTCCTTGCTCTGGCCCCGAGGGCCGCCCGGTGGGAGGCTCCAAGACGCAGCATTGCTGCCAGGCGTCTCTCCTGTTTTCTCTGCTTCTGTCCACAGCCTTCCTCTTTCCCAGCCCGTGGGGCTTCTAATCTCCTCCTGTCCTGGGTAGAGGTCGGGGGGGGGGGGGGGGAGGGATGCCCTCTGAGGGCAAGGTGGAGAAAGGATGGCAGGAGGACAGCTCCCTCCAGGGGTGTGATCCTTAAGTTGGGGTGTGGGGGTGTTCCTTCTTGGCTAGAACCCATTTCCCCGCCCCTGGTGGAGGGGGGGTCCAACCCTCCAGGGGTTCAGCATTTAGCTGTTGCCTCTAAGGTGGGATGCTTCTTGTGCCAGGGTCTGGGGAGAGGCCCTGGACTTGCCCGCTCGTCTAATCAGCCTAGAGGGAGACCCCTGACTGAGCCAGGGAGGGAAGGCGGGCCCTCTCCACCCCAGCTACCACGGTGGCGTGTCTGGGACCCCGCGGCCAGTGTGCTGGCTGCAGAGCTTGATCATTCTCATCCACCTGTACTCGTAGAGTCTGCAGAGCTGGCAAGGCCAGGCCTGTGCCCACAGAAGCCAAGAGGGCGGAGGGGCCAGGCTCGTGTCTCCCTCTTGGCTCCCTCCCTGCGCCCCCCACCTGGAGGAGGGCAGGGAAACCCACTCCAGATTCGTGCCTGGAGAGCCCCTATGGACAGAGGTGCCTGGAGGGCTACAGTCCATGGGGTGGCCAAGAGTCGGACACGACTGAGCAGCCCACACTAAGCACGCACCCCCCGGGAGGCTGGCCTTTCCTCCCCCTCCTTCTTCCTCGCCGTCTCCAGCTCCTCTCCCTCCTCCTCCTCCCCCTCTCCGACCCCTCCGCCTCCTCCTCCTTGCCCCCCCGCAGCCCCCGTTAGCCCGCGCGGGGACCGCGGGGACCCCGGAGGCGGCGGGCGGGCGAGGTCAGACGCCGTGGGCACCCAGGCCGAGCACCGAGAAGGCGGCGCGATGCTTGCGCAGCAGCAGCCGGATCTTCTCGTCGTCCGAGTCGGGGTCCAGGGGCTTGTTGTACTCGTCGTCCTCGGTCTCCGAGGCCGCGCGCTCCCCGCCCGCTCCCGCGCTGCCCGGGGCCCGGGGCGTGGACGAAGAGGGCTCCAGGGCGCTCTTCTTCCGCCACTTGGTCCTCCGGTTCTGGAACCACACCTGGGACGACAGGGGCTCTGAGGCTGGCGCGCGCACGCCCCTCTGGGGCCGGCGGCTCCCCGCGGCGGCAAGCACTCTGCATCCTGGACTGGGTTCAGCAATGGACCAGGTTGGTTTGTTTTGTTTTGTTTGTTTTTTGGAAGAGGGCAATAAAATAAAAGCTGAGTGCAGCAGCTTTTTCGGCTTCCCTGTAACCCTTCCGTGTGGTATACATCTTCTCCTTTGCCATCTGGGTATTGGGGTGGAAGGGGCTGAAAGGCTTTTAACCTCCTAGACGTGCAGTGAACTTAATGAATAATTTCTCCAACAATAAAACTAACATATGCTTACTGCTGGGGATAGAACCCTGCAGAAAGGACCCAAAGAAACAGAGCCATGTGGACAGGGCGCTTCCTCTCCAGCCAAGTTAGTATTGGGCAGAGAAGGCTGCGGAGGGAGGGGGTATGGGGGCACGGAGGACGGGGGATGAGGGTGGTTTGGGGGCCCTGGGGGAGCCCGGACCAGGTCCCCAGCTGCCCCTGTACCTCCCACTCCACTCAATCCCATCACCTTGTCACAGATCCAGGCAGTTCCAGCACAGCTCAGAGCTAGCGGGAGATGGTGCCCCGACCCGAAGCCCCTCAGGGCACAGTGAGCCTCAGAGTTGCCAGGGTTGCCCCAGGAGCCCGCATACCCACTTTCAAGTGGGAGGTGTGCAGTGGGAGGGGTACCCCCGCTGAGCCTTGCCTCCACCTGGGCAGTGAGGTTCATGGGCAGTTGTGGGGAGGAGTTATATTCACTTTCAAGTTCTTTAAATTTATTTTATATTGGTGGTGAACCAAGGGCAAGGCTGCCTAACGGAACAAGCCTGAAGTGAGTGCTAATCTAGCCCAGAGGCTGCCATCAGCTCTTGAAGTTTCAAGCCTTGGCCCTGCAGGGGCTGGGGAAGGCATGGGGTTGGAGCCCTGTAATCCAGGTTTGACTCCCAACACTTACTAGCCAGTTACCTTGGGCAAAAAACTTGGCTGAGTCGGTGGGTGGCTCAGACAGTAAAGAATCTGCCTGTTGTCAACCAAGTATCCTTCAATTAAAAAGTAAATACATTAAAAAAAAAAAAAAAAGAATCTGCCCGCAATGCAGGAGACCTTGGTTTGATCCCTGGGTTGGAAAGATCCCCTGGAGAAGGGAATGGCAACCCACTCCAGTATTCTTGCCTGGAGAATCCCGTGAACAGAGGTTATAATCCATGGGGTTGCAAAGAGTTGGACTAGACTGAACCATTAACATGTTCACTTTTCACTTTCAAGTTGGGTAATAAGACCCCACCATTGCGCTCCTGCACTGCGCACACACACAAAGTTGCTGTGAGGTTTAAATGGGCAGTTACACATCCGGCTCTCAGAAGAGGGTGCCATGGACGACAGCCATCGGGGTGATGGTCACTGTTGCCGTCTCCAGGGTTGGGTGGGCAGGCAGTGCCCACACACCTGGACAGCCTTCCACTGAGCTGTAGTTGCCACGAGCATGGGGCTGCCTCCCTGCCAGGCAGTGGCGCCCCGTCCCGGTGGGCTCCTCACTGCCACACAGACAGCCTCTTCACCCGCCCGGACTCACCTTGACCTGCGACTCAGTCATCCCCAGCGAGTACGCCAGCCGCGCCCTCTCGGGGCCAGCCAAGTACTTGGTCTGCTCGAAGGTCTTCTCCAGGGCGAAGATCTGGTGGCCCGTGAAGGTGGGCCGGGTGTGCTTTTTCTTGTGGATGCTGTCGCCCAGGGCGTCCGGAGCTGGGGGGAGGAAGGAAGTGTGCCCTTACTGCGTTGAGTGTGAGGGAGTCCCAGCCCTGCCCTGCCCTGCCTGCCCCACAGGGTGAGCACCCCTACATAGAAGCTGCTGAGGTTGCGGGGTCATTGGGGCCCCTCTCACCTGAGCAGCCTGCCTCTGCCTTGTCTAGGTGGGCAGGGACCGCAAGGGCACCTGCCCCCAAGCTGTAGCTAACTGCGGCCAGAGGGTGCTTAGAACTGTGTCTCCCTGTGGAACATCCTTGCTACTCAGTGATGCCGCCCCACTAAGGGGCAGGAGAAGCCTCCTATGGGTCTCTGGGATGTCCCTTCAGGTCACCAAGAAACAGATTTGATGCCTCTACCAATGATCAGGACCCCGGGGGCCTGGGAACTCCTCCACTTTCTTGCTCTTGAAAGAGCAAACCATTTTCCAGGTTTCTGGGAAAACCAGAGCCTTAAGCTCCAAGTGACTGCCTGCTCCCCAGGCCTGGGAGCCACGAGGCTTCCACCCCACCGGAGAGTCTGGAGGCGAGGGCTCAAGAACTGAGTCCTGTGTCATACAGGACTGGAGAGCTTCCTGCCAGCTCTCTGTTTAACGTGTGACAATATATATGCTTCAGTGATACTGTCTCAGACACAGGGCGTTCTGCCCGGTGCTCCGTGACTACCTAGAGGGGTAGGATGGGGTGTGGAGGTGGGAGGGAGGCTTAAGGGGGGAGATTATATATATATGTATATACACATACATACTTATGGCTGATTCACATTGTTGTATGGCAGAAACCAACACAACAGTGTAAGGCAGTTATCCTCCAATTAAAAATAAATTTTTAAAAATACCCAAAAAAGCGTGGGAGGCAGGTGGGAGAAGTGACCCCTGCCCATCCAGGGCAGCCTCTCAGGAGCTTGGTGTGGGGAGGGCAGGGGAGGAGAGTGTGGATGAGCCCCGGGGAAGCAGAAGGTTCATATGCTGGGCCTCGTTCAGCATCGTCTGACCCCCACATCCCACATCCTCGGGTCACAGGTGAGGAAACCGAGGCAGAGACAGGAGAGGAGACCCCTGGAGAGACTGTCACTTTGGTCCCCTCCCCTTGAGTGAATCCAGCCCCTGACTCTCAGATGCTTTGCTGTGTGTGTGTGCTTTCGGGTTGAAGGGCAGGGTGCAGAGAGGGGGCTGCGTGTGCAAAGGGGGACATGGAGGGGAGGGTAAAGCACCCCCAAACCAGCTGTAAGATAGGCCCCCTGTGGGCCTCATTGTGTTTCAGGCCACACAGGTGGGAGGCAGGCGTGCTCCAGGCTTTCCTGGGCCGCCCCAAGCCCCCGCTGCAGTGCAGGCCCTCCGAAGGAGGACAGAAGTGGACGCCCCCTCTGCCTCTGCCTAATGCGGCCCGGGGGGGGTTCCGACAGCCACGGTCACCCCCCTGTGCCTCCCGGGGGAGGTCTCCCTGCCTCTGCACGACCCGCCACCTCCCCCAGGCCCCGAATGTCAGCCTGAGGCCCCGACTGTCAGCCTGAGGCCCCGCACCAACTCTCTGAAAGCCACAGTCTGGGGGAGGGTGGGTGAGGGGCCCCCCACCAACAAGGAGGGCCCAGCGGGATGGGGCTCAGCAGCGCCTCCTGGAGGCTGGGCGGCCTGGCTGCTGCTGTTGACCTGAACCTACACACCCCCAGGAGGGCACCGGCCCCCCGGGATCGGGGCATGACCCAGGTGGGGTCGGGGTACATTCATGTCCCTGAGTGCTGCTGGGGCGTGGGGGGACTCTGCGAAGGTGATGAGGGGGGAATTTCTCTTCACTGGAGTGAAGTGGTGACACGGCTCTGGGTAAGAGAAGTAAGGTGAGTAGGACCTTACAAAGGATGGGGTGGGCTGTGTGGTCCTCTCTGGACCCCAGGGTCCCCAGGAAGGCGGCTGGTAAAAGGGGTGGGGGCAGGGGTCAAGATGCCCATCCAGGCAAAGCCAGGGCGGGAGGGGGAGGGGAGAACCCTACGCCGTCCCGGGTGGAGGGACAGACCCAGGGTCTGCCTCAGGCAGTCCAAAGGCTGCCAGGGGAACCCCCCGCCCCCACCTGCGCCCCCCATGAGCGTCCGCTCCCCCCTCCTCCTGGTACTCACTGCTGCCGCACTGCCGCCCGCCTCGCCAGTCCTGGCCCGCGTCCGCCCAGCAGTTCCGGGTCCGGGTGGGGTATTCGCTCCCCGCCTTGGAGAAGCTCCCCACCTGGGGGCCGTAGTAGACCCCCTGGGAGCCGAGGCCACCGAAGCCGGCCACGTGGGGGTAGCCGGGCAGGATGCTGCTGTTGGGCGCGGCCACGGGCCTGCTCAGGATGTCCGTGATGCCGTGGGGGGTCCCGGCCGGCAGCTGGGGACCCAAGCCCGGGGGGCTGAGCTTGTAGAAGGAGTTCTGCATGGAGTACTGGCACACAGGTGCCTTCATCTCCGAGAACTGGGCCAGCGGTGTGTTGTTCAGCAGGAAGGGGCCCTGCAGGTTGGACTCCATGGCCCCCCCCACAACAGGCCAAGGGGAGGCCGGAACCCCAAATCCGGGTTCCTAGAACCCCTGAGGTCCAGCCCAGAACCCCATGGCAGCTCCCGAGGGTCAAATCGGCTCAAGCCCCGGGCCGGCCTCACCCCGAGGTGTCCAGCCCAGTCCTCCTCCGGGTCCCCGACCACGTCAGACACGGGAAGTCAGGTGTCCCCAGGCAGGTGCCAGCCCCCACCCCTTCCCCAGCACCCCTGCTGTCTCCCCCTGCCTGGGGAGAGGCGGCTCCCCACGCCTCAGCTCAGGCCCCTTCTCTGCCTCAGAGTCTGGGGACCCTCCATGAGAAGTTTCCAGTTCAGAGAAGCAACATTTCCCTGATAAAGATGGGGCCCATTAGAATACAGACCCGAGACTGGCTGAGCTGCCGGAGTCGCCTCGCCATTGGTGGAAACCCTCTCGGGCCTCACATTGGCTTTTCCTAGACAAATTGCACTTTGAAAGATTGACTGTAAAATCAACCAGTGTGTGTGTGTGTGTGTGTGTATGTGACAGAGAGAGAGAGAGACAGAAAGAGAAAGAGTGAGCACTCAGGAACCTCTGTTCATTCCGAGAAGGTCTACCCACTCCTGGTTCAAGTGAGCATCTAGGAAAAAGTGGGTATCTGGGGGGCTGCCTCTGGGACAGCTGGAGGGCACAGCTCCTCCCCTGTGGTCTCGGGAGATGCTACCCTGAGGTGCCCAGGCCGCCTTCTGAGCAGATGCCCAGGCTTCTTGGGAGAGTGTACAGAGTGGACACGGAGGCTTGCCCCTCCTTCTCCGTGCTGGGATGGGTAAGTGGGGAGGCTGGGCTTTGGGGCCTGAGAGCCTGAGGTGGGAGCCTGCCAGGCAGGCTGGGCCGGGGGTGGGAGTGGGACCCCTCTGAGGGTTCTGGCTGGGTGCTCCCAGGCTCTGGCTCCGCCTCTGGCTCTCCCTGATCCCCTCTGTCCTCCCTTCCGCCTCCAAGGACTTATTTGTGCTTCTGCCATGTTCTGCCTGGCTTGGCACCTGGGTTGGATGGGTTGATGGCTTGAGATGGCCATTGATTCAGTGATGGGTGCCTGTGCCAGCTTTTGGTTGGTGCTCAGTAAATATTTGATGGGTGAGACGAGATTGAATCACAGGGCACCCATATGCCTTTTTTTTTTTTCCTAATAAATTTTTACAACATACAAGGCTCCACCAGGGTCGCTTTCTTGTTTTACAAATAGGGAAAACACAGTAAGTAACTTGAATCATTTCTGCATGAAACAGCATAGTTTCCTGCAGTTTATTTTTCTTTCTTTCTTTTTTTAATAATTAAATTTGTTTATTTTTAATCGATGGATAATAGCTCTACAGTATTGTGCTGCAGCGTTAGTCGCTTAGTCGTGTACAACTCTTTGTTACCCCATGGACTGTAGCCCATCAGGGTCCTCTGTCCATGGAATTCTCCAGGCAAGAATACTGGAGTGGGTTGCCATTTCCTTCTCCAGGGACAATATTGTGCTGGTTTTTGCCAAACGCCAACATCAGTCATAGGTATACCTACGTCCCTTCCCTCTTGAACCTCTCTTCCACTCTCTCCCCGTCTGTAGTTTCTTTTGAAATGCCCATCAGCATGTCACTGGTTTGGACATGCAACACGACAGGGAACATAGTGGCTGCCAGACAGATGGACTTGTGTCTCTTCTCTGCCTGGCAGTCCCAGAGCCCTTTCTTTCTGGCCCACGGTCGCCCTTTGCCAGGCAGAGACGAGCCTGCTCCTGGGTTTTCAGCAGGAGGCCCAGGGCCCAGGTTGTAAGAATGGCTCCCCTTTCACAGAGAGCCGGTTCTGCCCACACTTCTGTTATCTGCTCAGGCTAGAACTGGCTGTGACCGTGTCATGCAAGTGACTCAGGTTAAACACAAAAAAGACCTCACAAAGGCTGTGGACCTTGTTTTTCTGGAAGTTTGGATTAAACACAAGAGAAAAGGTTTTTTTATCCATCTGAATTGGCTGGGCTACAAAGCTGTCCATCACCACCCTTTGGGAAGCCATATTCCAGTTCCCCACGTGGCTGCCAGAACCCACCCTGGCAGTTGTGATTCTGAACCTGTGTCTTAAAATCCCTCTGGGTGATGGTGGTGCACAGCACGGTTGGCCGCTTGGCCTGGATACTGAGAGAGACGCTTCAGAATCAGGCTGAGGCTGGGGGCACTCCTAAGACCCTATGACTGTGACTTGGCTATATACCCTGCCTCCCGCCCCCACCAATGATGCAAACTTAGGAGGAGAAGCCAGAGTAAATAATTTCTTATTTCATGCCAAGGTCGACAAGGGCATTTGTGTTCAGTGATCCCAGGATGACAGACTGAAGAGACTTTACTACTTGCTTGATCCCTTCCCCCATTTGATGGATGAGAAAACTGAGGCCAGCTTGGTGGCTAGCCTTGCAGGAAGTGTTAGGAAATCAGAGCCATTTTGTTGGAAGTTCTTGAACTTTGGCACTGAGTGCAAGGATGAGGCACCTTCACAGGGAGCGCTGGGGGTCTCCCTGAAATGTATGCCTGCTGTGGGCTTACCCACCTACCTTGCTCTTTGTGGTTCCCTCTGCCCCCTCCACGGAGAAGGCAATGGCACCCCACTCCAGTACTCTTGCCTGGAAAATTCCATGGATGGAGGAGCCTGGTGGGCTGCAGTCCATGGGGTCACTAAGAGTTGGACACGACTGAGCGACTTCACTTTCACTTTTCACTTGCATGCATTGGAGAAGGAAATGGCAACCCACTCCAGTGTTCTTGCCTGGAGAATCCCAGGGACAGGGGAGCCTGCTGGGCTGCCGTCTATGGGGTCGTGCAGAGTCGGACATGACTGAAGCGACTTAGCAACAGCAGCAGCAGCTGCCCCCTCCAAACATCTTGGATTTGCCCCCATCACATGGTCCTTATGGGGTGGGACAGCAATGTGCT
Organism: Bos indicus x Bos taurus; assembly: GCF_003369695.1. NCBI lineage: Eukaryota > Metazoa > Chordata > Mammalia > Artiodactyla > Bovidae > Bos > Bos indicus x Bos taurus. Next base: position 36,035,067 of record NC_040102.1, read on the forward strand.
CTACCATCTGGGGGGTGAGGGGCCTGGTCAGAATGGGTGGTCCTGATTAAGGGGCTGCCCATGTTCCCAGAAGGTGGGCAGGTGGGGTGAAAGCCTTCCTGCAGACTGATCACCCCCAGGCTCCTCCAGCCCCGCTCCCCCCCACCCCCAACTCCCTAAAGATGAGCCGGAAGGAGAGAGGGCGCCTGTGCCATGAATCGATTTCTTTATTAATTTTGACATTTGTTCAGCTGGTGTAGGGAGAATGGTCTATACATCAGAGAAGGATGGGTAGGGGGGAAATTTCCTCCAGAGAACAGAGCCGTGTGGGAGAGTCAAGAAAAGAATCATTTTCATAACAATTTAAAAAAAATCAAGGTAATTTCAAAACTTCTAAAAAGCGTCTAAGGTGCAGACTGCAGCATTCTCTAGGCATCGTGTGGTGACCCCAAACCCCTCCCCTACAAGCTCCTACTAGCAGCGACGCGGCATGCCGCCGAGGGCCGGGGCCGGCGGGCCAAGCAGCCAAGCCAGACAGAGCGAGGGGCCAAAGCGCAGCCGGGGCCGGGGCTCTACGGGGGCTACCGGGTCGGGGCGCCGGGGCAAGGCGGGGCCGATGGCGGCGGGAGGCGGCCCTGCACCTGTCTTCCTTGGCCTTCAGCGAGTCCAGCCGGCCGGGGGCGCTGGAGGGGTGGGGGGCGCCGGGGCCGGGCGACGGATCAGGCTGGCGGCGGCGAGGATGCTCTGCGCGCCGCCCCGCGCGCTGGGGGGGCTCCCTCTCCCCGCGCGCCCCTTGGAGGCCGGGCCGACCCCGACCCCGCCTGGACCCACGGGAACACGTGTGCTCTGGGGCCGGCCGGGGCCGGGGGCGCTGGGGGGTGGGGGTCGCGCTCTGCCGTCGAGGGAGCTTCTGTGCTACTTGGAAGGTTCGGATGTGTTCGGAGGACACCTCGGCAGAGCGGCGGGGAGGACGGGGGCCGGACATCCACACACAGTGTGGCCCTTGGGCGGGCGAGAAGAGCCTGCAGTCTCTCTCCGGGCCTGGAGGGCGCCGCGGGGCGGGCGCGTTGTGCTGATTCGGGCCTCCCTCTGCCGGGGGTCGGGGTGGGGGGCTCTGGTGTAACTTTAAGGCTCTTCCCTGATGGCACCGAGGCGAGGAACTTCGTCTCCTTCCTGCCCTGACGGCGGGGGCGCCCTGGGCCAGGAGGGTCTCCTTCCTGGCTGGGGCCTCCAGGTGGTCAGCCATCTGTCCCCCTGTGCTCCGCCCGCGCCCCCTGCTCTGCCTCTCCAGGAGGCGGGGGGCGGGGGGCGGGGGGCGGGGGGCGGGGGCGGGGGCACCTTGACTGCCCAGCCCAGGCCACCCCCCCCCCCCGCCCCATCCCACAGGCTGCCTGGACTTACAGCACCAAGTTCGCTCCGGGAGACCTCAGGTGGCCTAAAAACTGGGCAGGTCCGTATTCGCTAGCCCTATGCCCTTCCTTCCTCTTTTACTGAAAGACAGGCTGTGGAGTTCCTTCTCCCGCAGCCTGGAGAAGTCCTCAGGAGCTGAGCTGTTTGTGAGTGCTCTGTACATACTGCTAAAGTGTTTCTATTGGTTTGCATAGTATTTATTGTTTTCATATACACAAGGCTTGATTACTGTACAGTTTACACTTTGAACACAGACTAGGATATAAGTGCTTGAAGGTATAGAAAACCTCTTCTCTATTGAACATGCTGGTGCAATCCTGGGACAGCCATCGGCCCTCCCCCAGCTGAGAGCAAAGACCCTTCGGGACGGGGCGCTGGCTCCCTTGGAGCCCTGCAGCTAAGCCTGGGGGGTCCTCGCCTCAGATTCTTAAGTCCCTGACACAAGGAACCCCCGAATGCATTCTGAAGGTAATGATTTTCCATTGGAAGATGATTAATACTGGCGAGGAGAGAGAGAGAGAGAGAGACAACATAAAAAAAATTCCAGTTTATCCACAGGAGAGTCTATACAGCCTCGGACATCACAGTAAAATCTGTGTGTATACTGAGCAGAGGGGAGAGGTGTACATGTGCGGGCGTGTGTGTGTTTCCTGATGCCATGTAGCACATTCTGGAAGGTTCTGGAAGGTTCGGTCCACGGGCAAGGATGGTCACACATGGAGCATGGAGGTGTGTGGGTGCGGAAGGCTGGCAGATGAGGGCAAGGGATTAATGGTGTGGAACTGATTTCATGTCTAGTTTTCTTTTTTTTCCCTTTTCAGGAAGCTCATTTTTTCCCCCCCTTTCCAGGAAGCTCACATGGATTTCCTACAGAATGAGGTTGGGGGAAAAAAAAAAAAGTACCCTGTAACAAGCCAAAATTGAAATGATTTAAAAAATATCTCATCCCAGCCACAAAAGAGCCCTTGTGTTGCTGTTGCCTTGGCGCTCTCCTGCGCGCGTTTTGCGTCCCTCTCTCTCTCTGCACACCCCCTCTGGCTGCTTCCGTCCACATTCCCCACAGAGATCCACCGTGGCTAGAGGCAGGATTGAAGACTGTAGGTCATGCGTCTACAGTCATTCATGCGAATAGGTGACTAAAGGAAGTCCCTTACAGAGGTCATGCCGTCAGCCTCCAGGGACGCGTGCGCGGGGCCTCCGGGCCAGCTCTCCTCCTGGGTGCGTGGCAGAGTATGTGAAGTTCAAGGGTTGGGTGTCGAGGTGTGATCCTGGGGGACACACAGAGAGAAGGAGTCACTTAGAAGAGGTGCAACCCCAGCAAAAAAAAAAAAAAAAACCACCATCCTGAGCTTTTGCACTGGTGGCCCCCAGGCAGGAGTGAATCAGAAAAAGCGGCCTCCCCAAGCAAGGCAGGAGCTGAAAGGTGCTGAACCCCGCAAGGACCTTCCTGAAAGTCCCGACAGGCCGACTCCCGGACCCAGAGGCTGCCACTAGCTCCATGCCCTCGGATGAGTTCCCTGGATGGCATGGTCACCTGGGGAGAGGCCCCCCGTGTACCCAGCCCCCAGGAGAGGGGCCAGGCTAGGTGGCACCGCCCCAGCTCGTTCAGTTCAGTCCAGCCAACAGGCACAGGTGTCTCCTGTGTGCCAGCCTGCACGGAGTGGGCATGGCCTTGGGAGCTCATGGCCTCAAGGGACCTCAGTGCCACTTCGGTTCTGTCCATGACTCTTACTATCAGCAGCCTCTGGCTCCTCTCCCCGTGTCTTGTAGATGGACAGCCTCGACTGGAGCCAAGAGGTCTTTGAAAACCAGAGGCTTTCTCCCCAGGAGACGAGGTGTATCAGGCTGGAAGACGGCAGCTGTGCCAGCCGAGTGAAGTTGAACTCTGCAGCCTACAAGTCACAGCCACATGGCATGCCTGCCACCCCATGGGGCCACGTCTTCCAGCCTGGGGGGGGTGGGTAAAACTCCAAGTTTGCAAGATCGGCCACCTGGGGTTCTATCTGTAGGAATTTAACATGAAGAAGAGCTGACAGCCTCCTAAGCGGGGCCAGAAGTGATACAGAAAGGCAGAAACTCATCTGAGGCACAGCTGTCTCCAGGCAGGGAGCTCGTCGTGGGTCCTACAGGAGCCAGGGTTGGGGAGGAGGCTGGAGGTGACCAAGGGGAACTCAGCCCCGAGTGGCTCCCCAGGGATGGAGAGCAGGCTTAAGCTCCTTGCCAGACCGAAAAGCCAGGCCTGCTGCTGCTATGGTGTGAGCAAGCTGTCGCCCTGGAAGGGACCCCTCCACCACGGCCCGTGTCCCTGTTAGTGAAGCCACCTCCTCGGAGTCCAAAACCCCATGCCCACTGCTGCCTGCTTTTGACCTCGGCTCCTCCATCAAGGACGCCATCCACCCTCCTCTCGGCTGAAGTTCGTCCCCTTGCCCTCCAGCCCTCTCCTCCAGGAAGCCCTCCCGAAAGCTCTAGCTCCCCTTCTCTCTCCCGTCTCGTGTCACTGCCTGGCATGTAACGAACAGTCAGGTTAAGAGCATGAACTCTGAAGCCAGGCTGCCTGCACTCAGCTCCTGTCTCTGCCAGTTTCCTGCTGCGTGGTCTCAGTCAAGTTACTTATGCTGTCGGGGACTCGGTTTCCCTTGCTGTAAAATGAGGCCACGAGGAGGATGCAGCTCGTTTGACTCTTGTGATGCTGGACAGCTAACCATCTAGGAAGCGCTCAGGACACTGAACGGTACTGGATGCCGCCATGGTCAGGATCCGGAAACGCTCCGTCCTGTCTGTCCTGTCTCTCGTCTGCTGACCTCCCTGGCTGGAGTATCAACACTCTGAGGGCAGTAGCCAGCCTTTACTCTTCCTGTGTGGGGCACTTCCCAGGTGGTGCCAGTGGTAAAGAACCCGCCTCCCAATGCAGGAGATGTAAGAGACTTGGGTTCGATCCCTGGGTCAGGGAGACCCCCTGGAGGAGGGCATGGCAACCCACTCCAGTGTTCATGCCTGGAGAATCCCATGGACAGAGGAGCCTGGCAGGCTACAGTCCGTGGGGTTGCAAAGAGTCGGACACGACTGAGGCGACTGAGTGTGCACGTACATACCCTTCCCGTGGGCTCCAGAGTGCCTACCCTAGTGCTGTGCCCGTAAGAGCCCTTACAGAGTCCTGAGCCTGGGGAAGACAAGCTGGGATCTTCCTCCCGCTCTTCGGCCCTGACACAGAGCAGAGGAGAAGGTTCAACGCGGAGAGGGATGATTCTGGGGTAATCGCTCTTCCTGTCTCTGGGTGAGCTCAGCTCCAGGAGGCATTGGGACCAGCCGGCAGCGGCAGGGGTGGCCAGGGAGTGTGGACCTCCGGTCGCCACTGCCCTGGGTGCCCCTCCAGAAAGGTCTCCCCCAAAACGCTAAGACAACAGCCTCCTGTAGCTCCCAGTGGCTGGGCAGGTCAGGCTTTCCCTCATGTCATTTCTCTCTGTATGCCACTGGCCCCCACCCCTGCCAGCGTCTGGGGGTATCTCCTCTCTCCTGCAGCCCCAGGCTCCACACCTGCGGAGGCTGGGGGTGAGAGTGGACTGTCACTTAAAAGAGGAAAGTAAGCAAAATATGACCTCAGCCCTCCTTGTCTCCTCCTACGGAGACTGTGCTGTGCTAAGATGCTTTAATCGTGTCCGACTCTTTGCGACCCCATGGACTATAGCCCGCCAGGCTCCTCTGTCCATGGGATTCTCCAGGCAAGAATACCGGAGTGGGTGGCCATTCCTTTATCCAGGGGATCTTCCCAACCCAGTGATCGAACCCGAGTCTCTTAGGTCTCCTGCACCAGCAGGTGGGTTCTTTATAGGTTAACTTTCACTTATTAAAATACCCTGGGCTTCCCTGGTGGCTCAGACAGTAAAGAATCTGCCTGCAATACAGGAGCCCTGGGTTCGATCCCATGGTCGAGAAGATCCCCTAGAGAAGGAAATGGCAACCCACTCTAGTATTCTTGCCTGGGAAATCCCATGGACAGAGGGGCGTGGTGCAAGGTAGCAAAGAGTCAGACACAACTGAAGCGGCTAACTGTTACTTATTTACTATTAAAATACTCTCTTTCCTCAGAGCTAACACAAGGCTTTGCAACCACAGTGTCTGAATGGAAAGTGTCTCTTGAAAAAGGAAACAAAAAAAGCAACAGCTATCCCATGCGTGGCACTGCCCAGCACCCGGCTGGGCACCTCTAACCTAGAGGGCGCAGGCTGCCTGCTCCCTGCTGTGCCCTGGCAGCGCTGACACCCTGATTCTTGGACCTAGAGCAAAACCCAGCAGCTGCTTCTGCCTGCTGCACACTGACCAGGCTTGACTCGCAGCAATCATCTAGATGCTTCAATGTGACTAGAAGGCTCCCTCCTCCACCTGCCAGAACTCATGCGAAATCCTTCCCAGGGCAGGCGGGATAGGTGCAGACTTGAAGTGGGCACCGGGGTTTGGGGTGTTCTGCCCTCTGAGCTGTTCCCCTGCTTTGAACCAACTGTCACCATCTCATCTCAGCTCATTTTTAGGCATCAAGTCTACAACTGTGCCACAGGACCTCTAGGCAATTTGGGAAGAAAAACCAGAATGGGTCCTACTAACCCACTCTTCAGTCTGCGTCAAAATCCCTGGAGCTTGCCCCAGTCCTGAGCTCTAGGACCGGCTCAGTAGTGCTGGGCAGGGCCGGGAGTCTGCACTGTCACCAGGCGCCCGGATGAGGGCGACACAGGGGTGTGGGTGGCACTTTGAGAATCAGTGGACTGGGACTGGACAATTTAGAAAACCCTTTCCCGATCGTAAACCCACAGGTCACCATAACCACCCTACAAGGGAAGATGCTGGGGCACCTGAGGCTTGGAGAGGTCAGCTGACCTGCCTGGGTCACACTGCACATAAGACCTGCAGTTGGTTGAGTGCCAGGATACACCCTGTATTCTCCTTACTCCTCACAGTTGCCCTCATGGTTACCATGGTTATTTTTAAGCCTAGAAGGAAATGGCAACCCACTCCAGTATTCTTGCCTGGGAAATCCCATGGACAGAGAAGCCTGCTGGGCTATATAGTCCATGGGGTTGTAAAGAGTCGGACGCAACTTAGTGGCTAAACAACAACAGCACCGGAGTGACACGCATTCAGAGGGAGTAATTTCATCCTCCCCGTGGGAGACGGAAGCTTGAGGAGCAGGAAGAGCCAGACCTGGACCCTGGATCCCTGCCCAGCTTCCACTCTCTCTCAGTCAGTTCTCATTGTCTGCAGGGGGCATGTTCTCTCAAGTCGCCAGGACCCCTGAATTAGCCAGGCCTGGACCACTGCTCCCCAGCAAAGTGCTGCTCAGGGTTCCTGCCAGCCTCTGGTCACGACATGTTTTTCAACCTATGAACACACAAGCCTGTGTATTTCTGATCAAAGACAACATATTTAATGTACCACTGACCCTTGAACAATATGGGTTTGAACTGCATGGACCCACTTGTACATTGGCTTTCTTTTTCAATAAATATAGTACTTGCATTTTCATTTCACAAGATCTTTAAATGAACAAGTTCATATTGGATTACAGATCACAGCACGTAGAGTTGAAAGAACCAGGGTTTGAGCCCAGGATTCTATCCAGACTGTTCCAGCTTCCTGCCCTGGGGGTGAGTCATTCATCAAAGCCTTTGTTTTTTCAGGCAGACAGAGCAGTGCTGAGATTTTCAACTGCCTGGAGGGTCAGTGCCCTCTAAGTCCCAAGTTGTTCAAGGGTCAACTGGATATTGTTGCATTATTAATACTGAACTCTTGTCCTGCAGAGCTTTAACTCATGACTGAATGAAGCTCATCTAACACACAGATTTCCTCCACTCGGCCCATCACAGCCCTGCTGCTCTTAGCGACACTAGACAGGCAGGACCGTTTATAACAGTGAAATCACCCACCAACAGCACAAAGATGAAAAAAAAATTTAAAAAGGTGACACAAAATAGACACCAAAAGGATACTGGATCTGAGTGTGATCTGAAAGAGGGACAGAGAGACGGTCACCTTGTTTGACCTCCGCTGGGAACAGGCCCGCAGGGGACTCAGTGCTTCACCCCCCTGCACATCCCTGAAAGGCCCTGGGAGGGAAGCGCTGGGCATGCTGGGTTTCGGGGTTACAATGAACTGTAGCTAGTAGGCAACTGTGCAAGTTAGCAATTATTTGGAATCCGTGAACCCCGGGGGCCTGTGCAAGCTTGCAAGTGGCAGGTAGCAAAGCATGAAGGACTTAGAGCCCTCACCCCCTTCCCCATCTTGTCTGCAGTCTGTCTTGCTCAGGGGGTAGAGCATTGCAGGCTGTCCCCTGGGTTCTTGGGACCAGACAGGAGCCTCCTCCACGCTGGCCCCGGCACTGCACACTTTCCTGGCCTCTTCCTGGCAGAAGCCTCAGCCCTTGGCAGTAGCCTGGCCGCTCCGCACCCCGCCACCCACGCCCGATGGTCTTGGACCTGCATCTCCTGTGTGTGTGTGTGTGTGTGTGTGTGTGTGTGTGTGTGTGTGTGTGGCGGGGTTCAGCCACTTTGCAGATCTACAGAAAAAAATTTCCAAAATGTCTAGGTTCCGTCCTTCCCCTCGCCTGCGGTCTGGGCCACCTGTCTCCTGTTCAGGAACATCAGCAGAACCCGAGCCAAACGTTGCTGCCCTACGCAAAATAAGGCCCAGAGTGTCCTCTGCCTTCCGCTCTGCTTTCTCAAAGTATTTGGACCTCTAGATTATTTCTAGGACTGACCACAGCTGATGCTCTAAACCAGCAGCCCGCTGGGACCCTGGCAGTGTAGGGGTTAACGCGGTGACCTCCTTAAGCTGCTGAGAAGTCAGGTCTAATTTTATCCTATGACTGGATGGGCCAGACTCCCCGCCCCTGCTCCCCAAGTGCTGAGGGAAGCCCAGAGTCAGCACTTCTGGGGGCTCGGGAGACAGCAGCCCTGCGTTTTTTTTTTTGCCGAGTGCAGAAAGCGAGCCTGCTGGCCGCGGGCCCAGAGCCAGGCCCTGGGGGTGTAAGTGACAACAACCCTGTGCGCGCGGGCGCCGGGGCCACGTGCTTCCTGCTTCCGGCCGACTCCCACCCCGACGCGCCCGGTACTGAGCTGACCCGAGCTGGGCACAGCGAAGGGCCTCGGGGCAGCTCAGTACAGGACCCGTCAGGGAGGACGCAGGTCCAAGCTGGCCTTGAAGCCCCCGGCCCAGCACTGCTCAGCCCACTGGAGAGCCTTCGCCTGGTCCTCACGGCCTCCTTTCCTCCCGCACTTCACATCACGCCCAGGCACCGCCCGCCCCCAGCCTCTGTCACCCCTACAGCCTCCTGTTGTTAACTTTGCCTCTTCCTAGAAAGCCAGGGAGTCACATACTTCAGGAAACACCAAGGAGGATGGAAGCCTTGGATTCCAGGTTCAAGGCACAGCTGGGTTCCAGGCCTCGCCCTGATCTTCCTGGGCACGTGCACGAAACCTCACAGCTAGCGGACCCCACTGCGCCCTCCGAGGCCCTGCCCCCCGCCCATCCCAGGCTCCCTTGATGGGCTGGGCTTCCAGGATAACAATCCTACGGAGATGCCCCTAGTGCTCCTCACTCAGGGAAGCTCGTGTCCTGTGTCTGTTTTTGCACTCCCGAGGAACCGGTCAGCAGAGGCTGTGACAGTTCTCTCAAAGAGGAAACGGCTCAGAGGGCACCGTTAGTAAGCGGGAGTCTGAGCTTGGAGACCACAGCGATGCCTGGTCCTCCCACTTCATGCTGGGAGAGGCGGGAGTTGTCCGAAGGATAGGGATGCGAAATGAGCGGCTGTGGCAGAGGTTGGGGGTGGGGGCGGCGGGATACCGGGCCATGCAGACAAGACTAATGTCCGTGTTACCTCCAAAGAGGCCATTCCACAAGAGGGGCTGGAGATCACTGCTTCCCCCTTTTGAGGCTGGCCCGCTTCACTATCTGAGCCCCCTTCCTGCCCTCTATCAGGTCCGGCTGCAGGCCACTTCCTCTCAGCTCCACCTGGAGACAGCAGTTCAGACAGAAGGCAGGACAGATCACACAGAGAGATGGCAGGAAGGCCAGAGAGGACAGGCACCCTACGGAGGCGGCGGGAGCGGGGCCACCAGCGCCAGGAGGCTCGAGGAGGAGCCGGCAGACAGGTGAGAGGAGAGCCCCAGGCGGGCTGGCGCAGGGGGCAGCGGAGGTCACGGGCCGAGCCCTCTGAAGGGTGAGGGCCTGGGAGGCCGCGGGCCCAGCAGTACCTTGGCGTGAGTCATAAAGGAATCAATGTCCGCCTCCATCTCACTAGGGTCCTCCAGGGGCCCCTTGGAAATCACCTCCTCAAGCTCCTGGGTGTCATCGGCTCCGGACGGGTCTATCTGGCGAACGACTTTGCGAACGATCTGGAAAAGTGAGAGGGAGGGTAGGAGGGGGCTTGGGGAAGCCGTCGAGGAAGAGCTTGAAAGGGGGCAGGTCCCAGAGGGTGGTGCAGTGGGTGCGGGCTATGGCCCCAGGTGCCCTTCCCTGTGGTCAAGGTCAGGGGCGGCCTCTGATCCCCATGGTTGGATGGGGAGCCCGCACTGGGCAGTCTCAGAAGGCCTGGAATTTGTGGGGGTCTCAGTGGGGCTCAGGGACAAGTGGGTCTGACGCTGTGACTTCCATCTCTAGCCCATGGGGTCCATTCTGCCTGCAGGTGTGTGACGGACGTTTACACTGTCTTCCCTGCACAACGGTGAGCCCGTGACGGGGAGGGCGTGTCTGTCCCTTCGACTGTCTGTTCCCTAGTCACACATCTGAACATGCCAATGACTGTCTGCTCTGCACTGACCGTGTGCAAGGAGTGGGAAGGTGAGAACATGCACAAGCGTGAAGCTTCTCATGTGAAAGGAAAGACCGGGCCCTGCTCCAAGCGAGCGTGTGCACTGGAGCCACACCGCTCAGCCTCAGCCAGCACAGCCCTTGTCCGGCAGAATCACGGCTCCTGGTGTAAACTTGCGGCCAACCCCATGCGTTCTCACATCCTCTTTATCTCAGGAAGCCCCATGGGGACCCCCACACTGCTGTGACACAGCTGTTTTCAGGGCCAGGCGTCACAGGACTAGGTTTGGGCTGTATCCACAGGGCCCCGTCCTTCTGGAACACAGCCGCCCCAGCTGAGCTCAGGCTGTATCAGGCAAAGTAAGGACCGCCACGTCTGGAACTGCAGCAGGTACCCGAACCGTCCCATCTGAGCCGGGCTTACCCTGCTGTTAGGGTAGTAAGAAGCTGAGGGTGAGCTCAAAGCCCTCTGCCCAGCTCAGGGGGGACTCTGCACCCACCTTCTTGGTGATGACGTTGCCCTGCTCATCTGTGAAATGCTCCTCTGTCACCTGCTCCCCTGGAATATTCTGAAGCTCATTCCCCTGGAATCAGAGGAAGGTAGAAAACTCGAGATGGATAAGGGGGGATGAGATGGAAAGAAAGGGGAAGTGAAAGTCGCTCTGTCGCATCCAAGTCTTTGCGGCCCCGTAGACTATTCAGTCCATGGAGTTCTCCAGGCCATACTGGAGTGGGTAACCGTTCCCTTCTCCAGGGGATCTTCCTAACCCAGGGATCGAACCTGGGTCTCCCGCATTGCGGGCAGAGTCTTTACCAGCTGAGCCACACAAGAGAAGCCCAAGAATGCTGGAGTGGGTAGCCTATCCCTTCTCCAGCAGATCTTCCCGACCCAGGAATTGAACATGGGTCTCCCGCATTGTAGGCGGATTCTTTACCCACTGAGCCATCAGGGAAGCCCAATAAGGAAATAAGTTAGCAGTAGCAGCAGCAGCCAGAGTCTGATGAGACCCCACCCTGGCAGGAAACCGCAACTCAGCAAGAAGTGAGTTGGACTGACTTCCAGTGGCTGCTCCAAGTTGAGGCCGGGGGTGGGGGGGCGGGCACCCCTGGGGACCCTGGGCCTGAGGTCGGGAGGGGAGCCCAGGCTCACGGGAGCGCTGAGTGACGGATCCCTGCCATCATGCCCCGGAATGGGGAAAACAGGGGCGGCGATGATGCAGGTTGACGGAGGAGCTCCCGGGAGAGGGAGGGAGAGCCTGGCGTCTACTCCTACGGCACTTTAAGGGGAAGAACACCCCAGCCACAGACGCTCACACCCCGAGGTGGGGTCTTTCTGCCTCCCTGAGCTGGTTGTGGACAGAAGCAGAAGGAGGGCCAGCCTCCTGAGTCCCAGAGCGGATCCTTCTCAGCCATCGTGAGGGACGAGAGGTGGGGAGGGCGGGAAAGTGCCGCCCAGCTCCGGCCTGCACATCCCCAGCGCCTCCCAGCCAGGCCGCCCGACCTCTCTTCCTGCGGGGCAACCGGACTGGTGCTCCCCGCGCCCCCCCTACCCCAGGTTACCTTCAGGAGGACCCGGCGCCGGACCACCCTGGTGGAGATGGTCTCCTCATCGTCACTCAGCCCCTCACTCTCCCCCAGCTCCTTGTCCAGCTCCTGGTGGACGTGCTTGAGCATGAAGCCCAGGGAGCCCCGGACGATGTGCGCCACGTTCTGGCAGCTGACCAGGAAGAAGCCCAGCAGCACCAGGGTGACCAGGAGCTGGGTGACGAAGGTCCACATCCTTGACTGCTCACCAGCCCAGGCCTCCAGGGCCTGCGGAGCCAGGGCGGTGGGGCCAGCCGCTCATTCTCCCCGGGGACTCCGGAGGCCCCCCAGGACCCGCTCCATTCTCCCCGGTGCACGGGAGGCTGCAGGGCCCCCACAGTGGAACTGCCGCGCAAGTGCCTGCCCGGCTGAGCGCCCGCCTCTGCCCCCGGCCTGGCTGACGTCAGGCCCCAGTAATTCTAGCTCCTGAGCCAGCTGCCCCGGGCTGTCCAGCAGGGCCAGAGGGAAGCCGGCAGGTGTGTGCGTCCCGGGCACCGGACGTGCGTGTTAAAGGGCGTTTTGAACAACGCTGCCCCCACCCCCACCACCGAGAGCCCGCCCCTGTGCCAGCCAGAGGCAGCTTTAGCTGTGCCCAGGAAAAGGGTCCCGTTTAGGACTCGGGAAAAAAATCAGACGTCTGCAGAACGCGGTTCCTGGTGTGTGTCCTAGGCGGCTACCACCAGGACCACGGGGATGTCCACTGGCTTGCTCGTGGGGTGGAGCCAGCTAACACCCTGGAGGGTGCAGGGTTTGTTTCAAAAATAGCACCCCCCCAGGGTGAGTGGTCAGCCCCAGGAGCGCAGGCGTCCAGCACTGGTGGCGGGGGCCTTGGGAGCCCATGTGATTTCATGAGCCCCGCGGCCCTCGGTGGCCCCCCTGCCCTGCCTTAGGCAGCACAGCCATCCTAAATGCAAGTGAGTCCCAGTGTGTCTATTTAGGGCCTCTCCTTCATGGCTCTTCCCCAGGCGGGGCTGGCAGCGCCAGGGCCAGGAACCAGGCGCCTGCAACTCGCCTCTGCAGGCCTGGCTCCGCAAGGCAGCCCAGCAGCTGAGGCTCGAAGGAGTCCCGTTTCCAGGACAGGGCTGCTCCTCTCTGGGCAGCAGCGGGCATGGCAGGAAGAACCAGAATCAGGACTGGCACCCTGACCCTGCGGAGGTCTCGCAGGGTGGCTGGAGGCCTAGCGGGGTGGCTAGGAGTTGCGGGGGGGCGCTCCTCTGGGCCTCGGTTTCTACAGCCGTCAAGACGAGGGGTGGGTTGTGAGCCCACCCACCGCTAGGGACTGTGACGGCCCTCACCCCACGCAGCCCACTGCCCAGGCGGGGCTCTGCATGCCCTTTCACACATCAACTCGGTTACATTAACACCGTCGTGTCTCTGGTGTCCCCACATCACGCAAGGGCAGTGGAGGCACAGAGAGGTTAATGACTTGTCTCATCGCAACACAGGAGTGCCAGGGATGCAGACACAGCACATGTAGGGGGCCCCGGAGCCCTGGGTCCAAGCCTGGGCCAGGAGCCCAAGGTCAGATGCTGCCTACCGGGCCGAAGAGAGGGGCTGGCTGCCTTCCAGGCTAAGGTCCCTAGTTACAGTAACCAACACCCCCCAGCCCCCACTGAGCTTTGAGGCTCACTGAAATACCAGGCAACAGGTGCTCTGCACGCTGTCACCTTAAACAGGCCTCTCAATCATTCCCCGGGGCCCCAGGAGACCGTGAGGAGACAGTTCGCCCACCCTCCCATCCACCCTAGATGGGGACCTGGGACCGGGAGGGCTGGGACTCTCCCTACCCTGACACCGGGTCTCCTGGGGCTCAGTTTCCTTATCTGTAAACGAGGCAGCTGGGCATAATGACCCTGGAGGGTTTGCTTCTCCAGGATCCTGCCTTCTCTCCAGTCCTCCCCCTCCCCACAAAGCCGAGCCCAGACAGGCTCCTATGCGGTGTCGTCCCCAGGACTCGCAGTGCACAGACCTGGGTCTGGGGGGCACAGACCCAGGGTGGGGGGGTGGGCCTGGTGCTTTGGGACAAGTGTGCACAACCAGGAGTGGCAGAAATGGGTGCAGTCTGACCACCAAGAATGCCAGGGTGGCCTGGGGTTAAAAACGGGTGCAGCATCCCGGCCATCGGAGGCATGTCCTTGTCAGGGACGGCTTCTAAATAAAACCCTGTTTAATTCCTGGCACCTCTTGGCAGCCGGCAGCCCAGGCCATGGTGGAGCCCACCCGGTCCTGGGGTCCTCAGAGGTACCTGCAAGGCTCGGGCTGGGACAGGGGCGAGGGGAGAAGCTGGCAGTGAAGGGGAGGGCGGAAGAGGACACGTGCGCGTGGAAGACGAGGGACCAGGGAGATGCAGAGCACACGCTACACATGTGCTAAAAGTATCGATACATGTTACAGAGCGGTGACTCCCGCTTCATACAAACACAAACTAAAACGATGTCAAGCGCTTCCCTGGTGGCTCTGTGGATAAGAACGCAGTTGCCAGTGCAGGGGGCACGGGCTTGATCCCTGCTTCGGGAGGATTCCACGTGCCGCGGAGCAACTAAACCCAGGGCACCACAAAGACTGGGCCCGAGTTCCAGGGCCCGTGAGCGGCAACGACTGAAGCCCACACGCCTGGAGCCCGTGCTGAGCAACAAGAGACGCCACTGCAAGGAAGAGCGGCCCCCGCTCATCGCAGCCAGAGAAAAGTCCGTGCCAGCGAAGACCCAGCGCAGCCAGAAGTAAACAAATAAATACAATTATTTAAAAAAAATTATGTCAAGATCATAACGGGCTTCCCAAGTGGCACTAGTGGTAAAGAACCCGCCTGCCAATGCAGGAGACGTGAGAGAGGAGGGATGGATCCCTGGGCTGGGAAGATCCCCCGAAGGAGGGAACGGCAACCCACTCCGGTATTCTTGGGCTTCCCTGGTGGCTCAGACGGTAAAGAATCCACCTGCAATGCAGGAGACCTGGGCTCGATCCCTGGGTTGGGAAGATCCCCTGGAGGAGGGCATGGCAAATCACTCCAGTATTCTTGCCTGGAGAATCCCATGGACACAGGAGCCTGGTAGGCTACAGTCCATGGGATTGAAAAGAGTCAGATATTACTGCAGCGACTGAGCATGCATGCAAGATCATAAGACATCTGGGATTAGTTTCAAGATAACGTCAGGGGGAAGTGTGTGCTGGAAGGTGATAGGCTATCCTACCCGGTTTTGTATCTATTTGTAATTTTTCACAATGCAAAAAGGTTTCAAAAAACACATTGAAACAGATGTCCAAGGAAATGGGGAGTCAAGACAAAATGGAATAAATAAAGTAAGTAGCGGGGACTGAAGGGAGGGTGGAGGCCACAGCCTGTGCAGGGGTCGCCCCCGCCCTCCACTGCCGTCCCAGCCTGTCCCCACAGGGGTCTACCCGCATGGGCACAGAGACCCCAGGGAACCCTGGCGACAATCCTTTCTCTACCCCATTTACACAAGGGGACCCAGGGGCCTGGAGGAGAGTAGCTGGTTATTGGCCCCAAAGACTGGGTAAGACCCAAATCAGCCAGCGGCCGGGCCTCTGGGTTCTAAGCCCTTCTTCCTAAAACATGACAGAAAAAGAAAACAAAACCAGCCCTCCAAAGACCCTGATGCTGGGAAAGATAGAAGGCAAGAGGAGAAGGGGGCGACAGAGGATGAGATGGTTGGATGGCATCACCGACTCAATGGACATGAGCTTGAGCAAGCTCTGAGGGAGATAGTGAAGGACAGGGAAGCCTGGCGTGCTGCAGTGCATGGGGTCACAAAGAGTTAGACACGATTGAGAGACTGAACAACAACTACAGAGCCCCCCTCTTATCCTGTGACCACCTTAGGCATATGAAGGGCGGCCGGCGGTGGGGAGCGGGAAAGGGGCACCATAGGTGTGCCTGGGAGTCTCTGGACCCCCATCAAGGAGAGCCCCTCCCTGCCCTCAGAGGGGTCACGGAGGCCGACAGATGGGCAGACAGAAAGAGAAGCCACCGCCCCAGGCTTTAAAGAGAAACCACTCACAGCGGGGGTCTGAGCGAGTAAGTGGATGCCGGGGACCCTGGTCCTCCCTGCCCGAGGGTGCCCACCTTTACCTGGAGGGAGATGGTGCTGCCAGCCTCCTGCGTCCACTCTTGGGGGCTGGGCGGTCTCTGCTCCCTGCCGACCTCAGACTGCTCAGCCGCAGGCCCGGGGCCCTCCTCGAGCTCTGGTGAGCCACCGACTGTTCTCTGGAATAAGTGTGGGCCCAGCGGGGCCTCCTCCAGCCGGGAGCCATGTGCAGCCTCTTGCAGGTAGGAGACGATAGAGCCTTCCGCATCCCAGTCGTGCACCCTGGCCCCCGGGAAGAGACCGAGGACACCCGTCACCCCCAGCTTCCTCTCTCGGGGGTCCTCCCTGTCTGGAGCCTGCCCTGCCCTCTGGAGGCTGGGAGGGCGTGAACCAGCACACAGCATCGGCCCCGTCCAGAGACGCGGACACCGGTGCCGCTGGGCCTGTCCTCTGAGTGGACGGCTCTGCTTCTGTGGCCCCGTGATGGTCTGGTCATCAGGGGTCCCCACACCCGCCGTCCAGCCCCCCATGGTGCTCCCATCCCACAGTCCTCACGGCGGGGCTCAGCAGGTGGGATGACCCCCCCGCCCCTCAAAGCAGGCTCTTCCACAGCCTCGGGAACACAAGTGCGGGCTCCTCCCTCCCTCGCCAGCCGTTCCTTCCCAGTGTCCTCTGTGTCTCCTCCTAACTTTCCCGGCGTCTGACCCTGGAAGGGCCCAGGCTCAGTTCTCAGACCTCTCTCCCTGTCTATATCCACTTCCCAGGTGAGGTCATTCAACCTGTGGCTTTAAGCCCACCGGTAGGTCCCCAGCAGCTCGTCCCTGAGCTGCAGGCCTGTGTGTCCAACGGCCTCCTTGACACCTGCCTGGAGGTCTCTGATGGGCATCTCGCGGGCTCAAGTCCTCACCGAGGGCATCCTCCCCAGCTGTCTCCCCACCCTGCAGCAGACGGCACCCTGGGTCCTGCAGGTGTCAGCTCAAGGACACCTGTGTCCTCTGGGACACCCCCTCTTTCTCTCAATCACTATATCTTATTTGCCAGCAAATCCTTGGGATTCCACTTCCAAAAATACATCCTGAGCATGACTACCCCTGGCCAGCCATCTGGGTCCACGTCACTTTCCTGCACCTCATCTCCCTGCGTCTACCCCTGACCGCATCTGGCTGTGGCCCGATCACCTTGGATCTCTGCTCAGAACCCTCTGACGGTTCTCCATCCCACCCAAGAAGCACCACAGTCCTTCTAGGACCCCAAGGCCTGCCATGTCAGGCCCCACCACCTCCCTGATCATCCTGCTCCAGGTGCAGCCAGCTCCTCGCTGTCCCTGGAGTGCGGTGGGCATGCTCTGCTCTGAGGCCTTTGCACCAACAGGGCCTCTGAGGCACCTCTGCTCAGATGCTCACAGGGCTTGTCACCTGAATTCCTTTACGTCTTTCCTCCAAGTCACTCTCAGGTGCCCCTGGCCGCCTTCTCTGTAATTCCACCCTCCCCTTTTCCTGCTTTATTTTTTCTTTTCAGCACTTGGCACTAATGAGCATTTCTTTTTTAAAATTACTTTCCAATCCATTTACTTTATCTGTTTATTGTCAGTTTCCCCTCCCTAGAACACGGGCCCCCACCTCCAGGATCCAGTGCCCGATGATCTGAGATGGAGCTGATGTAATCAGAATAGAAATAAAGGGCTCAATAAATGCAATGCACTTGAATTATCCCCAAACCATCCCCCCCGCCACCCCCACTTCATGGAAAAACTGTCTTCCACGAAATCGGTCCTTGGCTACCAAAAAAGATTGGGGACCGCTGCACAAGAACACAAATGTCTCGTGGGTGGCGACAGTGTTTTGCTTAAGGCCACAACACTGGCTTGGAGGCATTTGTACAGGGGCCTGGCACACAGCTGGCCTCAATACTCACTGTCGGGTGAATGAATGAAATCCATCTGTCCCCACGGGAGGGCTGGCCCAGGTCACAGAGCCCGCCAGTCATGCTCTGAGGCTTGGCCGCCAGGCCCCTGGTCCCTGTCTAGGGACGCTGCTGTCACAGCGGTGCAGTGGCCAGCACACACGGGCATCCAGTCCATGCTTGTTAAGCCAAGGGTCACTACAGGTGCTTGGGAGGCCCAGTTTCACTGTGGATCCTCACCGCTCAGCCTGCCCAATTTTCCTCAAGAATCAAAGGGTTCATCTGCGGCACTGAATGAATCCCGGCTATCCTGTCTCCTAAACGGCTTTGTTTTCCATCCTGCTGGGGGATGGGGCCACACTGAGCGGCTCCTCCCTGGGGAGGCGCCATCTGCCGGGGCTTCTGGGAGGGGGACACGGGTGGGAAGGGGACAGGGGAGCAGGTTTCCCACGGTCAGGCTGGACCTGAGCTCCACGGGGGTGGCCACGGCCTCCCGGGAGCACAGGAACCGTGTACTTTGGGGAAACTGAGGAGCAAAGCAACAGGGAGGACAGGGCCTCGGCCACGCCCTTCCTGGGCCAGCCCCAGAGGCCACGGTGATACCTGTCACTCGTCTGTCTGTCTCGCTCTCGCCCCAAGACCCCTCTGCACTTAGCCCAAGCGCCAGGGTGCAGTGGGCTGTCCACCGCATGGACGTGGCCTGGACACTCTGTGTCCACCGAGGCGCACGAGGCCCTTCCACCTGCACTGCCAGCCTGGCCGGGTCCCAGGCCTTCTCATGGCGGGAAGCGTGGCCAGGAGCTACCCAGGAGAGGAACCATCTTCAACAGCTGAAGCTCTGTCCCGCCCAGATAAGCCCAATTGGCCTCACTCCTCCGGACAGGCGTAACTAGAAAGGGCAGCCTTATCAGTTCCGTCACATGCAGGCCCTGTGACTGCCCACCCGCTTGCCTGGGCCCTGGAGCTTCTAGGTTTCCAATTATGGTTTGCTTTCAACAATCGACACAGCAGTGACCAGGCCCAGGGCCCCCGGCTCTGCTGTACTGCCAGGGCCGTGGCTTGTCCCAGCCTGACAATCGCTCTCCCCATCCCAACACCCCCAGCCTCTCTCCTGGGGGCTGCACAGGAGTTGGAGGTGGGGCGGGGAAGGACTGGCCTTTGCAGACGCAGCTCCACTCTTTATCACAACACAGAGGCCTGCGTGCTGGCTGGGAGGTGCAGGGGCAAGCTGGCACCTTACTGAATTATTTCCTCCAGGGCGTTTGGCACACAAGGTTTGGGGGGCAGCAGCATATAAAAGTCCCCCTTACTCGCTGCTAGGCACAGGACCCCCCGGAAGCCCGGGATGGCAAAAGGCACCCCGCCCGGCAGCCCAGCCCTTGCCCTTACCTGTCCTGGCTCGAGTCCATCGCCCAACTCACGGTGGGGGTTTCTGAGACTCGGGCGTGTACCCTCTGCTGGCCTGAAACAAGAGACACTTCACGCTCTGAGTCCTGCCCTGCACCTGTTGAGTCCTCCTGCCTCTCATGACCTGGCAGCTTCTCTTCTGACCTCTGACCTTCCTCCTGGTCAAGCAAATCGATAAGGCCATTTGTGGCATCTGAATCCACCGTGTCGTCCTCCACGAGGTCCAGAGAGCCCAGCGTGGGGCCCTGGGGTCCCTCGGAGAGCGCCCCCTCCAGCTTCCACTCGTGCCCGGTGGCGTCCGAGTCCTCGGCCTTGCTGCACTCCAGAGAGGAGTCCTCAGCAGTGACCAGTGAGGGCGTGAGGCCCGCGGACCACACCTGCATGTCAGACATCTCCAGCAGGGCGTCATGCTCCGTGCCCGCCAAGGGGATGGCGTCTAGGACGGCCACCTCGTTCCAGTACTGGTCTGCGCGCAGCGGAGAGGGGAGCGCGTAGTGCAGGGAGGCGGGGGACAGCAGCTCGTCCTGCAGCGAGGAGTAACCTGGATGGGCAGACAGAGGAGACGTGCTCCAGCGGCGCCCTACGTCATGCGTGCGCACGTGCAGGGCCACACACTCGAGCGCACAGGCTTGGCCACGATCGGGCATGCACATTCCGGGGCGGGACTGCCCAAGCCTTGCGGCTGCTGCCCAGGCACGTGGGCAAGATGACAAGGCTCTGGGGCGCGGGGCGCGGGGCAAGCCGGGGGTGGGGGCTGGACGCCAAGAGAAGAGAATGGAACCCTTGCTCTTCCGAGTCCAGAGCAGGGATCAAGACGCCTTGATCCAAAGGCTTGCGCCCGAGCCTTCCGACAGCCGCGTGGAAGGAGGGGCTGCTCTCTTGTTGCGCCCTGGTCCCCTGGGCACAGCTCTGGGCGGGGGGTGCTCTGTTAGGGAGGCACCTCCAAGGGAGGGGGGCAACCCCAGAGCCACTGTGGGTGACTGTGCCCTTGCTGGGGGTAGGGGGTGGGGGTCTGGCGAGCACAAAGAGCATCCGCAGACCTCGGCGCGGTGGTTAAACGGGAAACCCCGAGGAGGTTTGGGATGGGGTCAGCCGTCTACAAGCAGCGGCGTATGGATTCCAGGAACTGGGAAGGGTCTAAAGTGGCACCGAGGTTGGGGGGGGGGGTGCTGGGCGGTACTCCAGGGTTAACAGCGGGAGGCCGGGTCAGAGGGCCCACGAGGTGCCAGGCACATCACCGCTCCCTCGCAAGTCTGCCTGGTCCAGCGGGGTCAGCCGTGAGCCCGTGGGCAGGGAGCCGGAGGGCCTGGGCCCCTGACATGCCGCCTGGTCTCACGCCTATTCCCTGGGGATATGCCAGGACCCCGACCCCGGACAGTTTCCTGACTGGGTCTGGTGTGGAGATGTCAGGATACTGTGGGGGCGCAGGCATGAGTGTGAGATCGGTGTGTGTGTTAGGAGCCTAAGCCCCTTCTAACTGCGGTGAGGGAGGGGATCGCTGCCCTTGCTTTGGAGCCGGTGCTGATCCACAGGCAGGGGAAGGGCTAGAAGCCAAAATTCTCCACTGGGTCCAGGTAGTCTGGGGCCCCGGGAGTACGCCTGCGCCCACAACCTCTGAAGATCCAGCAGAGCCCAAAGGGACCTGCGGCGTGGGTGGGGCTGCCCTGCAGGGCCTCCAGGGGCCCTTCCAGCAGCCCAGAGAAGCCCCTAACACAGTGTCCACACTCTCCATCCCACCACTCGGACGTCACTCGGCCCCCTCTGCTGCATCCAGGCTTTCAGCCCCTCTCCTGGCCAGACCGGCCCACCTCACGCCCAGCTGGGCCTCAGCTCCTGCCCTCCAGCTGCTAGACTTCTGACAGAGCTCAGCTGTCCTCATTCACTCACTTCTCCCACCAAAAAATACTGAGGTCTGCTTCCATGGCAGGCCCCATACATGCTAAAGGGTTGGGGACTATAAACACACAGGCGTGCGCACACACACACACACACACACACAGGGGCAGGTTCTCTTCGTCCTCTTTCTTTCACGACGTTTTCCCAATGACTCCAGCTCACCTGGATCCTCCATCTCTGAACCTACCCCACGATCTCCCCAGCTGGTTCCCCGGACTGTCCACTCCAAGGACAAGAAGCCTGTCCCCGTGCGGAGCCTTCAGAATCAGGAGGGACACGGGAACCAGGATGGATGACCTGGCCCGTAAGTCGTGTAACGGCGACAGCTAATGAAGACAGGTGTGCAAGGTTGCAGGCAAGTGAGCTATGTGCTTGACTCTCCTAATCTTCCATGGGAGCTTTCCTCCCGCCTGATCTACAAGACTCCTACACGTCTACATGGTTTTGCATCCCCAAATTAGGAGAAGGAGGAAGAAACCATGGTGTCTGGGGGTGGTGTGGGCTGGCGGGAGGGCTGTGCAGTGACAGGGACCTAGGGAGCCCCCCAGCTCTGGCCAAACTGGGAAGAACAAAGCAGAGGGTAGGGGACACGTGTGCCTCGGAGCCCCCCACAATAGTGACACCAAGTCTTATGTGTGAGATTATGACCGAACTGGAAAACCAGGGCCACAGCCTTCCAACCCTCCACAGAAACCTCTGCAGGTAGAGATGAGCAGGCCGTTTAAGAATCACATAATTAGTTTTCTTCTTGTTATTATTCTTGAAAGCATTATTCCATTATTACCATTACTAATTGAGTTCTCTCTCATGAAAATATATCCAACATGTTATTTTTATTTGTCACATTACTCCTACCTTATAGATGAGGAAACTAGAGATTTAGCAACTTGCTTAAGGGACACAGAGTGGTTCTAGAGTTTGCCAATACAATATTTTAAAGATAGCTTCATGGAGGTACAGTTGGCATATGATAAATGCAGATTATATATATATATATATATATATATAAAATTTGTTTGGCTGTGCTGGGTCTTCGTTGCTCTGCAGGCTTTTCTCTAGTTGCGGCGATGGGGACCACTCTCTAGTCACCGTGCGAGGACTTCTCATTGTGGTGGCTTCTCTTGCTGTGGAGCACAGGCTTCAGGGTGTGCAGGCTTCAGCAGCTGAGGCACGTGGGCTCAGGAACTGCGGCTCCCAGGCTGTAGAGCAAAGGCTCAGTAGTTATGGCACACGGGCGCAGCTGCTCCGTGGCATGTGGAATCTTCCTGGACCAGAGATTGAACCTGTGTCCCCTAGGTTGGCAGACAGACTCTTTATCACTCCATAAGCCATGGAGGAAGCCCTAAATGCATGCATTTAAAGTAGATGATCTGATAATTTCGGACACAGGGAAACACCCATGAAACAAACCATCAGCACAGTGAGGAGGGGGCCATTCATCATCCCTGAAAGATTTCCTCAGGCTTCTTTGCAGTCCTTCCTTCCACCACCCTGCCCCCAGGTAACCACTGATCTGCTTTCTGTCACTCGACATTAGTTGCATTTGCCAGAATTTTATCTAAATGGAGCTATACAGTGTGGAATCTTTGTGTCTGGGTTGGTTTTTTTTTTTTTTTTTTTAACTCAGCTTAATTTCATCCATGTTTTTTAACTCAGCTTAATTTCATCCATGTTGTTGCATGTATTGACAATTCATCCATTGTTTTTGCTGAATGGCTAGGTCACACTGTTGGGATATCTTTAACTTTTAAAGAAACAACCAAAGTTTTTTCCCAAGTGGCCCATTTACATGCCCACCAGCGGTGCATGGGGGTCCCAGGCTCCCCACATCCTCAACACTTGGTATGGTGAGTCTTTTTCACTTTAGTTTTCCTACAGCTGTGTAGTGTACGTCCTTATATCAATAGTTTTAATTTGTATTTCCCTGATGACTAATAATGCGGAGTATCTTTTTGTGTGCTTGTTTGCCATTTGTATATCTTCTTGGTTAAGTTAAAATCTTGTGCTTATTCTAAAGCTTGGGTTGTTTTTTTATTATTGAGTTTTGAGAGTTCTTTATGTATTGTGGATACAAGTCCTATATCAGATGATTATTTGCCAACACTTTCTCCCAATCAGTAGCTGGTTTTTTTTTTTTTTCCATTTTTTATAGTGCATTTTGAAGGGCAGATGTTTTTGATGAAGTCCAACTCGTTGATTTGTTCTTTTGCGGGTTGCACTTTTTGGTATTGCATATAAGAGATCTTTGCCTTATCCAAGATCTCTAAGGTTTTTTTTTTTTCCTTATGTTTTAATCAAAAAGTTTTATAGTTTCAGGTTTTACATTTAACCTATGATCCATTTTGATTTAATTTTTGCATATGATGTAAGGTATGAATCAAAGTTCATTCTGCATATAAATGTCCAATTGCTCCAGCATGATATGTGGTAAAAATGATCCACTGAATTATCTTTGCTGAATATCAGTTGTTCCTGTATGTGTGGTTCTATGTCTGGACTCACTGACTTATCTATCTTTATGGCAATACCACACTGCATTGGTCACTGTAGCTTTGTAATAAATCTTGTTCAGTCACCAAGTCGTGTCTGACTCTTGTGTGACCTCATGGACAATAGCCCCCCAGGCCCCTGTGTCCATGGGATTTTCCAGGCAAGAATACTGGAGTGGGTTGCCATTTCTTGAAGTCACTATAAATCCTTCAACTTTGTCCTTTTTCAAAGTTGTTTGGATGTTCTAGGTCTTTTCCATATAAATTTTAGAACAATGTCACTTTTCACAAAAAAGCCTACTGGGATTTGATTGGGCTGCATCAGATATTTCGATCATTTCAGGGAGAACTGACACCTGTACTGAGTCTTCTGACCCATGAGAACAGTGGATCTCTCCATTTATTTGTCATTGCTCAGTTGCTGAGTCGTATCCAACTCTGCGACTCCACAGACTGCAGCCCACCAGGCTCCTCTGTCCTCCACGATCTCCTGGAGTTTGCTCAGGTCTTCTTTAATTTCTGTCAGCAGTGTTCTGTAGTTTTCAGTGTATATTTCCTACATCTTTTATCAGATTCACCTCCAAGTATTTCTATTTTTTCAATGTTATTGTAAAGGCTATTCTTTTTTCAATTTCAGTTTGTACTTTTACACTGCTAGTATATAGGATTCAATTGATTTTTTTATATACTGAAATTGTATCCTGCAACCTCACCAAACTCATTTATTAGCTTCCATCGGATTTTTATATATATCACGTTGTCCATGAACAAAGACAGTTTACTTCTTCCTCTCCAACCTAGCTGCCTTTCATTTCTCTTACTTGCCTTATTGTACCAGTAGCACCTCAAGGACAGTGGTGAACAGAAGCAGGGGTAGTGGGACTTCGCTGGTGGTCCAGTGGCTAGGACACCTCACTCCCAGTGCAGGGGGCCGGGGTTCCATTCCTGGTCAGGGAACAAGATATCACATGCTGCAACGAAGAGATCCCACACACTGCAAGGAACATTGAAGACCTGAGTGCCCTAAGACGAGGTGCAGCCAAAAAATAAGTATTTAAAAAAAGAAAAGAAAAAAAAGCAGCAGCAGCAGGAGCAGACATGGCTGTCTTGTCACTGAATGTGGGAGGAAAGCACTCAGTCTTTCACCATCAAGTGTAATGTTAGCTTCAGGCGTTTTTGTAGATGCCTTTAGGTCTCTGCTCCAGTAAATTGCTACTCTTCATATTCACAAATCAGACTGTCCGATTTGGGGGATAGTAATTTGCCCTAACAGAGAAGGCAATGGCACCCGACTCCAATACTCTTGCCTGGAAAATCCCATGGACGGAGGAGCCTAGTAGGCTGCAGTCCATGGGGTCGCTAGGAGTCGGACGCGGCTGAGCGACTTCACTTTCACTTTTCACTTTCCTGCATTGGAGAAGGAAATGGCAACCCACTCCAGTGTTCTTGCCTGGAGAATCCCAGGGACTGGGGAGCCTGGTGGGCTGCTGTCTATGGGGTCACACAGAGTCGGACACGACCGAAGTGACTTAGCAGCAGCAGCAGCAGCAATTTGCCCTAAGTCCTCACTTCTTCTACAGATTCTAGAAGAGTTACTGATTTTTCAAAGTCTTTACTTTTTACTTGTTGTCAGCATGGTGTGGTGACATCCATGCTCCTTACATGCAAAGCCAGATGCTGATTTCTTTTTGAATATTCAATTATTCTCCATTCCTTGGACGAACCCCGCTTGATCGTGATGGCTTGTTCTTTTAAATAGTGTTGGCTTTAGATTTGCTAAAATTTAGAGTTTCTGCATAAATACTCACTCCTTATTGGTCTGTAGTTTTTCTATAATGGCTTTCTTTCTTTCCTTTTCTTTTTGACCAAAAATGTAAAGCGGCCCTCATAGGATGAGCTGGGAAATATTATGTCCTTTAAAATTTTCTGAGTGAGTTATTTCTTCCTTAATGTTTGGTAGCATTCGCCAGTGAAGTCATCTAGGCTTGGAGTTTTCTTGGTGGGAATGTTTTCTTTTTTTTATTAATTTGTTTTATCGAAGTATAGTTGATTTACAATGTTGTCTTAATTTTCACTGTGCAGCAGAGTGATTCAGTTATATACATATATATTCTTCATAGTCTTTGCCATTCTGTTTAATCATAGGATGTTGAATCTAGTTCCCTGTGCTACACAGTAGGACCTTGTTGCTTATCCATCCTGTATATAATAGCTTGCATTTGCTGATCCCAAACTCCCAGTCCCCCTTCCCCCAGCTCCCCTCCCCCTTGGCAACCACACGTCCTTCCTCTATGTCTGCATCTGTTTCTGTTTCATAGATAACTTCATCTGTGTCATATTTTAGAGTCCACATATAAGTGACATGACACGGTAGTTGTCTTTCTCTGTCTGACTTACTTCACTTCGTATGATAATCTCTAGGTCCGTCCATGTTGCTGCAAATGGCATTATTTCATCCTTTTTAATGGCTGAGTAATACTCCATTGTATCTATGTACCAGATCCTCTTTATCCACTCATCTGTTGATGGACAGGTTGTTTCCATGTCTCGACAACTGTAAACAGTGCTTCAGCGAACATTATGGCGCGTGCACCTTCAAATAATAATTGTGTTTGGATATCCACCCAGGAGTAGGAGTTCAGGATTACACGGCAACCAGTTTTTTGAGGAACCTCTGTACTATTTTCTATAGTGGTTGCTCCAACTTACAAATTGGTGGGAATGTTTTAAATTATGCATTTAATTTCTTTACTATATTCAGAGTATCTCTTTCTTCCTATGTGAGCTTTGAGTTTGTACTTTCCAAGAACTTTGTCAATCTCGCTTATGCTTTCAAATTTACTGGAATAAAATTATCATAGTATTATCATCCTTTTGCTTCCTATAGAATCTTCAGTATATTACCTCTTATTCTTGATATTGGTAATTCTTTTCTTCTCTTTCATGATCAGTCTGGCTGGGTGCTTATCAATTTATCGATCATTTCAAAGAACCAGCTTTTGGTTTTACTGATTTTCTTTAGTGTTTTCTGTTTGTAGTTTCATCAATTTCTGCTTTGATCTTTATTATCTTCCTTCTGCTTACTTTGGGTTTAAGTTGTTCTTTTTACAGTATCTTAAAATATTACAAAGCTGAGGTAACTGACTTGAGAACTTTTCTCTCGTTTAATGTGGATGTTTAGTGCTATAAATTTCCCCCTAATACTGCTTTGCTGGCATCCCATACATTTTGACATCGCATGTTTTCATTTTCATTCCATTCAAAATACTCTCTAATTTCCCTTTTGCTCTCTTCTTTGACCCACGGGTTACTTCGAAGTGTATTATTTAGCTTCCAAGGAGTTCCTATGTATCTTTTGGTTATTGTCTTGTAATTTAATTTACTGTGGTCAGAGAATATACATTGAATGACTTAAATTCTTTGATATTTATCAAGACTTGCTTTATAGTCTAGGACAATGGTCTCCAACCTTTTTGGCACCAGCGGCCAGTTTCGTGGAAGACAATTTTTCTCATGAACCAGGTGCAGGAGATGATTTCAGGATGATTGAAGTGCATTACATTTATTGTGTTCGATTTATTGAGAATTGAACACCACGGTCGCTCTGACAGGAGACAGAGCCCCGGCAGTGATGTGGGTGTTGAGGACAGCTGTAAATACAGATGAGGCTTCGCTCACTCGCCCGCCACTCAATCCTGCTGTTCCTAACGGGTGGACTGTGGCCCAGGGGTCGGGGCCCTTGGTTGAGAATATGCTCTATGTCGGTCTGTTGCAGGCGCAACTGAAAAGACTGTATTCTGCTGTCATTGGGTGGAACATTCCATGAATGTCAATCAGGTCAAGGTGAATGACTGCTGTTCAAATCTATTTGGGTACTCATTTTTCTACTTGTTCTATCAATTAGCAAGATGGGGGTATTGAAATCTCCCACTATAACTGTGGTCCTGTCTATTCCTCACTGTGGTTTTCTCAGATTTTGCTCATGTATTTTAAAGCTATGTTGCTGCTGCTAAGTCACTTCAGTCGTGTCCGACTCTGTGCGACCCCATAGAAGGCGGCCCACCAGGCTCCCCCATCCCTGGGATTCTCCAGGCAAGAACACTGCAGTGGGTTGCCATTTCCTTCTCCAATGCATGAAAGTGAAAAGTGAAAGTGAAGTCACTCAGTCGTGTCTGACTCTTAGTGACCCCATGGACTGCAGCCCACCAGGCTCCTCCGTCCATGGGATTTTCCAGGCAAGAGTACTGGAGTGGGGTGCCATTGCCTTCTCCGAAAGCTATGTTACTTGTGCTTTAACATTTAAGACTGCGATGCCCTCTTGATGGACTGCTTATCCTTATGAAATTATTTTCTTTATCCCTGGTAACATTCTTTGTTCTTACATCTACTTGTTTGGTATTATTACAGCCACTTCAGTCTGCTTTTGATTAGCATTAGCATAGTTTATGTTTTCTCACCCTTTGACTTTTAAGGGATTTGTGTTTTATACTTAAAGACATTTCCTGTAGGCAGTATATAGTTGAAATTTACCTTTATATCTGCCTTTTAATTTGTTTTTTTTTAGATCATTTACAATAATGAGATTATTAATGTGGTTAGGTTTAAATCTATCATTTGTTAATTTCTACTTCTGTCCCATCAGTTTTTTGTTCTCTTTTCCCTTTCTTTATGCCTTTAAAAAAAATTTTTATTCACTTATTTTTGGCTGTGCTAGGTCTTCGCTGCTGCACAAGTCTTGCTCTAACTGTGGTGCGTGGGCTTCTCAGTGCGGTGTCTTCCCTCGTTGCAGAGCACGGGCTCTAGGGCGCTTGGACCCAGTAGTTGCGGCTCCCCGGCTCTAGAGTACAGGTCCAGTAGTTGTCGTACACGGGCTTAGTGGCTCCATAGCATGTGGGATCTTCCCAGATCAGGCATCCAACCCATGTCTCCTGCACTGGCAGGTGGGTTCTTTACCGCTGAGCCACCAGGGAAGCCCTTTTTATGCCTTCTTTTGGGTTAATTGAAAATTTCCATTTTATCTCTTTGGGTGGCTGATTAGCTATGATTCTTTGAGTAGTTCAGGAATTGCTTTTGGGCTTCTAGCATACATCATTAAACTACCCCAGTCTACCTATAAGTGATATGATAACACTTTGCATATAGTATAAGAACCTTACAATAATATACTTCCACTTTTCTCTCTCAACTTTTTCAACTTTTGTACCTTCGTTGTAATACATGTCACTTTTGTATATGTTATAAACACAACATTATATTATTTTGTTTAAACAGTTATCTTTTAAAGAGATTTAAATAATGAGAAAATTATGTATTATCCTTATAGTTAGCATTTTGGGCACTGTTCATTCGTTCATGTAAATCCATATTTCTTTCTGGTGTCATTTTTCTTTTGGCCTGAAGGACGTTTTATGAAAAAAAATTGCTTGTGGCAGTCACTTCCTGTTGACGACTTCCTTCTGTTTTTGTATGTCTGGCGATATCTTTATTTGCTTTCATTTTTGGAAGTTATTTTTGCTGGGTATAGAATTCTAGGTTACTTTAGAGATGTTCTACTTTAAAGATGTGTCCTACTTTAAAGATATTGCTCTGCTGACTTACTTCCATTGTTCCCAGTGAGAAATATGATGTAATCCTTATCTTTATCTCCATATATAATGCATCTTTTCCCCCACCTTTGGCTACTTTAAAAACTTTATCACTGGTTCTGACTAATTTGTTTAAAATGTGCCTTGGTATAGTAGACTTCATGTTTCATGTGGTTAACGGAACTTCTTGGATCTGTGTAATTATTGTTTTTGTCAACTTGGAAAATTCTGGGCCATTAATTCTTCAAATACTTTTTCAGCCCCTTTCTCTGTTGGAAACTAATTTCACAAATATTAGGCCACCTGAAATTGCCCCATAGCTCACTGATGCTTTTAAAGATTTTTTGTTGTTCTTGTGTTTCATTTTGGAGAGTTTCTATTACTATGTTGCCAAGTTCACCTTTTCTTCTTTAATGAAATTTGATTCAGTGTATTTTTCAACCTATATCTTGTAGTTTCACCTCTAGGGGATTGGTTTGGGTCTTTAAAAAACATCTCCCAAGTTTCTACTTGACTTCTGGAACATGTGAAATAGTTATAATAGTTGTTTTACCATTCTTGTCTACTAATTCTAACATCTGCATCAGTTTTAATTGATTGATTTTTCTTCTCATTATGGGTTTTGTTTCCCTGCCTCTTTGAATGTGTGTCTGAGAATCTTTAATTGGATTATTTGAATGTCAGACACTGTGACTTTTATCTTGTTGGGTGCTGGATATTTTGTATTCCTGTAACAAATCTTTAGAGTCCCTTGGACTGCAAAGGAAAGCAAACCAGTCAATCCTGAAGGAAATCAACCTTGAATATTCATTGGAAAGATTGTTATTGAAGTTGAAGCTCCAATATTTTGGCCACCTGATGTGATGAGCTGACTCAATGGAAAAGCCCCTGATGCTGGGAAAGGTTGAAGGCAAAAAGGAGAAGGGACCAGCAGAGGATGAGATGGTTGGATGGCATCACTGACTCAGTGGCCATGAATTTCAGCAAACTCTGGGAGATAGTGGAGGACACAGGAGCCAGTCTATGGGGTCGTGAAGAGTCAGACATGACTTAGCATTGAACAACAACAAATGATTCTTGAGCTTTGTTCTGTTATGTCATTGAGTTACTTGAAAACAGGTTGATCCTCTTGAGTTTTCCTTTCAAGGTTGATTAGGTGGGAGCACTGATCAATCTAGGGCTAATCATTCTCCATTATCGAGGAGGACCACTCTGTGTTCCCTATGCAACGTCTGTGACAATCAGTCTGACTGTTGGGAATAGATGATTAATAATCAACCAAAATTTGTGGGGGACCTTCTGAAGCTCTCCAGAGTGCTGTCTCTGTGCAGCTGTCTCTCTAGGGAATTCCAGCTTCCCTGATCTCCTTGGATTGCCAGAAACTTCTCCTTAACCAGGGGTTCTTCTGGATTTCTCTTCCTTCCTCCATGACTTAGAAACTCTTTCAAGGCAGTAATCCAGGCAATTGTAGGGTTCATCTCATTTATTTTCCACGTTTCATATATCACTGACCTTTACTGCCTGATGTCAGTGTCTTGAGAACTGCTGTTTCATATAGCTTGTCCATTTTTTGCTTGTTTTAAGCAGGAGGGATATGTTCAGTACTTGTTGCCTTATCTTAGCCAAAAGTGGACTGCATCTCAGACAGCTCCTCAGATATGGTTGGATAAACATTCTATCACTCCTGGGAATCTCAGTAAGATGTGATTAAGGGTGAGAGAGGGTAATAACTCTGCCAGTCACAGTATGTCTGAGTCTCATTTTTGGTGACTTTACCACCTTGAAACTTCCTGGGGTTCACATAAATGGAATTTCACCCAAATGAAAGTGTGTCCACAAAGAGAACTCATGCACACCTTTCCTCAGGACTTCTTTCTGCCTCGTGTTTATCCTGGAGCCCCTTCCCTGATCACAGGGCTTGGGGGCTATGCTCCCTGCCCCCTCTGAGTCTCCAGAAGACCCCACTGACCCCCACACACCCCCACAAGCATGGATCTGAGGCTGTAGGTGGCCATACTCAATGGAGTGGCGATTCCTACTGAGCAGAGGCCATGCTCAGCAAGGATTATCAAACAAAGTCTGGGTGGACCGGAGCACAGGAAGGTTGGCTGAGTCCTCTGGTTGAGATCCAGAAGTGCCTGTCTCTTGAGCAGTCTCTCGTGTGACCCTACCATACCTGGGTCACCAGCCCATCCCTGTCTAGAGCTGTCCCCTCGGGGTTGTATTTTGGGGAAATCAGATAACAGGCAATCAAACACACAGCCTTGGGGCAGGACAATCCAGCAGTACCCACCCCCTGATTCCAGCCCCTCCTTATCTCAGCTGTCACCCGGGCTCTCTGTTAACCCAGATGGAATGACGACCCTAATAATTTGATGTCAGCAGCAGACTCGACAAGAGGTGGACAGACAGCCTGACCTTAGACGGAAGCCACACTTCCCTAGCTGGGCTAAGAGTCGAAAGAAACAAGACATATTATATTTCCAAGTAGACGTTGCATCCAACCCATAAAATCAAATGGAGTTGACTGAATAGGATATGAGATATCCATCTTTCCCTTTCATATGAGAAATCCTTTATTTTTAGGAACACAGTTTTGTTTTGTTTTGTTTTGCTCTATGGGCAAGTTTTTTCCTTCACATTTCACATTTATTCCCAGATTCTGGGGTAGTTCTCTCCTGTACAGGAGAAGCAAACTGGCCCTTCTGCCCCGGCCAGTCCAGACAAACCCAGCAAGAAGAGCCAGGAAGGATGGATGAGAGAGCTCAGGTTCCTATCTTCCTGAAACCACAGAGCAACCAATCACCGCCCTGAGTGTCCACAGTGGCCGAGGGAGGCTCAGACGAGCAGAGAGCAGGGAAAGCACAAAGGAAACAAGGGAATGCCGTGGCCATCAGCGTGAGGGCCGGGCTGGCCCGGGGACAGAAAGCCAGAGGAAGTGCAGGGGGCAGCCGTCTGCCTGCTCTTCCACCTCTGATCCTTCCTGCTCCTCCTCCCCGGGCCAGGAGGGCATGGTTTTCCAGGGACAGGAAGGCAGAAGGCAGGAAAAACACACAGAAGCCAGCTCTGGTGCCCCGAAAGGCCAGGATGGACCAAGCGGACGTCTGAGTGTCTGCTCCGGCCTGGCGGGAGCGAGCACGCAGGGCACACGGCCCGCGCCTGTCGGGACACCCACGGGATGAGGGGTTCGGAAGGGCTGACAGGCGACAGAGCGGCCAGGAAGCACGGAAGCGTTCAGAGTGTGTCTGCAATCAAAGTGGGGAGGACCCCTGGTCAACTCGTCAGCTCTCGGGACTCTTCTGCTCCAGACCGGCCATGGCTCTCCATCGCCTTCCCAGTAAAACCAGCGTCCCCACTGCAGCCTGGAGGAGCCGGCCTCCTGCAGCCCCTGCCCTCTCGTCCTCCGCTGTGGACCCTCCATGCTCTGCGGACGCACCAGGCCCACCTGCTCGGGGCCCCTGCCCAGATTGCTGGTCGGGGCACTCTCTCTCTTGTTCACATGCCCACCCCACCTCTCTCTCCAGCCTCTGTTCACATGCTACGCACTCCTACCCGACTATCTAACCCCTCAATCCCACACTCCAACCTTGCTTGACTCCAATTTTTTCCCCTCATCACCCTGCTAGCACATTATCTAACTCACTTCCATAAATTTTTGCTTGCCTGTCCCAACAGAAGGCAAGCTCCATGAAGGCTGAGTTTGGGGCTTTGCTCCTTTCGGGGTCTGTTTGAGAACTGACTTATCTGCCTGGCTTAGAACAACCTCTGGTGGGTGACAAGTGTTCAAAGAATATTTGCCAAATGAGCGGCCCAACTGGACTGCCCTTCCACAATCACGGGGCACGGGGCTCGGGCCCATGGGGGTTAGAACTCTCTGCTCCGGCTTTAGAGTCTCCAGGCCCCACGGGAGTCCCAGGGCCAGAAGAGACATTCATAAATACTTAGGTATGTAACTGCCCTTAAAAAAACTTTTTTTTTAAATTGTGATAAGAACACTTGGCTTAGGATCTGTCCCCTTGACAGGTTTTTAATTGTTGTACCTGCCTTGTTTATCCTCATATAATTCTATGTGCCCGGTGTCCATAGATTTGGGGTACAAAACCCTCAAAACTTGCTGCCTTGCCTTGACTGAACCAAGTCTGGGCTTCTGTTAATAAACCCAACCAAGGGACTGGGTTATCTAGTTAAAAAAGGGCAAAGTGTCTCATCTCTTGATTTCTCCCAGTTTGCAGTGTTTTTCGGCCACCCCCTCCTCAGTCCTTGTGAAAGAGAGTCGGTCACTTAGCGGTCCCCGTCATGTCCAGCCAGTCCCCCAAGGGGCAGGGAGAGGGCTGGTCTGGGAGCCCTGGACGCTGGGGCTGAGAGTGTGCCTCCTCCCCGGGGACAGCCTGGAGCTTGCACACAGGCCCTGGCTGGAAAGGCAGCCCCCCGCACCCCAGGGGGCAGGCTGGGGGTCCTTGGGAAAAGCATCTGGGGAGGCTGAGAGCCCTGAACCCCGGCCGCCGGGGGTGAGGCAGTGAAGGCAGGCAGTGTGGGCGAGAGCAGCAGCCCAGGTGAGGTCAGAGGCAGAAGAGACAGGCCGTAGGACGCAGTCATCCGATGAGTCCTGCGCTCGGGGGCGCTGGACGCCAGGTTTCGGGGAGAGAGACCAGTGTGAGGGGCGTGGCATTCACTGGGGAGGCCCCTGCCCCCTGCCCCCTGCCTCCACTCTCTCACAAGCTCCGGTCACAGGGGCCTGCATGGAGGCACACATGTGGGAGTGGCCGGGATGGCTGGTGACCTGGGAGCTGGGGGAGGTCGGTGGGCAAGCTGGAGGGGTAGAGTGGAGGAGCATACCCTGCACCTGGAAAGCGGGTCCCCAGAACCAAATTGTTTTTCGAGGCCTGTAAGGAACCTCAGGTCTCTGATCCAACTTGTGGGTTTTAAAGAGATTGATGGCCCAGCACGTGGAGTCAAGAGATCAAGAGGAAGGAAGGGTCCCAGCTCCCACCATCCCAGCAGGAGGTGGCTGGGCCTGCCTCTGTGCGCTCTGATTACAGACGCAGATGGAGGGGAAACGGGATCTGGGCCCTGCTCCCCACACGGCCCCTCCTCTACTGCAAGGAAGGTGTCCTAAAGGCCGCAGAGGGGGTACTGGGGGCAAAGGTCAAGGCCCCGTGGAGCGGGGTCACCGGAGGGGGAGGGGCTCTGTGCCAGGCCAAACCGCATCCAAACAAGTGATGGGGAAGGGATGCTTCGAGGAAAAAGGGAGACAAAAGCAGAAACTGGCTTGAAGGAAAAAGCCCGCTTAGCCCCAGAGAAGGGGTAGCAGGAGGGCTTAAGGACACCTCTCCGCTGGTCCCCAACCGAGACCTCCGCCAGAACCTCGTGCCTACGGACGGACGGGGGTCTCAGGTGGGTCTGCGCAGAGCTGGAGGGCGCGGCAAGCAGGGGAGGGTAGCGGAGTGGGGGCGGCAGCCGCCCCTCGTATCCTGCTGGGCCCCCCGCCCCCGGGACCCCCATCACCTCTGCTCTCACCACCGCCCATCCAGAGGGAGACTGACCTCCGGCCACCTGGTGAGAAGGTTCCAGGGAGGGTCAGGCGGCGGCGGCGGCGGCGGCTCGGCCTGCCCCCCCACGCCCGGGGGACACTCACCATTCATCTGGGAGGGGGACGACGAGTAGTCCCGGTCGGCGGGCCGGCGATCTGGCTTGAGGCTGCGGCCCTGCCTGCCCGAGCCCTCCAGCATGTTCACAATCTCGCCGCGGTCGATGTTCCGCAGGGCAGCGTACAGGTTCTCCACTGCGGGCAGAGCGGAGGGAGAGGGCGCTCGCGGGCCGCTACCCAAGCCCCGCGCGGCTCTGAGTGTGTGTGTGTCCGTGTGCGCGCGGCTCTGAGTGTGTGTGTGTGTGTGTGTGTGTGTGTGTGTGTGTGTGCGCGCGGGGAGGGGGGGGGGCGGGGCGGGGCGGGGGTTGCAGGCCCCTTCTTTTCTAAAAGTCCAAACAAACTACCTCTAGGATAAGTCAGGTAGACCTGGAGATGATGCAGTTTCCGTCCACACTATGCAATAAAGCCAACAAGAGCCAGAAACCAAACTTTTTGATTTTCTAGGGGCTTCCCTGGTGGCTCAGATGGTGAAGAATCTGCCTGCAATGTCGGAGGCCCGGGTTCGATTCCTGAGTCCGGAAGATCCCCTGGAAAAGGGAATGGCAACCCACTCCAGTATTCTTGCCTGGAGAATTCCATGGAGGGAGGGGCCTGGAGGGCTTCAGTCGGTGGGGTGGCAAAGAGTCAGACAGGACTGAGCAACTGATACACAGTGCATATGAAAGTTACATTTACACTACACTCTAGTCTGTTAAGTGTGCAATAGCATTGTGTCCAGAAAAAAAACAAGGTACATATCTTAAAGGTATTTTATGGCCAAAAAATGCAAACTCTCCTCTGAGCCTTCAGTGAGTCTTCATAGTCACATAAGGACCCTGATCACAGATCAGCGAGACAAATGTAGTCATCATGAGAAACTGTGAAACGCTGAGAGAATTCCCCAAATGTGACATACACAAAATGAGCAGATGCTGCTGGAAATTGGCACCAAGAGACCTGATGAATCTGGGGGGAGAAGTGCAGTATCTTTGAAGCACAGTAAAGTGAGGGAGGCTTGGGTTTTGTTATCCTTTAACAGACCTTTTGCAAACCCCAAGAGCGGTGAATTTCAAGGCATGGAAGACTTTTTCTTTTGTAACCAAAAGGAATGCTGGGGCTTCCCTGGTGGCTCAGCAGTAAAGAATCGACCTGCCAATGCAGGAAACATTGGGTCGGGAAGATCCCCTGGAGAAGGGAATGGCAACCCACTCCAGTATTCTTGCCTGGAGAATCCCATGGACAGAGGAGCCTGGCGAGCTACGGTCTATGGGGTGGCAGAGAGTTGGACACAACTTAGCGACTAAACAACAGAACAATGACAAGAGGAATACTACAAGAAAATGAGAGAGAGAAGAATTGGAGTCTGTCCTTTGGAAATCTTTGGTCCTTGCTAGTTGATCTGAGATGCAAATGTAAACACTCAGTTTCTCTTAGTGTTTTGTGTTCGGGAATGTGGTTGAGGAGCTGAAAAGAGTGAGTCACATCTTCCCTCCAGGTTGAAGAAAATCCTGGGGGAACAAGAACTGCATCTGAGGGGACTCCTGGCTGGGCTCTGAGGGGACAGTCCTCGTTTGATAAATTCAACCAAGAGGCACACACCCTGCACAGACGCAGTCTTTTAGGGGTCCTGGTGTGACTGCAAACTCATCCTGAGAATAGGAAGAGGTCATGGCCCAGGTTCTGGTGTGCCCTCCTGGCGGGATTGCCCAGAAGACCAGGGACCCTCAGAGGTGTGTGCCTGCGTGTGTGTGCACTTGAGTATGTGTGTGTGAGAGACAGAGTGTGCAGAATGATTGGTTCCAAAGGTCAACAGCACCCCAGGAATCTGGAGGGAGAAGTTCTGGGGAGAACTGCTTGGTGAGCTCCTGGCATAGGCTTTGGGGAGAGAAGGGTCCCAGCTGTGCCCTCGCCCCGGTACTGACTCTTGGCGTCTTGGCCTTCACGGGTGACCCAGAGGTTCAGCAAGGCCAGGCTCTGCTCCAGCAAGGAGTTGGGGTTCTCCACACGGATCCTGTTGATGTCGTCCACACTGAACTGCAGCTCCCGGGCCAGCTCTGCATGCAAGGAACCAAGACCAGGGTGAGACCAGCTGGAGCTGGCCCTGGCCCCGAGCCTGAGTGGGGAGCAGGGCGCCCCGAGGGGTACCCTAGAGAGAGAACAGTCCCCTGTGGACTTTAAGCCTCCTTCCCAAGGATGCCTAGTGTAAGGTGACACCTGCCCTGTGGCATCCCCAGGAAATGCGCCAGGAAATGCGCCAGGAAGCGGCGTGATCACAAGAGAGTAATAAGGACTGAATGAATGAACGGACACTCTTGCTGTCATCACTTGGAATATGGGTGATGAGGCTGAGCCACGGAAGGTCGAAGGACCGGCTGGGGTCCCAGGGGAGGGCTGAACAGCGGATGCCCTCGGCACTGTTGGTGAGGCAAAAGCCACCGCCCTTCCCTTGGGAAGCAGTCATAACGGAAGCGCATCTGTGTATTTGTGTTTCTTCAGGGAAAGGAGCTGTTTACATTTAAAATGGGAATACAAGTCCCCATCTAAATGCAAGGCACCATCGCAGAAGGCGAGCTCTTCTCTGCCGCTGTCTTCACGGCTGTTTCTCGCAGGTGCTTTAGAGGAGAGCACAGGAGCTGAGTCTCATTTCAGGGATGAGGAAGACCAGTGTGGAAAGTGATGGTGAGAACCAGAATGTGTGTGAGCCACACAAACCACTCACACAACACTCCACGTACATAAACCACATACACAACACTCCATGTACACACAACACATACACACCACACACACACCACACACACACACCACGTACACAACACTCCACACACACACAACACATACACAACACACCACATACACATCACATATCACATATACACATACCACATACACACCACACACACACACACACACCACACACACACACACATCACGTACACAACACTCCACGTACACACAACACATACACAACACACCACATACACACACCACATACACAACACTCCATGTACACACAACACATACACAACACACCACATACACACACCACATACACAACACTCCACATACACACACCACATACACACACCACATACACAACACTCCACATACACACACCACATACACAACACTCCACATACACACACCACATACACAACACACCACATACACACACCACATACACAATGTGTCATGTACACACAACACATACACAACACACCGCATACACATCACATACACAACACTCCACATACACACACCACATACACAATGTGTCATGTACACACAACGTGCCATGTACACACAACACATACACAACACACCGCATACACATCACATACACAACACTCCACATACACACACCACATACACACCACATACCACACAAACACCACCTACACAATACTCTATGTACACACACCACATATACAACATGCCACACACACAACACATATACAACATACCACATACATACACCACATACACATCACATATCAGATATAAACACACCACACACCACATACACACCACACACACACACCACATACACAACACACCACCTACACACAACACGTACACATCACATATACATCACATACACAGAAACCACACAT
Source organism: Bos indicus x Bos taurus (assembly GCF_003369695.1). Taxonomy (NCBI): domain Eukaryota; kingdom Metazoa; phylum Chordata; class Mammalia; order Artiodactyla; family Bovidae; genus Bos; species Bos indicus x Bos taurus. The sequence goes on from NC_040102.1 coordinate 36,073,401, forward strand.
ACACACACTCACACACCACACACATCACACACCACATACACACACACACCATATACACACCACACCACATATACACATCACATATACATCACATACACATGTACCACACATACACACACACTCACATACCACAAAAACACATACCACATATACAACACACACAAACACACACACTGCAACACATACCACACATACACACTCACAAACCAGAAACACAACACATACGCAACACACACAGGACACATATGCAACACATATATACCACACACACACACCGCAGATGCACACATCACATACACAATACACATACACAACACACACATAGCACACATACACAACACGTACACAACACACACATACACACCACACATATATGAACATACACACTCACAAAACCAAGAAGCAGCTGCAGAGGCTTTTTGCCTTGTCTTTCTTCCTTTCCCTCAACAAAGCCCCTGGCAGGACAGATGGCATGTGCGGTGTAGGGAGTGGTGGGCAGGCAGGCAGGACACACATTTTGTGTTCGCTTGTGTGTTCTTGGTTCACTGGTCTTTTCAGGGCTCTATCCATAACTTGCCGCACAACCAAAGTCACCCTTCTTAGTGGGATCTCAGCCTCCCCATCTGTAAAACGGGCACACTGGATCCGCCCTAAGGTCTCCTGTAATGTCAGAAGTTGAGCTTCTCAAGAGGAAAACTAGAGAGAAGTAGTGGGGGAGGGAGCCCGCCTCCCCTGGTACCCAAAGGCGCTGTCTGGGCAGCAGCCCCATCAGAGACAACCCCGGGTCAGGTGCGCAGCGGACAGTGGGAAGAGGCTTAGCAAGCTGTCAGCGCTGCTGTTCAGAGGGGAGGCGGTGCAGAGGGAGGTGTGGACAGGCACCCTGCTCTTTCGCCCCGATTCCTGACTCACCGGCCCAGCTGAGGCCCAGGTGTTCTGATATGAGCATCATCTTCATGTCGGCCTGGTCTGTGCCACTGAGGAAATCTGGGGGAAGCACGGCATTCTGTTCAGCGGCCTCGACAGCACACAGAACCGCCCAGCATGGGTGGGGGGGCTAGAGAGCGCTCAGGTCACGCTCCGTGTCCCCCGATTGGCAGCTGAGCCTGAGAGGGTCATGGAGACCCCAGCCGAGGGCTGAGCCAATGGTGTCTGCTCGGGGAGCTCCCGGCGACATGACCCCCCTCGCTGCCCCCTGGACGGGAGTGAGCACAGAGAGGTGAGTACCTGCTGTGGACTCGAGGAGGCTGTATCTCAGGGCCAGCGGCGTCAGCGTCCTCCTCCGTTCGTCGGCTCCGCTGTCCTGCAGGAGAGAGACCAGGAGGGGGCGCTGTGGGTGTGGGGAGGACACCCTGGGGACGGGAAGCCCCATAACACACAGGCTGTGTGTGGGGGCGGCTAGAGGGAGTCGATGAGGTTCACGCGCTTCATCTCGAGTGATAATAATAAGCTCGTGCGTGTGTGCTAAGTGGCTTCAGTCATGTCCGCCTCTTTGTGACCCCGTGGACTGTAGACTGCCGTGAATCCCATGTCCTCTGTCCATGGGATTCTACAGACAAGAATACTGGAGTGGGTTGCTGTGCCCTCGTCCAGGGGGTCTTCCCGACTCAGGGATTGAACCAGCATCTCCTGACTTGCAAGTGGCTTCTTTACCACTGAGGGGAAACCCAATAATAAGCTCACGCAGCCCTAATCACATGCCAGGCCCTGCCTGATGGTCAGAGTTGCCTAAGGCAGGTACCATCACTCTTCCCAAGTCCCCGGCCCAGAGGCTGGGGCAACCCACCCAAGGCCACTCAGACAGTAATCAGTGGAGCTGGAGTTTGAATTCTAAAAAAGAAAAAAAACAACAACAAAGATCTTTTCTTTCTGAATTCCTTTCTGCTCAAAAGACCTGTATTGATGCCCAAGCCTTTGCATGCTGGACCTGTGGCCAAGCAGCGGGGTGCTTGTTCAAGGCTTCGGGAGCCCCTCTGGTGAAAAAGAAGTTGGTTCCCCCTCGTCCTTAGTCAGGAAAGAAAACCAGCCTCGACGTTTGGAAGTGGCCTTGCTTGTCTTGTTGGGCATGAAAGGCTGATGATGAAAACACCAGGAGTCGCCAACACGGGAGAGGAGGTCCCTCCATCCCTGGTGCAGCCTGGTACTCCCTGGCACTGGTGACGCTCGGTCCTCATGCCTCCGCTGAGCTCAGAGCCCCAAAGCGAGTGTCGGGCTGAGACACCAGGCTTCCCTTCCCCGGAGGCGGGGCCTGGCCCCGAGCAAGTTCAGGAGAAAGAGGCTCTGAAGAAGCCCTGCTGTGGCTGGGACACCTTCAGCCACCAGCCATCCGGTTTTCAGGCCTCGCCTTCCAACCTCCCGGAGGGGGCGTCCTGGGGAGCTCGGGGCCTCGGGGTGAGCACAGGTGTAACCCTTGCACCCTGACCTTAGTTCCTGAGCTTTGCAGGAAGGACTGGGCCACAGCCTGTCAGAGGAGAGCCCAGGGCCTTTCTCCATCCCGGGGGTGGGGAGTCGGGGGCGGGGCGTCTCGGGCTGTCTCTTGGCCAAGGGCCATGGCGGGGTGCTCACCTTGGTGCAGGGCGGCATGGTGATGTTCAGGTGACAGAGGATATGCTGCGTGTCCTCGTACTTCATCGCCTTGCGCAGGAAGGACAAGAACCCTGCAGGCTCCCGACTGCTGTCCCTCACCTGGACTCAGTCACACAGAATGGAGGGTCGGGGGCCGCCCTCGCCCTGCCGAGCCCGGCCACCAGCCCGGCCGGCTCAGAGGACATCCCCCTCCCTGACCCCGGCCACCAGCCTGGCCGGCTCTGGGGCCTCTGCCTCCCGAGCTTCTAGACCCAGGTGATGGGTGGGCGAGAGCAGGGCGCACCTTGACGGGAATGGCCAACTGGTTCTCCCGGAAGGACTGGAAGAGGAAACTCCGTTGCTGAGCGGCCTTCTTGACGGGCACCAGGTTCCCCGAGAGCTCGGCGAAGAGGGGCATACCCTCCAAAACCTGTGGGAAAGAAGCAGCAGGTGGGAACACGCAGACGCCCGGCCCCACCTGTCAGCCCTGGCCTCTCCCTCCCCACGACCCCAGAGGCTGCGCCCTGGGAAGCTCTATGGAGGGTTTTAGAAAGGTCACGGCAGATGCTTCTTTACTTCAAAGGGTTTTTATAATAAGCAGGACTTTCCACATCTCACTGTGTGGTTGATCACCACTGCTTATCAAAGGACTTCAGAACTCCACTAGCAGATCATAATACAGCTCCAGAAAGCATTTCTCTCTTTTAATATCCATCCAACAAGGTTTCATTTATGCGAGTGCCAGAAAGACCACACGGTATTTTAATCTCACCCACGGTAATAACAATCCCTACTGTGTATATACTTTCCACGGAGAAGTTACTGAGAACCCATTTGACAGATGAGGAAACTGAGGCCCAAAGAGACACAATCCTTTGTCCGGTTAGTGCCCCAAACAGCATTTGAGGCAGGTCCCAGCCTTGGGTTCCTCCTTCTGGCCCATCAGAACCCCTGGAAGGCTCAGGAAAGCCTCTGAGGCCAGACCTTGGCCAAAGTCCTTTCTTGTTACACATCTTAACCCAAGTGAGGACTCCAGGATGGGCGACAGCTTCACACCAAGGCCCCGCACGTCACAGGTCTCCCATTTGCCCAAGCTCTCCCCTGCTTCCCCATCTGGGCACCGCCCAAACCCTGGTGTGGCTGAGAGATTAGGACAAGTCCTTTCTCTACCATTAACTCAGCTGTGTGACCTTGGGCAGGTTACCTAATCTGCCAAGCCTTGATTTCCTCATCTGTAAACTGGGGATAAGAACAGGACACTCCGTTGTAAGAGTCAGGGGAGATGATGTCACTTGAGTCTTTTTATTTTCTATTTTTTAAAAAAATTTTAAAGATTTGTCTTTGATGTGAACCGTTTTTAAAGTCTTTATTGAATTTGTTACAATATCTCTACTGTTTTATGTTTTGGATTCTGGGCTGTGAGGTATGTGGGATCTTAGTCCCCCGATCAGGGATCGAACCCATGCCCCTGGCATTGGAAGGTAAAGTCGTAACCATTGGACCACCAAGGAAGTCCCTCAAGCACTTTTAATAGCATCTGGGAGGTGAAGATTTTAATGAACGTCAGCTCTTAGTACCATTGGGCTGACAGCCTGCTGCCTCCCTGAGACACGCAGGGCGGTGTCCTCAGCTTTGGGGCGGCCTCCCAAGGATGCTTTTCAAGAGGGACTCAGAGGGACATGCCCAGAAGCCCCTCTGCAGAGGCTGCCTTCCTGATGGCTTGGGGTTCCAGCGCCACCTCCCCCCGACCCCTGGAGGTGCCGGCCCCCTCAGGGCATGAGCCCGGGGCGGGGGCCCGGCCCCTACCTCGATGTCCCTGCTCCGGGCCACCTCCACGAAGTTCTCATGATGCTCCAGCGTCTTGTCCACCTTGTCATCCGTCATGCAGTAGCATCGCAGACGCCCTTCCCGGGGGTCATTCATCTTAGCGAAAATAACAAACTTGGCCATGTAGGGCACTGCGGTCAGTTCCTTGTACAGCTGGGTGGCAAAGTTCACGGCTTCAGCCGTCCTGGGGCAGTCCGACAGCCAGAACCTGAAAGGAGGGCAGCCTTGAGCCTGTCCCTAGGTGTCTGGGGCAGGGGCGTCCCCTCCATCCAATAGGATGGCCTGTGAGCAGGGCAGTGACAGCCCCAGTGGGGGTGGGGGTGGCACTTTCAGGTGGAGAAGGGGAGGGACAGCGGAGGACCCTCGGCACAAGGTCAGCCTGAGCGCGGCCACCCCTGGGGGCAGCGCCATCCACCTCGTGCAGGGCCCGGGGAGCCTCAGGGTCAAGCTGCAGGGTGGGGTCTCACCTGGCAGAGACGTTGGTGGTGAAGGTGGCACACTCGTTGGCATAGATGAGCTTGGTGGTCCCCGTGATGTCTTCCCATTGGGCCTGGTCAGTTCCTCCTGCCATAGGCGTAGACTGGGCTGGGGGACCGTCTCCAGAGGCCAACGCAGGGCGTGCACACCTGGCTGAGGTCCTGAATCCAGCCCCCCACCCCCCCACCCTGCACCCCGTGACCTCGTCCCCTCTGGGAGGACCCCCTCCTCTGGGGTCTGGGGGCTCATCAGGGACAGGGAGACTCTACCTGGAGGCAGAACCCCCATCCCTCTGAGGGCCCCATCACTCCCCAGCTCCATCTCCTCCCGTCTCCCCAGACGGCAGGACCAGGACAAAGGGGGTGCCCCTCACCGATGACGCTGCAGAGCAGCCGCAGGCTGGTGGTGTCCCCCTCCCCGCTGTCTCGGGGGTTGTCCATCCAGGACGGGGGCAGCGGGATGCGGAGGCCGATGGGGCGGTGGAACTTCCGGCGCCTCGGCTCCACGGTGACGATGGGGCTGAACGTGGCCTGGTTGCCCAGGAGTTTGGTGACCAGCTCATCGGGTACAGGCTGGGCCTGCGAGGTGCCCAAGGGGGATGCTCAGCCTGGAGCAGCCGAGGGGCTCATGGGCGGGGATGAGAGCGGCTGTCCCGGCAGGCCTGAAGGTCCCCCAGGGGCAGGGGTGGGGTGCTGTCCTGCCTGATGTCCTGTCCAGCTCCCCTGTCTGAGCCCCCACCCCCGTTTCCCTGCTGCTCCCCACTCCTCGGGGCCTTGCTCCTATCCAGGGAGCCACATGCCTTCTCCTCAGTGCTGACCCGGTGGTTTAAACATGCCATCTAGGGTTTCCTGCGACTTAACAGAGCATCTGCCCTATCCCGGCCACCCAACTCTCTTCTGAGCTTAAGATCAGAGCCCTGACGGGATTTTTTTAGGCAGTGGACCAACAGGTAGAGATGTCCTGGGGGGCACGAAGGCCATCTCCAAGGACACAGGCTTTCTCCGAGGGCCCTGACACCTTGAACCCAGTCCCGGTTGACGGGGCCCCAGCAGCCAAGGAGGGGCTGCATGCATCACCTGTAGGGCCAGCTTCACCCTCTTGGTGACCGCGTTCTCGGGGAAGGTGGCCTGCACCAGGGGCACCAGCTTGCTCGTCAGAGAGCCGCCCTCGGGGCCGATGGTGTCGTAGTCCTGGTAGAGCCGCGACATGATGACGAAGTACAGGGGGAAGTCGGTGGTGACGATGCGGCAGACGCGCTTCTTCTCCAGCTCCTCCAGACTCCCCAGTTCTGCAACCACACACAAACGCCCGCCCGCTGGTCATCCCCGCAGGCCCCCAGGGCCCCTCGTCCTGGCTCCAGCGGCCCCCTCCTGCAGGGGTGGGAGAGAGCCCAGGCCCCGAGGGAGCGGCATAAGGAGACCAGGCTGCAGGGGGCCTCGGCGCGGGAGCTGGGCTGTCCCTAGATTCTCAGGGCATCCCCCACCCCAGGAGGCCCCACCAGCCCACCCCCAGCACAGCCTCAAACCCCCTCCTCCAGGAGGAAGGCGCTGCTTGGGCCCCTGGGGGCTTACTCACCTTCGTCCATCCCATTGAGGATCTGGTCCAGGTAGCTCTCTCCATAGCGGTTCTTGTGTTCCTTCCACACGGAGCCGTTTTCACTCCGCAGCACCACGAGCTCACGGTCCCCACGGCCTTGGGAGGCGAAGTGGGGGATCTCCACGATGACAGGGCTGGGGCGGACAGAGGGTACAGGGGAGGGGCTGGACGCAGGCGTGTGTGCCATGTGGGCGATGGCGGTGGGCTTGGGAGGCAAGAGCAGGCAGGCAGGGGGCAGCGGAGCCCCCCGGATGGGCTGGTCCTCCCAGCGGACAGACCTGCCTCAGGTTCCCGAGATGCCCCAGGACCCTCTCATCAGGCCCAACCTCACTTCACAGGGTGCGTCCTGCCATGGCCATGCGGCTGAGGCTCGGCAGAATAACCCTGACCTTGGACCTGACTTTGAGAACCCATCCATGTCCTGGACAGGGGACCAAACTCCTCTGAGCCTCAGCATCCTCCTCCGTCAGCCTAGACAGGGGCATTTCCTCGGGAGGATGGTTGTAGTCATTGCTGTTATTTAGTTGCTGAGTCGTGTCTGACTCTTTGCAACCCCACGGGCTGTAGCCCACCAGGCTTCCTTTGTCCATGGGATTCTCCAGGCAAGAATACTGGAGTAGGTTGCCATGCCCTCCTCCAGGGGATCTTCCTGACCCCAGGATCGAACCTGCATCTCCTGCTCTGCAGGCAGATTCTTTACCACTGAGCCACCAGGGAAGCGAAGAAGGACAGCCTTGAGCGTCACATTTAAAGGGGAAATGAACGTGAAAGTTTATAGCTGCTCTGCAGTCGGTGGAGGAAAGATGGGGCGGGCGGGGGGGGGGCAAGCCAGGCCATGGATGCAGACGGGAGGTCAGGGCCTCCTGGGCCAGGCCTGTGCCAGCATGGAGCCCGTGGTGCCTGAAGGATGCAGGGTTGCCAGGAGAAGCAGGTCTGCGGCAGGAAAGATGAGGGGGGCCTCCGAAACCATCAGTCTTGTCCTTGGGAACAAGGCTGCAAGGCTGTCTTCTAGGAAGACCGTTTCAGAACTTAACTAAACCCCGGGGGGGCCTCCAAAGTATCTGTCTTCATCCCCTTCTAGGAGCGTCACCCAGGACCTCAGGGTGCTAAGCTCACCCCAGGCACCAGCCTCCTACGTGTACCTAGGAGCCCAGGGGCTTCTAGGTCTGACAAGTCAGGACACAGAGAAAGCAAGCGGGCTGGGGACTCCGGGCTCGCCTTTCCTCAGCCTGGGCGCGGCAGGGACCGGTCAGGGGCAGGGGAGCGACCTCTCACCTCAGAAACTGGACCCCCGTGGGCCCCAGCGCGATGACCCTGCTGGCCAGGCCCTCCTCCTCGGCCAGCGGCGGCGGCGTGGGCAGCTTCTGGGGCTTCACCAGGCGGCAGGTGATGCGGGTGGGCGCTGCGCACGTCCGCGGCGGGACCACCACCCTCAGGCCGTTGTGCCGGCTGCCCCGCATGGAGCCCCCGCGGGCGTCCACCATGAAGCTCACCAGGAACCTAGGGCACAGCGGGTCCGTGTCGGCCTCTCCCCAGCGGGCGGGCGAGCAGGGCCAGGGCCGCCAGCCCCTCCCGGGGCACTCACCCCGTGTGCACCGGGCTGGCTACAGGGCTGATGTTGTCCGAGGTCTCTGTGGCCGGGCTGCTGGGGATCAGAGAGTCTTCATCATACTCTTTGGACACCTGGGGACAGGGCGGGGGAAAGGCCAGCTGTTATCACCCACGGTCCCGGGTGATCACAGCCAGTGGTCCTGGCCAGTGGACCTCACGCAGAGGCCAGGGAGGCTCAGCCAGCCACCAAGAGCCCAGCGAAGGAGGTGCTACCCAGAACTCACTGACCCTTTGGGACAAAGCTCGCCCAGAGTCTAAAAGGGAGCACAGGCCTCCTGGGACCTACACAGCTTCTCCTCGGCTCAAGACCCTGGGCCAGGCTTCCGACGCTGGAGCAAGTCCTCCTTCCCGTTCCAGCCTCAGTCTCAGCTTACGTGCCACATGCACTTCCGGCCTGCCCTCTGCCCCCCCTGCCCCATGAACCCTTCCATGTGAGCTCCATGCAGCTCCTTTTCACACGTAAGTTGGCGCCGGAGCCCACACCATCACCTATGAGCTGCTCGGCTCTGGGCAAGCCACGTGAACTGGGATATCAAGGGAAAGAGAACAGACCCCCCCATCCCAGGGGCAGGGGAGCTTCCCGCTTCTTCCTCTGCAAATGGGACGGCTCCCCCTCCTCACAGTGATGCTGTAATTGCAGGACCTCAGGCTGCCTCGTCCCAGGGCATGTCCATCGTGAGGACTCACGAAGAACATCGGTTCAGATTCTACCCCTCCAGCTTTATTCTCAACTTGACCCTCTCTCTGGCATCTCCATCGGCCCAGGCGCCCACGTCCATCTCCTTCGCTGGGCCACCCTGTGCATCGTCCACCTCTCACCTCCTCTGAGAACCCTTGCCCTTGACTCTGATCTGGAAGGGCTCCCCCCACCCTCAACGCTGCTGAGCCCTTGGGTAGTCAAACCTCTGCGTTCTGAGACCCTCCCCAGCTGGACCATCTGCTCCCACATGGGGTCCCCTCCAGGGCACCTGGCGGGACTCCAGGAAGCCCCTGCTGACTCGGTTCATGACTTAGCAGGGCCTGAGAGCGCACGGTTGGCCAGGGAACAGCAGAACCTGGGTTCCCTTGGAGCTTTCTCGTCGCCGTCTTCGGAAGAACCGGGTGAATGTGCCATGGCAGTGGCCAGGGCCGTATCTGACCGTATCTCCCAAACTCCCCCCCGGCTCCACGGCATGACACCACCATCACAGCCCTGCCCTAGGGTGGGAGGACTGACCAGACCGTGTCACAGCCATCCTCTCCCAATGCCACACTTGGGTCGAGGGCTTCAGCCGCTGCTTTCAGACACACATCCCTTCAGAGCGGAGGAAGAGACCAGCCTTTGCTGGAAAACCGACAGGTCTGGTTCAGTGACCAAGCTCAGGGCGGCCGTTTCCAGTCTCTAAACACTACACTGCTTCCTTCTGATCCCAGAAAACCCCTTTGCCCTGGGGGAAAAAAAAGTGCCAGCTGGCATAAAAATCAAATCAAGGAGCATTACATTGTTTTAAGCCATCCCACCCATTTGGGGGACAAATTCAAGCGGCATTGAGGGAAGCCACAAATAGGGTATTATAATGAGTAACGGCCACACTGGGGACAGCTCTCCTTGACATCCCCTTTCCACCTGGACTGGTATTTTTAAGCTCCCAGTAATCCCTTGAGGAACGTGAGGCAGAAACTGTCCCATTTTACGGATGTGAAACAAAAAGGTGCCAAGTTCCGGAATTGCCCGCAGCTCCACAGAAGTGCAGCTGCAGCCTGGGGCTCCCTCTCTGGTCCCGGGACCCATGGCCCCACGGGTGCAGACGGCGTGTGCTCAGGGCGTGTGTGCAAGAGAACATGGGCTTTGGAGCCAGAACTTGTGCTGCCAGTTCTCAGCCCCAGAGACTAGCACGAGGGCATCCCGGCACCCTCAGGCTCTCAGACTCTCAGATCTCCAGGAGCTGGGGCTATATGACTGCTGGGGGCACAGCTGCCGCAGAAGACACTGAAACCTGGGATCTGCGGCGCTTGGTAAGTACTGTGAGCTTTATGAATTCTTCCCATGCTTCAGGTCATCTCAGAGCAATCACTGCCTGGGGAATCTGTTCCCCTGCCAAGAGGAAGTAAGAGAAAGGACGCGTCTCACCTGATCTGGCTCATCGGCTCTGATCACCACTGTCTCAGGTGTGACGCAGGGAATCCGCGGGATGGCTGGAGATTCTACCCTGTATGCCGAAGACACTGGGACATCAGGGCACGATCCTTCTGCATAGCCCATCATCTTCCACCGGGCACCTCAGTGAGACATTTCTGTACCCCCAGGATCACTATCCAATCTGACCACCCCCGGCCCCGGCCGCCACCATCTGAACCCCACTGGCACAGGTGCTACATCCTGGCCTCCCCTCTCCACCTCTAGGCCTATCCCCAGAGCCTGTCTTGAGACCGAGTTGAAAGACTGCCTCCTCCAGGAAGTCTTCCTGCATGCACCACCCCAGTTCTGTAGCCTTAGTCCCCTTGTTGAGGGAACTCTCGCTCTGGCCGTAACATCTCATTCTGACCACTGGGTGTGTGTTTTCATTCTACCAGATACATCTGTAGGTTCTCTGTGGTCGAGGTCTTAGTTTTGTGTTTTTAACTGAAGTTCAGTAATACTAATCACAGGTTCCCTTCTCCTTGGTCCATGGCCCTCATAAGCCCTGGGGCAAGCCAGCACATGACTGTCTTTTCAGAAAACCCCAAAGGGCTCGGTGTTTCTACAAAGTTGTTGCTTTCACATTCGTTCACAGAATCCCTGCATGCGCCAACACATGCACTTGGGAGCGGCTCACTGCATTCCCGGAGGAATGAGGAACACCTGCCAGGCAGCGCAGACCCTCTGTGGACAGTCCCTAATGGACCAGCTGATGGAGGGACATGGCTGGCCTGTGAGCTCAGCTTGGCAATAGTTTCTTTCTTATTATTTAAATTTCTTAATTGAATGAAAGGTTCTCTAAATTCTATGGTGCTTTACAATTTTCAAAATTTCACACATGTGATTTCATATAATCCTATAACACGTGTGTGTGTTAGTCACTCAGCTGTATCTGCTTCTTTGCGACCCCATGGACTGTAGCCCGCCAGGCTCCTCTGTCCATGAGATTCTCCAGGCAAAAATACTGGAGTGGGTTGCCGTGCCCTCCTCCAGGGGATCTTCCCAACCCAGGGATCGAACCTGGGTCTCCCACATTGCAGGCAGATTCTTTACCCTCTGAGCCACCAGGGAAACTCCATCCTATAATAACCCACCCCTTTTTTGACAATGGTTTCTAATGGGATCTCCCTCAGTGGATTTTTCTAGTGCAAAACTGAGTGTTTGAAAGGGGGAGGGGTGTGGATAGAGGACTGAGGGAGGGGAGGAGGAACAGTGGGAGGCAGGGACCCCAGGGAGGGTGGAAGGCTCTAGAGGGGACCTCTGCCCCTGCCTGGCACCCCTGGTGCAGGGCTGGCTTATCCTAAGACACTGGACCAGCTCTCTGTCCAGGCCCAGGCTTCCTGGAACCTCCCTGCTCCGGAATCTTCTACCTTGAGTCCGGGGAGGGAGACCTCCTCCCCACCCACAAAGGGAGCATTTCTTACACTTGGTCCAGCTTCGGCACGAAATCCAGCAGCTCTTTCTCTTCATCTACATCCCTGGCATCCGGCCTCTCTGCCCTGGGGCCAAGATCCTCCCCTGAAACCACACAAGTTTAAGTGAGTGATAGGAAGGAAATACCCTCTTTCTTTTTAAAAAGTGTTTTTCCTGCTCCCCCTCTCAACGCTCGCCCCAGCCAGGGCATGGGACAAAGTCTCTGATGCTCGTAGGGGACCATAGCAACATCTTCATCTTCAACCAACAGCCCTGGAGCTGGGCAGCCAGTCCCTAACATAGACTGCACCAGGCTTTGGAGAAGATAACTCAATCAGAAGGAACTTTCTTCCTTTTGGGGGTGGTGGGGAGGGGTGGTGCCATGCCTCGCAACATGTGGGATTAGTTCCCTGAAACTGCAAGTCGCTCAATCATGTCCGACTCTTTGTGACCCCATGGACTATATGGTCCATGGAATTCTCCAGGCCAGAATACTGGAGTGGGTAGCCTTTCCCTCCTCCAGGGGATCTTCCCAACCCAGGGATCAAACTAGGGTCTCCCGCACTGCAGCGGGATTCTTTACCAGCTGAGCCACCAGGGAAGCCCAAGAAAACTGGAGTAAGTAGCCTACATCTTCCCAGCCCAGGAATAGAACCCAGGTCTCCTGCATTGCAGGTGGATTCTTTACCAGCTGAGCCACCAGGAAAGCCCAAGAGTACTGGAGTGGGTAGCTATTCCCTTCACCAGGGGATCTTCCTGACCAAGGAATCGAACCCAGATCTCCCACATTGCAGGGGGATTCTTTACCAGCTCAGCTACCAGGGAAGCTCTGACCAGGGCTCAAACTCACACCCCCTGCTCTGGAAGTGCAAAGTCTTAACCATTGGACCACCAGGGAAGACCTGGAAGGAACCTTCTTTGCCTGACAAGTTCCACTTCAGAACAGCCCTTGTGGAGGGTGCTCTTTCTCTAAAGAGGTGCTTCTGTTCTCTTCCACATCACATGCAACAGAAGAACAAACCCCCGTGGAACAGAGCCCATCCGTCTGGAGAGGCACTAGGGACTTATGTAACCTCAGAGGCTGAATCCGCATTCCCGAAGCCCATCGCCAGGAGGTTCAACCTCTGTCTGCAACCCCGACTCTGCCTCTTTGATCCTCTGTCCTCCTTGCCCTGGAGCGGGGGCCCTGGGCCTCGCAGAGTCCTTTCCTGCCCCTCAGCGGCCCCTCCTGGCCTTGTGATCAGGAGCCTACAGGATGGAACCACAGCAGCTCATGCAGTTATGACCACAGACACAGGGGAAGTGGCACAGACACAGATGTGGACTGGCCAGAGCCGCCCGCCAGGGCATGGACCTTACAGGCGGAAAAGTCCTGTTTGAGTCAAGCTCTGATTGTTATGGAAAGCAGGGGTGGATTAGTGAGAGCCTGGGTTGCTGAGGGTGAAATGCACTCATGAGAAAGGACCACAGGGAACAGAGAGTTTCATACCCATTATAGTTATATGAGCAGTTCCTGGAAAGCAAAGAAAGAGCCATGTTTAAGGAAGGACAGGATTAAAGTCAGGTAAAGTGAGAGGTGTTTCATTCAAGGGCGTTCAGGAGAGCTTTTACCACCTAGCCCACCAAGCTACACAACCCCTGGGTTACCAAGATGGAAGGGGCCAGAGAGATCATCTGGTCCATCCCCACCCTTCTTTATCATGAGGATTCTCTTCCAATTTCAGCGAGAAGACAGGTGTACTTGGGGCAGGAAAAGTGCTAGAAGTACCCTGCGGCCCACAGAAGTGAATACAGTCATTTCATAATGGATCCACCCCCAAAACCGACTGATGCACCGTGTGGTCTGAAGAGCAGCTGATGAAAAGGAATTCTTATGCGTTTTAAATCAAACAGCTTGCTATTTGTTTCAAAGCACAAGGAACACACAGGTGGAATTTTATGACAGTTCCTTGCGGCTCTGAGAGCTGATCTGAGCAGAATCACACTCCAGGGATGCTATATGCAAACACATGTGTATTTATGCAACTTTCTGGGATTTTCTATTTTTAATCTCTGTGATGTAGATTTCCTTCTCCTAAAATCACATTAGAGAAGCCCTTTCGATAACGGACAGCATCATTAGAAACTGGTTCTGTCCAGCTGCGACTCTGACGACCTAGTGACCCGGGGTGATGGCCAGAGGCCCCGTGAGTGAGTGTTCAGAGCCCCGAGTGTCCCCTTCAGCCTGACTCGACCCACACGTGGTATGGATCCCAGCCTGTACCTTCATCTTCAGAGACATCCAGAATCTCATCCACCGTCTCTGGGAAGCTCATCCGGTGCTTGTCCGTGATCAACTGAAAAGAGAAAAAAGCGAGGAATTCAACCCCAACACAGCAGTGGGCCCTTTCACCCAGCCGGCAGTTATCTGGTTATGACAGTGGAGACCAGAAGGAGATAAGAAGGGAGGTTTGTCCCAGATGAGGAAAAGGACAGCTAAGAGTGTCTCTGGGGTCTGGCAGGAACCATAGAGGGAGATGAACGGAACTCCAGCTTCTGGTTGCCTGGTTCCTACCCTCAACTCCATCTGGGCCACCCCTTGGTCTGGTCAACGCCCCAACTCTTCTGGCCACCAGGTGGCAGTAAAGCCCCACCTGATGGAGGAGGAACCGGCCTCCATCCCGCCCCCGCCAACCCCGCACTGCACCCCCAACCCTCAATTCTTTGGGCTTCAAGCTTCCCTCAGGAATCCCAGGACTCCAGAACACGCTCCACTTCCCAGGGCACCCCCTGGGGCATCCTGCAGGCTGTGCGTGTCTGAGGTGGGTGTGCAGGGAAAGAGTAGATGTACCTGGACAGTGGTTTCGTCGGTGACAACCTTGAGCACGTCTGTTACAGAAATGTAGCCCAAGCGCTTGGCTATGGCCAGAGGCGTGGTTCCATTCTGGGGAGAAGAGCAGATGGACGGCATGATCAGCCCAGACCCACACCCCAGTCATTCACCCCCGGAGCAAGACCCTGCACACGTGTGCACCCAGACGGGTGTGGTCAGTGGTGCTCAAGGAGACGGGGTGCTGGGGTACTTAAACTGCCAGTGCTGGGTGTTCAGAGGAGATCTCGCCACCGAAGTCAAGAGCGGCCAAGAGGGAGGCAGTGGGAAGGTCAGGGTCGGGGAGACACCAGCTGGGGTTGCAGGAATAAGAGGGCCCCGGGTGGTACTGCCCATGGCTCCCAAGGCTGGGTCTTCGGGTGTCAGTTACTGATCATGGAAACAGTTCAAAAACCCACACACTTCAGTGAACTCTTTTCAGGCCAGCCGGAAATCACGTCACCAGAAAATAAGGGAGGAGCAAATTTCTACTCTGATTTTAAAGGGAAGAACTAACTGAAACGAAATGGATAATGAGGCTTTCCTTCTTTTTTCTTTTTTTAACTTTTTGGCCATATCACATGGCATATGGGACCTCAGTTCCCTGACCAGGGATTGAACCCATGCCCTTTCAAAGTTCTCTGCTTCCAGGGTCTACCCCATGCAGACTGGGCCCCATCCACAGCTATGGCTTCAGCAACCACAGCAACAATCAAAGGTCCTCACGCTGTCCAAGCTGGAAGCAGTCACGGAGATAAGCCAGTATCTCTGACAGTCCCACTGCCCGGGGAGGAAGTGACCTCTGAACAGTGACCGCTGACGTGGCTGAAGACCCCGAGAACCCCAAACATCAGGACCCACCCAAGACATTTGGTTCTGTTCACTCTCGTCACACTGAGAACAGCTTCACAGATTTTAGCAGGGATTTTGTGGAGGGTTTTGACAGCATTTAAATAAAAATAAAAGGGGGAGGGTAAGCGATGCTTCTAGGATAAACTTCCACCTTCCGGACGGAGGCCCCTTGCCCCTGGGAGCCTGTTCGGGCCCCAGACACACTGGAGGCTGACCTGAGCTTCCCCCGTGATGTGAAGGGACGTCTCAGCGGCCCCCGTGAGAGCAGCTCTCTGGATCAGGACCCCGGGCGGTACTCACCGAGCTGACCTCGTTTGGGGAAGCACCATGTTTGAGAAGCAGTGTCACAATGTCCGTATGGCCCTGTTGAGCCGCCTGATGCAAGGGGCTGTATCCGAGCTGTAAAGCGGGTAGACGTTTGGGAGGATGAGCTAGCAACAGAAATGAGCTAGCACTGCCCACCCACCACAGAGCCTATGTCTTCTGTATGCAAAGTAAAAAAATTAAAAAAGCGTTTTCCCCATTTCTTCCTCCAGTGTCAAAGCTGAAAATTGTGGCGGAGCCCCACGTGTGCCCAGAGTGACTCTAGGTGCCTCTGTTTGGCACTGGTCTTGTTACCGACCAGGGTCCTCGGCTTTTCCAGTCAATAGAAATTGATCAGAGGACAGACAAGAAACTCAGGCAAGGTTTTACTGGGGCCCCTGCTGCAGCGGGGATGGGGGGTTGAAAACAAGTAACAGGCTCCCTTGCTTGCTCCCCAGGGGGAAGGGACAAGCTGGTTCCTGACATGGAGTCATGGTAGGGGCGGGTCCAAGGGTCAGGCTGGAGGGGTGACTCAGGCGGTTTGCCTTTGGATGGTATTGCATGCAGGGGGCATGCACAGGACCCTGCTTTTGGTTCTGACAGCCTGTTTTTGCTCCCGGCTCTTTATAAGTGGCAGTTGGGTTTTTGGTCTCTGTGTATCTTGTCGTCCATGACTTGCCCCAGCTGCTCAGGTACGAGGTTATTTTTAGTCCCTTATAGATTCTTTGTAATTTTGTTGCTGGAGGAGATGTTTGTCCAGGTGCAAGCCCTGAAGCAAAGTGGGGTGGTCCCAGCGTGTCTCTGTCTTGGGCCTCCCCATACCTTGGTCTTGGCATTGACGTCTGCCTTGTGCTGTAGCAGAAACTTCACCAGCTTGATGTTCCCGTAATGACTGGCCACGTGGAGTGGAGTGTAACCCATCTGGAAAGTAAGAGAGGAGAGAGGGTGACTGGCAGGGCTTCTGGGGACAACACAAGACACTCTGAGCTGGACGAGAAGGAAACTCGCACGGTAACAGCGGTAAAGGGGAAGATGGATGAGGAGGCCTTGGCAAGGCTGGCAGCAGTTCCCTGGGGTCAGCTGTCTAGGCTGTCGGAGGCCAGGGGCCTGGGAGGGGCACAGGGCTTGGTGTCGGGCAAGAGCAGCATGAGGTGATCAGGAGAGACTCAAGGGGGGTAGCCAAGCGGGTAATGGGAAAACCGGCCCTGGGTCTGGGGAAGAGGGCCTGGCAAGGAGGCACCCATGGGTGCCATACACCCAGATGAAGTATGGCAAGAAAAAAGTGGGGCTCACGGAACTGAGGCAATATTTACAGGGAGTTCAGAAAAGAGGGTGGGGAGCGGGGAGCAAAGATGGAGGAGGAAAGGCGGGAGAGACCGTGCTACAGAAGCCAAGAAGGGTCACTTGGAGAGCAGGGGAAGCTGGGAGGGCAGGGGCCTTGCATGAGAAGGAGGTCCCCGCTGACCCGGACAAGACCCGCCTTGCCCTGCTATCTGGGCTACCAGGTGGTACAGTCATGTACCATGATGGTAGGAACTGGCCATGGCTTGAAATGAGTGGACTTTGCGTATTTATTCACTTGAATTTTGTCCGCAGAGGAGATAATTCTCAAGGAAGCTGTTCTGCTGAATATCTTAGTGCTCCCTCCACAGGCTGACAGGCCAAGGCTCTCCAGGCCCCTAAGTGTCCTGCGGAGCCTAATCCCAGAGACCATCTGGATCCAGACCCTGCAGGCTGGACCTGAAGTGATGGGCTGGCTTTGAGATCTCTAAGGTCTAACAAAGATCCGTCTAGCCAAAGCTATGGTTTTTCCAGTAGTCATGTATGGATGTGAGAGTTGGACCATAAGGAAGGCTGAGCACTGAGGAACTGATGCTTTCCAACTGTGGTGTTGGAGAAGATTCTTAAGAGTCCACTGGAAAGCAAGGAGGTCACACCAGTCCATCCTAAAGGAAATCAACCCTGAATATTCATTGGAAGGACTGATGCTGAAGCTGAACCTGCAGTACTTTGGCCACGTAATGCGAAGAAACGACTCACAGGAAAAGGCCCTTATGCTGGGGAAGATTGAGAGCAGGAGAAGGGGGTGACAGAGGATGAGACGGTTGGATGGCATCTCTGACTCAATGGACATGAGCTTGAACAAACTCCGGGAGATGGTGAAGGGCAGGGAAGCCTGGTGTGCCGCAGTGCGTAGGGACGCAGAGTTGGACAAGACTTAGCCACTGAACAAAAGCAGCAACAAGTTCTAACTCACAGTATAGGATCTCTCAGGGCAAGATCCCAAAAGACTAAACTGGGCTGGCGAGAGGACCTCAAAGATCCAGAACATTCTTGGGTTTTAAGCAGGTTCCTGTAGAGGCTGTAGGCAGTTGGGGATAAAATATGTCTCGGATTTTTCTGGGAGCCTTTAACGTCACACTGCCGACTGGTGTTCCGGGTGGGCTCTGGAGGGGGCTGGGGTTGGAGGGGTGTTGCTTTGTCTGTTTCATTTAATACACTTGCCTTGCAGTGAAAAGGAACAAAATGATGCCTCTTCCAGGAAGCCTCCTTTTCCCACCAAATGGAGAGACCCTCTCCTCCCTCTATGCTCCCTCTGGCTCACTAGTGCCCTCCTCGCATCGGACATCACACCCACTGTCCCTTCCTGCCTCTTACATCATCTGCAGGTGCCTCGAAGCAGAATCCACTGTGTGCTGGGCACTGGGTTGTTCTCCATCCCCCACCCCAGAGCCGCCCCCCACACCCCCACCAACCCTCTGCACACAGAGGCTCAAGGAATGCTGACCAATCCGAGCCAAATGCCAGACTAGAAGGCATGGAATTCTCCAGTACATCCAGGGAAGCCTGACATTTTGACACCTGGCTCATGTAAGACAGAGATTGGAATCGTGACTCACTACAGAGGCTCAAAGTTCTAACCAACTTCTTAAACTCCCCACTGGAAAGTGAGTCCACTGGCCTGGGGTCCACTGCTGCCCCTAGGAAGTGGCAGACAAGAATGGGCCATGGCGGCCTTGGGGTTTCCAAACTCCTGGGATGGACCAGTGAGGGAGGCCAGAGCGGGCAGGCCCGTGGGCGCAGGGGGAAGGTGTGGACAGGATGCAGGCTGTGGTACTTACCCGGGTGGTGGCGTCCACCGTGACACCGTGTTTGATCAGCACGTCTGCCACTGGAATGTGGCCTTCTTGTGCGACCAGATGGAGGGGAGTGAGTCCACTCTGGGAAGGAAAAGAAGTTCATCAGTTTGCAGCCAAGATAGAGTTCTGGGTCACGCTGGGAAAGCACTGAGGTTTGGGAGTCAAACTTGGCTCTGTAGCCACCAACCGGCTGTTTGACCTTGGGCAAGCTCTTCTAGGCCGCCACATCCTTAGCGAAAACATGAAGTGGTTGAACTAAACCAGAGGTCAGCAATGGCTTCTGCTAAGAGCCAGATCATCAATATTTTGGGCTTAACTGCATCAGTTATAGTGAGAAAGCATGCGTGCCAACAGGTAAACAAATGGGCATGGCTGTGTTCCAATAAAACTTTATTTATACAAACAAGTTGTGGGCCAGATTTGGCCTTCAGGCCATAGTTTGCTGATATCTGAACTACATGAACTTTATTGTCCATTTCAGTGGTAACATTTCTTATTTCCATGACTTGAGATGAGCTTCAAAGTCTTGGTTTGCTTATTGAGAAAATAGGGATTATCACTGACAAATTTCAAGGGCAAAGGAAGGCTCGCTTGAGAAAACAGAGACAAAAACACGTTGTAAAACAAGATGTGCCATGTAAATGCAGTCTGTGCTCCGCACACCCAGCCAGTGCTTCACTGGAAAAAGGATGAAACGATAGAAGATCCTGCTGGGACCAAAAAAAGCCAGATTCTTGGAGCTCTTATCACATCCTTCTCACAGGGCATAGTATAGTGTCAGTCGCTCAGTTGTGTCCGACTCTTTGCGACCCCATGGACTGTAGCCCGCCAGGCTCCTCTGTCCATGGAATTTTCCAGGCAAGAATACTGGAGTGGGTAGCCCCATTCCCTTCTCCAGGGGATCTTTCTGACCCAGGGATCGAACCCAGGTTTCCAGCATTATAGGTGGACTCTTTACCATCCGAGCTACCAGGGAAGTCCATCTGTCTCACAAGGATAATAATACTCCAGAAATCTTGCTTGATATGTGGGCACTCACACAAAAATGCCAGGAAAGCCTTCTATCTCCTGTATCTGACTCTACAAGCCTTACTAACCGTGAGGCAAACGGGGCTGCCCCCTCTCCAGAAACTCCACTCATCCTCCCCTACCATCTGTCCTTTCCCCCCAGCTGACGGGAGGCCCAGGGGCAGTGCCCCCCACACTGAAGCCAGCACAAGTGGGCAAGGATGCCCAGAGAAGAACAGGTCCTGGGTCAGCCCCAGCTACTGGGTGCCGTGCCCAACCCCTGGGATAACACAGTAGCCTGCCGGGTGACGGTGGGTGTGGATGGGTGGGCGTGTCTTCAGGGCAAAGCTTTGCCATCCGGCCCCTGGTCCCTGACAGAGCTCACTTAAATGGCACCAGCAGGAGACCATAAGTATAATGGTGCTGCCCTAATGGTTCCCTCTTGGGGGTCACCTGTCCAAACCTGTCCAGAAAGAGCCAGTAGATCCAGTAGGTTCTTAAAGAAATATTAAGTTATCCTTAAAATGCTTGCCCTTCTGAAACTGTATTACCTTCATGTATCATCTAAAGAAGTGACTCTTTATAGTGTATGATTCCATTTACAAGAAATGTCCAGAACAGGCAAATTCACAGTGACAGAGAGCAGATGAATGGTCGCCAGGGGACGGGGGTTTGAGGGAGATGGGATGTGGCCACTAACGGGTCTGAGGTTTCCTTCTGGGGTGGCAGGAATGTCCGGAAGTTAGGCAGTGGTGGTGTTCATTCAATTCTGCAAATATACCCCAAACCACCAAATAGTACAGTTCAAACCAGTGAAGTTTATGGTATGGGAGTTATATTTCAATAAAACAGCTGCTTAATAAAAGAAGTGACTCTTATAGACTTAGAGAACGAACTTATGGTTTCTGGAGGAATGGATTGGGGGAAGAGATAGTTAGGGAGTTGAGGATTGATATGTACACACTGTTGTCTATTAAATAGATAACCAACAAGGTCTTAGTGTATAGCACGGGGAACTCTGCTCGATGTTTTGTGGCAGCCTGGATGGGAGGGGAGTTTGGGGGAGAATGGATACATGGATAAGTGGGGCTGAGTCCCTTCACTGTTCAACTGAAACTATCACGACGTTCCTAACTGGCTATAGCCCAAAACAAAACAAAAAGCTTAAAAGTTACAAAACAAAACAAAAAACAAAAGGAGGGACTCGTAGCCTTTCCCAGGCCATGCATTCCTTGGAGACACTGATGAAAACCACAAGGACGTCAGCGGGGAACAAATTCCCAGGTCCTCCCTCCACAGGTCGCTACACCAGGAGGGTTTTCTACTCACACGCCAATAGTCCCTGGACTGATAATCCCATTAAGGGACAGGTCAGCATTGAAAACAATGCCTTCCCTACAGAAAAAGAATATTTAGTTCCAACTTCATAGATTCCTGAATGTAGAAACTGGCCTCTATGTGGGAAAGCATGCAGTGGATTTCAACAGTGATCTTTGTGTGGGTTCTTGAGTCATTCTATTTAGGAAGGACAAGCTTTGGCATCAGGTAGGCATGGGGTCCTACAATCTTGGAATTAGCAACCTTTCTGAACCTGTTCATTCATTTATAAAACTGAGCTAAAACCTACACAGGGCTGTTGTAAGGGTCACACACACACACACACACACACACACACGTACATCACCTAATTCAGAACCCAGGCACAGCATAGGCGCGCCTAGGCTTCAGCTGGCCCCAACGCGATCGCGTCTACAGGAAAATCGCAGACGCGTTTACCTTGTTGCCCAGGTTCCCGTTGGCCTGCTTGGACAGCAGGAGAGCCACCATCTCTGCGTGGCCCTCCTGAGCCGCCAGGTGGAGGGGGGTCACGCCTTGCACCGACTCCGCGTTCGCCGAGCCCCCGTACTGCAGCAGACTGCGGGCCACCTCCAGCTGGTTCTGCTTGGCGGCGATGTGCAGAGGTGTGTAGCCGTTCTGAAATGGAAGGGGCCCCCAGAGCCTGCTTACAGGAGTGCTGAGTTGACAAGCTGAGCGCATGCCTTCCGGTTGAGATCCTATCCTCCGAGGCGGGGCCAGGAGGTCTGATTTAAGGCTGTGTCACCCGGGAGGGTCACTTCAGTAAACAAACAAACTGACCGAGTCCACTGGGTTTGGAGAGGCTCCCAGACCAGCAGAGCCCTGTTCCCGTTCTCTCCATCTATGTTCTGGGCGTGAGTGCCCTGTCCCCAACAGATGCTAGGATTCAGCCAGGCAGCCTATAGAACAACCAGCAGGCTAGGTGTGGATGAAAATACAAGACCCTCCTTCCTGCCATGAGAACAGCATCCCAGACAGGTCATGGAGGAGGAAGAAGAGAGCTCTTTCTGGTTCCCTGTGCGGCTGGCCCAAGAGCTCCCCCAAGCTCTGTGGCTTCAGGCAGGTGGTGTAAGAGGACAAGCCCCTGGCGAGGGACCTGCGGACGTGGAGTCAGTCCTTGGCTCACTTTGGTTTTTTATTAATTTTTACTGGAGGACAGTCACTTTACAAGTCCCTGATCTACTTTAACCAGCTGTGTGACTAGGGCCAAAAGAGTCAATGACCTCTAGATGCCCTTTTGTACTTTTTTAAGCCATTAAAAGTGGATAGTGTAGCTGGGACGTGGAAGCAACCTAGATGTCCTTTGACAGATGAATGGATACAGAAATGGTGGTCCAAGGCGGACGTGGACCAATACAGTAAAATCCCAGTTTTAAGCACCGAGGGACAGGGTAAGATCCGTCTCCATAGTGGATTTTATGGGGAAAGGAAAAGTCACTTACCCAAAGAAGGAAACTGAATAACAAAAACCATTCTCTTTCGAGGAATTATGTAAGACCATTCTAGTGTTCCTCCTTTTAGACTGGATTATGTTATGAGAAAACATTAAATCCTTTGGAGGCTGTGTTCCCCTGACAAGATTGGCATTTCGATTGTAGTAAAATTAATTAAACAAAATGAGTTTCGTACTGTATTAAGAGGGTGCCAAGGAGAGAGGCGGGGTTCGGTGGATCAGGCCTGAGATCTGGAGTCAGGCCCACATGGAGAGCCTTCTCTCTGAGCATCAGACAATCTTCTGGCTTCAGAATGCAAGTGCTTTTAGCCGGAGCCCTGCTTTTCAGACTCGAGTGTGTATGAAATCACGTGGGATCTTGTTAAAGTGCAGATTCTGACTAGGTGGGCCCCAGATTCTGCATTCTGAAAAGCTCCTGGGTCAGGATGCAGTGTGGTGAGGCTGATGCTCACCCAGGGTGCATCGCTGCAACCTGCATTCCATTCCCTGCATGGAAACAAGGATCAAGGACTTCCACCGTGAAGAGGACAGGAACTCCAGCAATTATTCTTGTTGGTATAATCAGGAGTCCAGGCCACTAGGGCAGACAGTAGAAGATGTCTGCTGGCAAGAACAGCATCCTGTCCTGGCAACAGGCAAGCTTGCCCTGGAGCTCAGGCTGCCAGGTGACCCCCGGTTAAAACCAAGATACAAGAGCAACCATCTGTCTCAAATCAGGGGCCAGCCCCTTGGAGCTCCCTCCAAGCCAGGACTACAGGCAATGAATGACCTTCTCTAGGTGATGAGAGAAGGGGCAGGCGAGTCAGGGAGAGATGACGGGAGCCGTAAAAGGCTCCTCTTTCCCCAAGCAGTGAGCACGTACAAAGGAATGCACACGCTGGAGAGAGAGCTGCCTCAACGTTAAAACAACATCAGCATTGAAATTAGAAAGGGAAGGGTTTGGTTTGGGTGCAGAGAGATTTGCATGTGAAATTCTACAAAATTGCCAGACTACTTTGGAAACTATTTTTTGCCATGGAAACAAAACCCATCTGTACAGGGTTTATGTGTGGATAAAGCTCTCTTTAAATACCATGGGGCTGGCTCCGATTTCTTTTATATAAGGGGGGGGTGCGAGGAGGAGGGGAGTCCAGCAGTTTTATTTTTAGAGGCAGGAGTAAGTCACGTCCCCCGTGGGGCCGCGTGCTGTCTGCGCAGCGATGTGGGCTCTGCTACAAGAGCTCGGGGTGGGGGGAGACTGGAGCCCAAGGAGACAGGGTGTCTGGGAGAGACTGTGTGCTGTGTCTGCAGGAAGGTGATGCTGTACATTTCAGACGAGCATCCGATCCGAGTGGGGAGGGCAATCTGAAGGCTGGCACGATCTTCCCCGACCAGGTTGCGTCCCCACGGGGGTCCGCAGGGGTGGGCTGGAATCATACTCTGACCCACCTGAGACCCCTCCTGCTGAAGGGTTGAGCACGGGGGTTCGCTCCCCGCCCCCAAAATCCATAAATTATCCTCACTCTCACTTTCCTTTCTTCTGAGTCTCGACTGTCCATCTAACTGTGAGCGGAGAGACCACGTGCGTCCTTAGCCCTCAAGCCCTGCTCCCTGTCCTCACCCTCCTCTGCACGGCCACCAACCCCAAGGCCCCTCTGCCCTTGCAGATCTTGCCACCCTCTCATCTCATCCCGCAGCAGGGCAGCCTGCCCCCCAGTGATGCTGGTGTCCAGCTTCATCTCTGTACCTTGTTCTGCCCCCTGCAGTCCTCTCTAACATAAGCCCCACCTGCTGCCTACACTCAGGGTCACTCGGGGGTGATGGACCTGCGACTCTGAGCATCTCAGGGGCTGGCATGAGGCCGGCCAGTGGCCATGCATCCCTGTGTAATGTATGGACAGAAGGAGGACCGCTTCAGAGCCTGAACTCAGGAGGAAAACAGAGCTGGGGGAGACTACCCGCCTTTAAAACAGGTTCTGCACTTCCAGGTTCTGGCAAGTTTAACCCCCGCCCCAAATATTCTCCAAGTGTGTCTGTCCCCTGTCCGAGCATCAAGACCACAAGATCACCCCCCACCCGGAATGTTCTCCAGGGGGGACCCTGTCCCAGCATCAACAGCACGCTGTACATGCTGACATCTGACATCAGGCTTGAGGACACATCTGTTGGGTGAACGAGTCCCCCCTCTGGGAGGTGGCCTGTGGTGGGAAGTGCTCCTGCCTCCTGCCCCGCTCCTGGTCCCCCAGCAGCAGCCACAGCCCACCCTGGGGTGGGGGTGGGGGGCTGAGAGCAGGGTCCCAGGGTGGGGCCGGGGCAGGCACCAGCAGGGAGGCTTACCCAGGCAGGGCTGTGTAGGGAGCCGCCCCGTGGCAGCAGCAGCCACAGCCCACCCCGGGGTTGGGGGGTGAGAGCAGGGTCCCAGGGGGTGGGGCCGGGGTGGGGCTGGGGTGGGCACCGACCGGGAGGCTTACCAAGGCGGGGCTGTGCGGGGATCCGCCCCGGGGCAGCAGCAGCCGGACGACGTCCAGGTGGTTGTGGTGCACGGCCACATGCAGGGGGGTCAGGCCGCTCTGTGGGGGGACGGGGACAGCCTTCACTCATGGGGCGGCCCCCTGGCCAGGCCCCAGGAGCCAGGCCTAGGGGTCCGTGTTACTTCTGCTACCCAGGAAATCCACGGAAGAGCCATGTCAGAGCCCGGCCACTGGAGAACACAGCCAGTGGAACCTGGGCCACCCCCTCAGTCCTGGGAGTCACCCCTCAGTCCTAGGGGGTCATGTCCTCACTCCTGAGGGTCACCTTCCCAGTCCTGGGGGCCACCTCCTCGGTCCTGGGGGGTCACCTCCTCACCCCTGGGGGGTCACCCCCTCAGTCCTGGGGGTCGCCGCCTCAGTGCTGGGGGGGGTCACCTCCTCAGTTCTGGGGGCCACTTCCTCACTCCTGGGGGCCACCTCCTCACTCCTGAGTGGGTCACCTTCTCAGTCCTGGGGGTCACCTCCTCAGTCCTGGGGGTCACTTCCTCAGTCCTGAGAGGGTCACCTCTTCAGTCCTAGGGGGTCACCCCCTCAGTCCTGGGGGCCACCTCCTCACTCCTGAGAGGGTCACCTCCTCACTCCTGGGGGGTCACCCCCTCAGTCCTGGGGGCCACCTCCTCACTCCTGAGAGGGTCACCTCCTCACTCCTGGGGGTCACCACCTCACTCCTGGGGGCCACCTCCTCAGTCCTGGAGGGTCACCTCTCTCCTGGGGGGTCACCTCCTCACTCCTGGGGGTCACCTCACTCCTGGGGGCCACCTCCTCAGTCCTGGAGGGTCACCTCACTCCTGGGGGGTCACCTCCTCACTCCTGGGGGTCATCTCACTCCTGGGAGCCACCTCCTCACTCCTGGGAGTCACCTCACTCCTGGAGGGTCACCTCCTCAGTCCTGCGGCCGACGGGGCAGTGCCCTCATCACTCTGGCTCAGAGTGGCCACCAGGTCTTTCTAGAAGGGCGCGGCATCATCAGGAAGATCAGTGCCCCCAGAGGCCACTCTCCCCGCGTGGCCACCCATTCACAAGGTAGAGATGCCACCACCCGTGGGAAGCTGCGCCTCCATCCTGGCTCCAATCTGACCCCGGATGGAACGCGAGGTCAAGCTCACCTTCCCGGCGGCGTTAGGGTGTGCATCGTGCTCCAGCAGCAGCTCTGCCATGCGCACCTTCCCGTACTTGGCTGCCACGTGGAGAGGGGTAAATCCTTTCTGAGGAGAAACACTGGCTCTCAGAAGCCTGGGAGCCTCCGCTGTCCTCCCCAGGGAAAGGGTCTGCATGCGGCCAAGGAGGCGCCCACCCCGGCTGGCACAGAGATGCAGGAAAAGGCACGGAATGGGCGGTCCCTCTTAGACACCCCGGACTGGCAACCAGTCCTCTTGTGACGGAGTCAGACTGCTTGTGCTGTTATTTGACAGCCAGTGAGCTGAAGGCCGGGGCTGGACCGTCATCCTTCTCTCATTCCAGAACCCACCTGGATTGTTCAGGGCAGACCCTGAGACATTCCATGATGAACGGATGAAGGCTGGGTGGGTGGATGAGAAACTACAGTTCAAGGCAACACAGGGGCGGGACGGCCCTCCCCAGCCTGGGACCCAGCGGAGACCAGCCTGCTGCTTCTGGACCACAGGAGGAGCAAGGCCATACCTTCGTCATGCACGTCTGGGACGCCTCCTTTTCCAGAAGGGCCAGCGCCGTCTCCACGTGGCCCTCTCGGGCCGCGATGTGCAGAGGGGTGTGCCCGGCAGTGGTGGCCAGGTTGGGGTTGGCATTATTTTCTAGCAGGAGCTTCACCATGTTTGTGTGGCCAATGCGAGCTGCACAGTGAAGTGGGGTCTGGTCATCCTGGAACCCAGAGCGAAAACAAAGAACAGGATGCTAAGGTTACTTAACCCAACTCTTCATTTTACACAGCAGGCAGGTGAGGCCCAGAGAAGTTAAGTGACTTTCTCAAAGCCACACAGCTAGTAAGAGGAAGAGCTGAGATTCAAGGCTCCAAGTTACAGAAACCAGTATGTTCTTTCTCATTTAATCCTTTTAACTCTCATTTAGTCCTATAACAACATTTCAAGTGAGTTCTTATTCCTAATTTGCCTAAAGACTTAGCCTTCCCATCTGTAAAATGGGAATAATGGTATTGACCTCATAGGGCTGTGGTTAGGATCAAGCAGACTGCATATACAAGAAGTCTCACACCGAGAATGGTGGAATCAAGACTGCCAGGAGAAATATCAATAATCTCAGATATGCAGATGACACCACCCTTATGGCAGAAAGCAAAGAGGAACTAAAAAGCCTCTTGATGAAAGTGAAAGAGGAGAGTGAAAAAGTTGGCTTAAAACTTTAACTTTCAGAAAACTAAGATCATGGCATCTGGTCCCATCACTTCATGGCAAATAGATGGGGAAACAGTGGGAGACTTTATTTTGGGGGGCTCCAAAATCACTGTAGATGGTGACTGCAACCATGAAATTAAATGATGCTTGCTTCTTGGAAGAAAAGTTATGACCAACCTAGACAGCATATTAAAAAGCAGAGACATTACTTTACCAACAAAGGTCCATCTAGTCAAAACTATGGTTTTTCCAGTAGTCATGTATGGATGTGAGAGTTGGACCATAAAGAAAGCTGAGCACCAAAGAATTGATGCTTTTACTGTGGTGTTGGAGAAGATTCTTGAGAGTCCCTTGGACAGCAAGGAGATCCAACCCAGTCCATCCTAAAGGAAATCAGTCCTGAATATTCACTGGAAGGAGTGGCGCTGAAGTGGAAACCATTGGAAAAGACCCTGATGCTGGGAAAGATTGAAGGTGGGAGAAGGGGACGACAGAGGATGAGATGGTTGGATGGCATCACCAACTTGATGGACATGAGTTTGAGTCAGCTCCAGGAGGTGGTGATGGACAGGGAAGCCTGGTGTGCTGCAGTCCATGGGGTCACAAAGAGTCAGAGGGGACTGAGCGACTGAGCGGAACTGAACTGATCCATTGTGGTTTTTCTCACAGGCAGACCTCAGAGACATTGTGGGTTTGGCCCCAGACCACGGCAATAAAATGGGTATCACAGTAAAGCGAATCACAGATTTTTTTTGGTTTCCCAGTGCTTATAAAATTATTTTTATATGATATTATTCTCTGTTATGTGTGCAGTGGCATTATGTCCAAATATATATATTTTTTTTAATTGAAAAATACTTCATTGCTAGAAAAATGCTAACTGCTTGACAACCTGGGTTGCCACAAACCTTCAACCAGTAAAAAACACATGATTTGCAAAGTGCACTAAAGCAAAGGGCAATTAAACCAGGGTGTCTGTCCTGTCTGAGTGTCTGCTTGTCTTTCTGCCTGAAGGCTTCCCTGGTTTTCTCTATGCCAAGGGTGATGGAGGGTCAGAACTGGAAAGGGCAAGATGACTTTTCATCCCCTGTCCGCCGCCGCTCCCCGTTTCCCCCTGAAACAGAAGCAGTCGGTGGGCCAGATCTCTGTTATTGGGCCCAGGGGTGGGGGTTCTGTCACACGGTCCAAACCCAGACCGCAGTCCTGACACTCAACAGCACCTCTGTGGCCTGTGCAGGAGGGACGTCTGATGGTCAGCAGCAATTCCTCCCCTTGGCTCACTCAGTCCCTCCGAGACGTCTGTTACCACCAGGGGGAGTCTTTTGTTTTCAGATTAAGTAATTCCTGATTTTCACCAGCAACACTTCCTTGAAAAAGTGACTTCTCTTCTGATACTATGACTGTAACCACCATGCATCCTTTCAGCTCCAAAACACTGCTCACTGGCCTTTTGTTTTCCTAAAGAAACAGCTCTGATGCCAGCACATGTCTGGCCCTCTCAGAAGCCCTGCAAAACAGGACCTGAGCGTTGGGTGCAACCATGTGGGCGGGGCAGGGAATCTCGGCCCCATGAGCCCTGCAGCCCGGCCTCGGAGCTCCTCCTGCACTTTAAGGCTCATGTCCAGGACCGCTGCTGCCTCCTGAACCCACCTTGGCCTTGGCGTTGACTTTGGCTTTGTTCTGGAGCAAATATTTGGCCACTTCCGTGTGCCCTGCTCTGGCTGCCATATGTAGCGGGGTCTCCACTTTCTGGAAAACAACAAAATTAGAGAAGTGTTAGCTTGCGCCGGGTTTCTAATAGGGCACACACAGAGGTCCATGGTGCCAGTTTGGGGGCTTTTCACCCAAGAGGTGGAGTTGCCCCAGCAAGCAACATCAGCCTTTAGCCTGGGGTGTGGGTGTCTGTGTGTGTGACTGTGTGTGTGTGTATGTGCACACAAGATACACTTAAAAGTAAGCCCCAGAGCAAAGGAATGTTTATAATGCACATATATTCCCAGAATAACACAGAAGTTTCCAAATTATTGTCTAAAATAAAATCCCAAGACTTACAGACATGTAACAAGTTTCACTGAGATACAGACATTCTCCCCAGGTCAGAAGTCCCTGCTATTCTGAGATTTCTGCCTCTGTCCAGGAGAGGAGAGCTTGGGCTCCTCTGAGCCCTCGGTCCCCAGCAAGGGCGGGCTCTGCCCACGGACTCACCACGTTGGAGACGTTGGGCGATGCTTCCCGCTGCAGCAGGCTCTTCACGATGGGCAGGTGCCCCATGAAGGAGGCCACGTGGAGAGGCGTCAGGCCAGACTGGAACAGACCAGAAGGGAGTGAGACAGGAGCCCTCCCTGTTCCTCCAGAGACACAGCCAGAGGGAGCTTAGGCTTTCCTGCCTCTAGGTGTTTTGGAACAGTTTTCCCAAGAAAGAGAGTTCAAGGAAATGGGTCTGCTTCCAGGAAATGGGGTGGGGGATGGGGGAAATCCCATTGCAGGGTGATTCCACAAATATTCACAACTCAGAATATTGCATCTGACCTTGGACAGCTCCCTGAGCTCTGACACAAGCTCTGGGTCTTATCCATCCCTGATTCATTCTTTTAGAGTTCTAGACTAGTACACGTGTGGACAAGGGCACACACAGACGCAGCCACAAAGGACACCTCTGAAGATGGCTATTAGAAGAAGACCCTCGGGGACTCTTGGCTCGCCCACGGGGTTCCCCTTACCTCTGTGACCGCGTCGATGGAGGCCCCCATCTTCAGCAGCAGCTCCATGACACGGATGTGGTTCTTCTTACAGGCGATGTGCAAGGGGGTAAAGCCATTCTGCAGCCCCACACAAAGGGAGACGGATGAGCAGGGGCTTACCCGCGAGCCCAGGGAACACCCCGACCACCTCGCTGATAAGAAGGCGGCCTCGGGCCCAGCCCATCAGTGGTTCCCACAAACCGGAAGAGGCAGGCGGTGTGCCCCATGCACCGGGCATGGTCCTGAACATGTTGTCTGCACAGCTTTTTTTTTTTTTAATTTGGTCGTGTTTTTGGATGCACTGAAAGAGCCTGCTGTTTAAAGTTTCCTTACTCTTCGGAAGGAAAGTTATGACCAACCTAGATAGCATATTGAAAAGCAGAGACATTACTTTGCCAACAAAGGTCCGTCTAGTCAAGGCTATGATTTTTCCTGTGGTCATGTGTGGATGTGAGAGTTGGACTGTGAAGAAGGCTGAGAGCCGAAGAATTGATGCTTTTGAACTGTGGTGTTGGAGAAGACTCTTGAGAGTCCCTTGGACTGCAAGGAGATCCAACCAGTCCATTCTGAAGGAGATCAGCCCTGGGATTTCTTTGGAAGGAATGATGCTAAAGTTGAAACTCCAGTACTTTGGCCACCTCATGCGAAGAGCTGACTCATTGGAAAAGACTCTGATGCTGGGAGGGACTGGGGGCAGGAGGAGAAGGGGACGACAGAGGATGAGATGGCTGGATGGCATCACTGACTCGATGGACATGAGTCTGAGTGAACTCCGGGAGTTGCTGATGGACAGGGAGGCCTGGCGTGCTGCGATTCATGGGGTCGCAAAGAGTCGGACATGACTGAGTGACTGAACTGAACTGAACTAAGGGGAAATTTACAATGAAGAGAACTTCTGTGAAGCACATCACATTCCCTCGTCCCTGGAACCGCTGATCAGCTTTTGGTCAAATGATTCCTGTACCTCATCCTTACTGTAACATGTTACGTGTGTTAGTTGCTCAGTCATGTCGATTCTTTGCGACCCCATGGATTATAACCCGCCAGGCTCCTCTGTCCATGGGATTCTCCAGGCAAGAATACTGGAGTGGGTTGCCATGCCCTGCTCCAGGGGATCTTCCCGACCCGGGGATCGAATCCAGATCTCCTGCACTGCAGGCAGACTCTTTACTATGTGAGCAGGAAATACTAGGATATAAACTCCGCAAGGGGAGGGATTTCTGTTTCCTTGGCTTTGTCTCTCTGCTTATTTTTTCAGTGCTTTAGCAGTTCTCAAGGTTATCCACCCCTATCCATTCATGGATAAGGTTGGGGGAGGGGAGTTTGTCTCAACCATTCCCAACCACAGGAATATTTGTGAATATCTAGGTGTTGGAGAGGACTCTTGAGAGTCCCTTGGACTGCAAGGAGATCCAACCAGTCCATCCTAAAGGAGATCAGTCCAGGGTGTTCTTTGGGAGGACCGATGCTAAAGCTGAAATTCCAATACTTTGACCACCTGATGTGAAGAGTTGACTCACTGGAAAAGACCCTGATGCTGGGAGGGATTGGGGGCAGGAGGAGAAGGGGACGACAGAGGATGAGATGGTTGGATGGCATCATCGACTCGATGGACATGGGTTTGGGTGGACTCTGGGAGTTGGTGATGGACAGGGAGGCCTGGTGTGCTGCGGTTCATGGGGTCACAAAGAGTCGGACATGATTGAGCAGTTGAACTTAACTGAACCGAGAGATATTTTTGATTGTCATCACTAGGGGAGGAGTGCTGTCAGTGCCTAGCGGCTGGAGACGGGATGCTGCTAAATAGCCTACCATTCACGGGCCAGTCTCCACACAACAAAGAATCCTGTTCGTGCTCAGTTGCTTCAGTCGTGTCTGACTCTTTGCAACTCCATGGACTGTAGCCCACGAGGCCCCTCTGTCCATGGGATTCTCCAGGCAAGATTACTGGAGTGGGTTGCCATGCCCTCCTCCAGGGGATCTTCCTGACCAAGGGATTAAATCCACGGCTCCTGCCTCTCCTACTTTGCAGGCAGATTCTTTATCACTGAGTCACTGGGGAAGCCCAGTGTTATGTGGGCTACAGCTAAGAATATCGGGTCCCCAACGTCAGTAGGGCTGAAGTCAAAAAACCCTGACTGCTCCAGACAATGCCCGGCTGGAGGGAGAGCTCAGGGGAAGCTTTCTGAATGAATGAATCAAGAGTGGATGAGCCATCCTTGTGGCCCTGGAAGCTGTCCTGTCTTCTAGATTCTCCTCCTCTGGGAAGGGGCAGAGAGGGGATGAGGGCCATGGGCAGGCTCTGTGCAGCGCTCCGGCCCCTCCAGGAACTTCCCAGGGAGCTCTCGGCCTGGGGCAAGGGAAGAGGAGCCACGATCCCAGCAGGGAATTTGCTTTAGGCTTGAGCTCCCCTCTGCTCAAGCCCCACAAGCACTGTGTGTGCCCCTTGGCCTGTTATGGGGGCTCGGTCATGAGGTGCAGGAACATGGCAGGCAGGGAGGTCATGGCTGCCTGGCCCCTGGCCTTGGGACCCCAGCCCTCCGCCTGCCCGGAGTCTCCAGGGTGGAGACTCAGCCCTGCAGTTCTGGCCCTCACTTCTCTGGCCCCTGCTCGCCAGCCTCCCACTCACCAGGGCTCTGGAGTTGGGTTTGGCCCCTTTATCCAGAAGCACCTTGGCCACCCTGTGGTGGCCGCAGTGGGCGGCCACGTGGAGAGGGGTCAGATGATCCAGGGTGATGTCATCAATCTCTGCGTTGTATTGCAATAGGAGTCGGACACAGTCGAGGTGGTCTCCCTGAGCCGCCATATGGATCGGGGACAGGCCATTCTGGTGAAGAGGGAAAGCAAGCAATTGCAAAGGAAATGAACACGGACATTCAGGGCACCGAGTCCAACCTCACTTCCCGTCTCCTCCCTAGCTGCAGTGCCTCCACATGGCTCTTGAGTGAGCCTGGTTTGTTCTGGCCTCCACACTCCTGCTGGTCTCGGATAGCAAACCTTCCCCTTCCCACTCGGCCAAATCCTCCAGGCCTGGAGGTGGTGTACACAGCACTGGGGCAGCCTGACAGCTTTAGCCCCACCCAGGAAGATTAAGACCTCATATTGGAACTGAGGGCCTTCTAACCCTGAAAGGACTTTGAGAACAACTATTTGGTTTCTTTTTAACATCATCCAGTCCACCCCAGGCTCTGAAGACTCCCTGAGCGCTCAGTTTCTGTCTTTTCTGGAGCTCGGGTAAAAGAGACGAGGCCAGATCTAGAGCTGAACAGACAAATGACAGCCTGAGGCTCAAAGCTGGCCCACTGCCTGTGCTTGTCAGTAAAGTTTTATTAGAACAGGGCGGCTTGTTTACACATTAGCCAGGGCTGCTTTCCCACTCCAGTGACGGACTTGAATCATTGTGACCTTGACCATGGCCTGCAAAGCCTAGAAGTATTTAATATCTGGCTCTTCAGAGAGAAAGTTAGCCAACCTTGATCTAGATAATAGAGCTGAGTGCCTCCCATGTGCCAGGCACTGGGGCCAACATTGCATACAGTGGCGAGGTTAGCGGTAGTAGCCTGTCTGTTTCTCAGAAACGGGATTCTACTCCGGGTCGGCCTGACCTGCAGCCCATGCCTAAAAGATGCTCTTCGCAGAAAGGAAGCCCACACCTTGGTTTTGGCTTGGATGGGTGCCCCGTGGTCCAGCAGGATCTCTGAGATTCGCAGGTGCCCATTCCGAGCTGCACAGTGGAGAGGTGTCAATTCATCCTTTAAAAGACAGTCAAAAAGAGAAAGCCCCAGAGGCGCCCATCAGAGGCTGCTGGAGAGAGCATCATCCCAGCCGGAGGGGCACATCGAGTCCTTAAGGATTAGCTCGATGGAGCTGTCTGGTCTCCAGCTGCCCCTGCGGGCTGCTCTAGAGGCTGGACGCCCTCCCCCCAGCTGGCCACGGAGAGCCCACCTCCCGGAGTGGGGCCCTGGCAGGTAGCACGCCCTCCCCTGGCCTCGGTGTGCAGCTTGCTGGCACCCACCTTGGTCCTTGTTTCTATTTGGGCCCCGCGGTCCAGCAGGAGCCGCACCATGATCACGTTCCCCCTGCGGGAGGCGATGTGCAGCGGCGTGATGCCGTTCTGGAAGGACGGACAGACTGTCAGGACATGCATCCTCCTGGGGGGAGGAGCAGCTGCCCCGCGGCCCCCACCCCGGTGCCCCTACCCCAAGACAGGCAGCCAGCCTGAGCCCACTGCTAGGACTCTTCTTGCTAAGAAAGATTTCCAAGCCTCTAAGGACAGGCCAGCATCGTGGTTCATCCCCGCAAGCTAGCAGAGCTGGGTCTCCCAGGGAGTCAACAACACGGGCTGGCTGCAATCTCTTAGAAACCCACCCGCTGGGAGCCTTAACAGACTCCAGGCTGTCCCACCTGCAATGCGAGGATGTCCTCGGTGCCACGAGAGGTGGGGGCACTGGATTCTAGACCCTCAGCCACCGCACGTGTGTGGGCACCCCCACCCCCACCCCTGAGAGCCTCACCTGGGGTGTGAAGTTGACGCTGGCTCCGCGGTTGAGGAGCAGCTGGGCTACGTTGAGGTTCTCGTAATGAGCTGCGATGTGGAGGGGGGTGAATCCCGTCTGGGGCACAAAAGAGCACAAGCAGCATTGTACTGCGTGCATTGTCATTTCTACCCAGGATCAGCCCAGGCTCCGAAAAGCTGGCAGGACCAGAGGACCCCACACGTGGGCAGATTTGGAGCGAAGGGGTCATCAGACATCCCACAGCAAGTTACATCCAAAAGTGAGGTGCTGCCTGTAGGGGGCGCCCAGTCTCTGGGTTCACATGGACAAACCACAGACCAGGGTCACCTCCAGCCCTTCAGATGGGGCCCAATCCTCTGAACGGCTGCTTCTGAAGAGATTTTCATGAATGAGAGAAGCGTTATGGGGTTATGACTTTAATCCTCGGGACAGTTTCAGCCGCTGCAGGGCTGCGATGACTCAGCTGGGTGGGCGAGGCAGACCTCTGACCTTTGGTGTGCCCCTTGCCATTATTCTGTTCCTGACCTTGCCCCACGAGTAATAACCCAGGTAGAGTTTTCCAGATGGAACCCCATGACTTCGGGGTGGGGGGTGGCGGGGGGTGCTGCATGACTGACTTGGTGCAAATACATCATCTCCTCAGGGAGGGAGACATTTACAGCCTAAACTTACAGACGGTGTGAACATCGAACAGCGTGGGCAGATGGCGGGCTGGCCAGGCCCCCAGGAGCCACTCCAGGGTCCCCTCTCCGTGTGGGGACGCCCACCTCCCTCTACCAGGGGATGGCCGGGGAATGGGCTGGAATACAATTCTAACACCACCAGGGGTCAGGCGCTGGATTCCAAGCCCTACTCTGGTCAGACACCCCTCCTGTCTCTCCGGGACGCTGCTCTGAATGACCCAGCACGTGTTTCTCCGCGTTGCCGGGGGATTTAAAGTGTGGCGCTAGTGTGGCTGCTGCGAATGGCGGGCGTGGCGCGGCTTGCTCGGGGTGCACACTGGGGCTTCTCTGGTCTGGGCTGGTCCCAGGGAACTAGCGGGGAATGCGTGGGGCCCCCGAGGCCTCCCAACCAGGGCCCCAGCGTGCTCCCAGCCCCGCCGGGCGCCTCACCTTGGAAAGCACGTCGGGGTTGGGGTCATTCTGCAGCAGCACGGCGGCCGTCCGCGTGTCGTCGTTGCGGGCTGCGATGTGCAGGGCGGGCAGGCGCACCTTGCCTTTCGTGCCGTAGTTGATGAGGTGTGCCACTACGTTCTCGTGGCCCTGCTGCAGGGCCACGGCCAGCGGGGTGAAGCCGTCCTGGGGGGCAGAGGAGAGACTCCTGTGTGCTGACCGACCTGACCGCTCCGTCCTTAGGGCGGGACCTGCGCTTCAGCGCTCAGGGCCCTTGCCCTCGGCCTGGGAGCGCCTCCCTCCTCCACGTCCTGCAAGCTCAGCTTAGTCGCCGCCTCCTCCCTAATGCCTTCCTTGGCTCCACTTTCATTCTCTGCCATCTCACAGCACGTGCGATAACTCTCCTATAGCACTTAATTTTTCCTTTATGACTTGTTCCGAGCTCTTTTACTGACCGCTGTACTGCCCTGTCTCTCTGCCTCCCTCCCTCTCACGTCATCACCCCGTGTCAGGACAGGGCCCTGGACGGATGGCCGACAATCAGGCCTTCATTCATTTCACAAAGATTACTGAACACCTACCAAACGCTGGAAACCACAGCAGGCACCGAGGTTTCAATTCTGAGCTACTGCTATTAAGCTCCTCGGTGTGTACCGGGGCACAGGGCCCCCTTGAACTGGCGAAGCAGAATGAAAACATCCATCTAATCATTGAGTCGTCTGATGCTAAGAGTCAAGAGAAGCTTTGGTTTCGTCTACTCCGATTCCATCATTTCACCAGTGACAAAACTCAGGGTCAAGTGACTTGTCCAAAGGTGTTTGTGGGCTCAGAGCAAGATGTTTATACTTCTTATAAAGGTCCGAGGCACACCTGTCACCCACATGCACACATGCCCCCCACCCCTGCCCAGCCTCCAGTGTTGGTCACAGTGGGAGTGACAGATTCACCCCTGCGGTAATTTCTCTGGTACGTGTCTGGGCATCCCACAACACCTGTGACTTTGTCTCTCAGCTCCTTGCAGGGTCTGACAGTGCCCTGGATGCTCATCACGACAGAGGATGCATCCCAAGCCATGTCCCAGGAACCCATGCCCCTGTGACCCTATCCTCCCCCCAAGACATGTTCAGCCATGAGGCCACATCCCCAAGGTACTTACTTCTGTGGCTACATTCTGATTAGCTCCGTTTTCCAGCAAAAATTTAACCACCTCCAAGTGATTCTCTTGTGCTGCCATGTACAGGGGGGTAAAGCCTTTCTGTAAACCAAGAGGAAAAGCCATTGGAATCCAGCCATGTCACTGCTGCTGCTAAGTCGCTTTAGTCGTGTCTGACTCTGTGCGACCCCATAGACGGCAGCCCACCAGGCTCACCCATCCCTGGGATTCTCCAGGCAAGAACACTGGAGTGGGTTACCATTTCCTTCTCCAATGCATGAAAGTGAAAAGTGAAAGTGAAGTCGCTCAGTCCTGTCCGGCTCTTAGCAACCCCATGGACTGATGGTGCTAAAACCGGTGCAAAATCCTCCAAACTGAAGGACGGCTCTTCCAATATCCTGTTTCCACCCAGCCCTGGGGGCAGCATTCCCACCTGTGTCTCCAGCTGTCAAAACTCATGACACTTTGCAGTGGCGAAGCGGGGTTACTGCAAAAGGCCTCCAGGTGGGGTGACCCTCCCCAGAAGTCTGCTTCTGCCCCTCCCAGAATGGTCAGCCTCTTCTGTGCACACACACGGCCCACTAATTTCACTCCCTTCTTCACACTCCCCCCCACCCCGCCATAATGCCTCTCCATACATAGACGAGACACAGCTAAACAAGACATATTATTCAACTCCAGGAACGGGGTCCACAATGACCCAGCCCACCGTGCTCAGAATGCCCACTGAAGCAGGAAAAGGCAAGAAAGCGTTTGGAGATGCCTGAATACACACGGACTTGGCCACACAGTGTGTGTACCCCCCTCCGCTCCCCGGGGTGAAGCGGACGGGCAGCCCCACCAGCCCCCGGGGCCCGAGCATCACCTGCGACTGGGCGTTGACGTTGGCGCCATAGTTGACGAGCTCCCGGACCACCTCGTCCTGACCCGCCAGGGCCGCGATGTGCAGCGCCGTGTTCCCCTTCTGCAACACAGGGGCGGACAGGAGGTTCCCGGGGCCTGCCGCAGCTGGGGGAAACATGCGCCAGCCCCGGGCAGGCAGCAGGCTTCCTTTGTGGCCCCAGGGGGCACACAGCATACACTCCTGTGCCTGACCCACCAGACCTCGTGAGCGGCACCGGAAGCCCGGGGAGGGAAATGCTTCCTGTCTTCCTGAAAAAACAATGCTCTGGAATAAGAGCGCCTCCTTCTCAGCTGATCGGCTGCACGCAGGCTCAGGGTCCCATCATCAGCGGAGACCCGCTGAAGCACTGCCGGGCAAGCCGGCTCCTTGGATGACCAGCTACTCGCAGGCTGTGGCTCTGCAGGATGGCATGGAGCCCCATGAGGCCCGGGACAAAGGAGGCTGCAGATCCCGTGGGACAGCACCCTGTGCCATGACGGTAACACCCACCGACCAGAGGCTGGACCAGAGCGGGCAGGGGATGGGGGGTGAAGCACCAGGCAGAAGCGGGAGGGTTGCTGCTGTTTAGTCGCCTATGCTATGCTATGCTAAGTCGCTTCAGTCGTGTCCGACTCTGTGCGACCCCATAGACGGCAGCCCACCAGGCTCCGCCGTCCCTGGGATTCTCCAGGCAAGAACACTGGAGTGGGTTGCCATTTCCTTCTCCAATGCATGGAAGAGAAAAGTGAAAGTGAAGTTGCTCAGTCGTGTCTGACTCTTAGCGACCCCACGGACTGCAGCCCACCAGGCTCCCCCGTCCATGGGATTTTCCAGGCAAGAGTACTGAAATGGGGTGCCATTGCCTTCTCCGTTTAGT
Source organism: Bos indicus x Bos taurus (assembly GCF_003369695.1). Lineage (NCBI taxonomy): Eukaryota > Metazoa > Chordata > Mammalia > Artiodactyla > Bovidae > Bos > Bos indicus x Bos taurus. The sequence goes on from NC_040102.1 coordinate 36,112,128, forward strand.
CGCCTAGTTGTGTCCAACTCTTTACAACCCCGTGGACTGTAGCCTGCCAGGCTCCTCTGTCCATGGGATTTCCCAGGCAAGAATACTGGAGTGGGTTGCCATGCCCTCCTCCAGGGGATCTTCCCGACCCAGGGATTGAACCCACATCTCCTGCCTTACGGGCAGATTCTTTAACGCTGAGCCACCAGGGGAAGCCCGTCGACATAGGTGAAGGGGTGGGGAAGGTAATAAAACGGACTATGTAACATATATGAAGAGAATAAAAAATACGGAATTAGTGTGTGTGTGTCGGGGGGGGGGAATAAACAAAATAAAATCTGGCAACAGAAAATCCAAACAAAAAATATGAATAATAAAATACCGTGAGTCAGAGATCAGCAGGCAAGAGAGGAGAGAGAGTCCTTTCTCAGAAGGAACGCTAGACGAAAGTGAGGGTCACAGCTGTTCAAAGTCAGCTTTTCAGAAGGCTGCCTGTCTCCACTTCATTTAGTTGTTTCTCTGGGGTTTTATCTCGTCCCTAAAACCCGGGGTGTAACTTTCTGCTTTTTCACACTGATTAACTTTCTGTAACGTGGTTTGGTTTTAGTCATTATGGGACTGTGATTCTTTCTTGCTTCTTCTGTCTGCCCTGTGATGGAGGAGACTGAGGCTTGTGTAAGCTTCCTGATGGGAGGGACTGGTTAAAGTAAACTTTTTAAAAGCTGAGAACTGAGAGCAGAGACTAGGAAGCCAGGTTCTGAGAAGGTGGGGGGACAGGCAGGGTTTCTTGTCTGGCTCCGTCCTGGGTGTATGTAACTGCACTTTCTGGACAGGCTCGGGTCCTGTAGGCGTCGTTTGTTTCCAGGACGCCGCCTCCCTGCCTGGCTCCTCCCTGCTTCTCTGTGAAGTCCCTCTCGCCCACGTGACTCCAAGGGCACCCCTGCTCTAGGAGCCGCAGGCACTTGACAACGTCCATCAAATAAGGACCACAGCTGCACCCATCTGGCCCTCTGCTACGTGAGGAGCAGAGATTTCTCACGACCTCACTTTTTCTAGTTCAGGTGGCATATCAGCTCAGTTCAGTCGCTCAGCCATGTCCAACTCTCTGCGACCCCATGGACTGCAGCACGCCAGGCTTCCCTGTCCAACACCAACTCCTGGAGCTTGCTCACACTCATGTCCATCAATGATGACATCATCGAGTCGGTGATGCGGCATATGGTTTTTTTTTTTAATAATTATTTTTATTTGACTGCGCTGCATCTTAGTTGCAGTATGTGGGATCTAGTTCCCTGGCCAGGGATCGAACCTGGGCCCCCTGCATTGAGAACACAGAGACTTAGCCACCGGACCACCAGAGAAGTCCCTTTTTCTTTTTTTGGCATATGGTTTTTAACTATAGTTAGTTTCTAACTAAATTAATCCACTTGCTAATGCATTTTGGGAAACCCACCGAACTGGAATTTCAAATTCGGCCCTGGCGATGGGGCCACTGACCGGTCACTAGGAACCAAGTGCCTCCCCTGGGAGTCTGAGCATCAAATCCAAGCGCCTGGGGGGTGAGGGGCCCCCACGGGTCACTGCTGCCCCAGAGCCTCAGGGCTCAGGTTCTTGTCTCTACCGTGTGACATGATTCAGGGAGGAGTGTCCCCTGGTTACCTCCTGAACTTGTCTTTCTGATTTCTCCTTTTGGATAAGCAAAAGGGTTCTTTCTCAAATATCCATCAGAAAGCAAGAGCCAGAAATGAGTATATAGATGCTAATTTATCATTTTTCTTAGAAGTTCAAAGATCTTACATTTAGAGGCCTTGGCACCTGGGTCTGACTCATTCCCTGTACCGAGAGGAACAGGGTGCTGGCACAAGAACCTTCTCTAGGAATCAGGACTGGGACCTCCAGGCCTCCCCACCTAGAAGGAGGCACGCCGTGTCCATCCAATTATTTGCACAGGCCGAGCACGTGTGTGCCAGGCACCAGGCCAGCTCAGGAGGGGTTATCAAATGTTTCTTTCCATCTGCTCCTTCCTGCCTGACCCACTGCAGCAGGGCTCAACTGTATAAACCCATGTAGAGAAAGCTGGCCAGGGAGGGCTGTCGGGGCCCAGCTGTGGGTCTCAGCCCGTGACATCTTCATGATCTGGGCTGAAGGCAGCCCAGGTTGAGGAAGGGACCCCCCCCATCCACACACTTGCACATGCTGCAAGGCTCAGGAGAAAGCTCCCCAGCCTTGGGTTCAGAGTCACAGGGAGATGGGTTTTTCTCTGCCCCTCCCTCGGCGTGAAGGAACATGCCCTCAAAGCAGCAGGAAAAATTACTTAGCTATATTTGGATACACAAAGACCCAGTTTCTCCATTTCCAGGGAGTCCCAGAGCTCACGCCAGGGTGGGTGGCTGTGGTAGATGCTGAGTGAGGGTGGGGGTAGGGGGGGCGGTCAACGATGTTCGATCACCACCAGCCTGGATGCTCAGCTGGCCTCTGGAGGTGGAGGTGGGAGGCAGGGAACACATTTGCTTCACACTTTTAAAATTTCTAAGCACAGTTTAGGAATCTATATTGGTTTTGGCTTTTCAGTCGTGTCTTTTTTTAATCTTGCTCCTGCTTGCGAGACCCATTACAATTCCCCAATCTGTTGTGATTCTTGCTTTGCCCACGGTTTCAGCTTCACTCTTTTTTTTTTTTTTTAAACTCCCTCTGTTGGGCCCTCAGAAACCACGCCGGCTTATACCATCTCTATAAATAACAAAGACACACCAAGTGTTCGCTTGCAAAATACCAATCAAAGGGGGAAACTCGGAGCTCGTAAAACGTGCTAGAGCGTACTGTTTCTGCAGCTCCTGGGGGGATGCCAGAGAAAGCACAGCCGCTCCGTCCCCCACAGCCTATCAGACGGCCTTGTGCTTGCAGCCAGGTAGGCGAGAGCATCAGGAGAGAAAGAGCCGCAGACCCTTCACCCACAGAGGAAGCGGGTGGAAACAGCCAGTATCCGTCATTTGTTGTCAGTTGCGAAGCCATATCTGACTCTTTGCAACCCTAAGGACAGTCGCCCACCTGGCTATCCTCCACTATCTCCCAGAGCTTGCTCAAATTCACGTCCATCGAGTCGCTGACGCCATCCAACCACCTCATCCTCTGTCGTCCCCTTCTCCTGCCCTCAATCTATCCCAGCCTCAGGGTCTTTTCCAATAGGTCAGCTCTTTGCATCAGGTGGTCAAGGTGCTGGAGCTCCAGCTTCAGCATCAGTCCTTCCAGTGAATAATCAGTTTGTCATGGGGTTAGAAAATAAAATACGCTGTACACGCTCAGGAAGAGCAAGTCAGTCTATTTCACCCCTGAGATCTCTTCACCTTCGGGAAATGACATGAAAATTACAGACTTCTACCTCAGAGACGATTCTACTTTCATAATATTTTGGTATCTCACTTCATAACCATAAATTATGTCTGTTCTCTACATGTTGTTCTTCTTGTTCTCAGCTCGCGAGGCAGCAAAACGCTTGCTGTGTGAAACAAATCAGCGCTGTGCTCGAGGCCACGTTAAATAAACAGCAAATGAAAAATAAGACACAGAGGGGACCAGCCAAGGGGAAAAAAAACCCCACAGGATGTACGTAACAAAGGAAGGACGTAGGTAACAAAGGACATGGTAAACAGAGGTGATTGTTTGATTTAATGTTGTTTGTCTTTAAACGCTGGCTGAAGGGTGCTGAATAAACAAATAAGATGCATAAGAAATGAAACTGATTTCACAACATGTATAAATGCACTCGCAACATGTATCAATGCATCAATTTCATGGTTGTAGTTTCTGGACTTGAGTCACTGGTGTTTATAATCTACTGCTTTGGGGAGAAGCCTCCTGTTATGAGAGGTGTGATGCCAGCCATGCTCGGAGTAAAAAAGAACTCTGTTCGCTGTTCAAGGGACCCAGTAAAGAGAGCAGATGGGTTTGGAAGTGATCAAGGAGCAAGATCTCGAAATGATCAAGAACCTGCTGGAGAAGAATGAACGGGAGGGATCTGGATTCTTCCGAAGCCCTTACAAATGACATAGTCACCAATACTTATTTCTTTCTATGTAGACATTTTCTATACAGTACCATGTTTAACTTTCATACCAATCCTGCAACTGACTATGAGAATCCCCATTTTAAAGATGCGTATACTAAGGCCTCTCACTGGCTGAGTCACTCGCTTAAGGTCACAGAGTACGAAGCACCTCAGCGAGGATTTGGACACGAGGCGCCTGCCTGTGGACCTTCCAGTGCTCTCAGCCTGGGACGGCGTGAAGCCACTGGGAGAGGGGTTGTGTTTTTAGGTTTATAGTCTAGCGATGAGGATAAAGGCCCCCCGAATTTTGTGGAAATGGGATCCTGTGCTTTCCAAGTGACTTCAGGGGCTCATAGACCTAGGAAGCAACTGAAAGGAGAGACGTTCAGAAGCAGGACTGGGTTTCTGTCATGAAGGACCGGTTTCTTCAGCCTGCAGGTTTGGGGCGACGCGTGAATTTCAGGGGAGAGCTCTGGCTCCCCAAGAGACGTACCTTGGTTGTGGTTTCCAGGATAATCTCTTTGTGCAGAAGTTCAACCACCATCTTCACGTGGCCTTCTTTAGAGGCCAGATGTAAGCCGTTCAACCCATTCTGTGGAGAGCAGAGAGGCAGGGAGGGTGGGGTTAGAGGGTCCGTGTGTCCTGAGGCCCCTGCCCCCGAGGGGAAGCGAAAGGGCCGGAAGGGGAGACCCGAGGGACCCCGGAGGGGTGTCTACCCAGGCTCAGGACTGAGCCAGGCTGGCTCCAGAGCAGGGTTTCTGTAGCGAGTCAGATGGAAAGAAAGAGGGTGGTAACAAGCCCCCCACCCTCGGGTGTGAATGAAGTGTGGAAGCTCTCATAAAACCAGCAGCGACCTTGAAATTCACATCTTAGCCGGGCGCAGGCACCACTTAACTGGGATGGTCTAGCTTTAACCCCCTGGTTAATTTTCACAGCAGCAACCAGAAACGGCAAAGCAGCAACACCCGGGTCTCCTAAGCATTTGTAGAGCTAGATGGATGTTTAGTAAAATAATGCATTTTGGAAGAAGGTCATCGGAAAACTAAATACCATCAATCATCTGGCTGTAAGATTTCCTCTACAGAAGAGTTAGTATTAAAATAGCCCCTTGGGGGAATTCCCTGGCAGTCCAGCTGCTGGGGCTCCTTGATTTCATTGCCGAGGGTGCAGGTTCAATCCCCGGTCAGGGAACTAAAATCACACAACCCTTCCAGTGTGGCCAAATAATAATAAAATAAAGCCAGTAATTTATCTAAAAAATAGTTCTAGGGTATATCATAAGTCTGAGAGAAAAAGTATATGATATCATTTATAAGTGAAATCTAAAAAATAATACAAATGAATCTCTTTTCAAAACAAATAGGCTCACAGACACAGAATAAATGTATGGTTAACCAAAGAGGAAGTTGGGGAGGGATAAACTGGGAATGTGGGATTAACAGATACAAAAGACTATACATATAACATAAACAGCTAGGGTTTACTGTACAGCACAGGGGCTATATTCAACATCTTGCAATAACCTATAATGGAAAAGAATCTGAAAATATATGTAAATATATAGGGGTTCCCGGGGTGGTGCTAGTGGTAAAGAACCTGCAAGCCAAAGCAGGAGATATAAGAGATTCAGGTTCCATCCCTGGGTCGGGAAGATCCACTGAAGGAGGGCATGGCAACCCACTCCAGTATTCTCACCTGGAGAATCCCAGGGACAGAGGAGCCTGGTGGGCTACAGTCCATGGGGTCACAGAGTCAGACATGACCGAAGCGACTTAGCACACACTCATGTATAACTGAATCACTTTGGTATATACCCGAAGCTAACACAATGTTGTAAACAACTATACTTCAGTGAAATAAAATAGCCCCTTGGCTACCTTGGCATTTCAAATAGGATCAAAACTTGTCTGACAGTTAAATTTTAGGGGGAAAAAAAAAACAAGCAAACATTTTTCAGGCCCAATCATCAGTCCACAAAAGCAGAACTCCCTCAGTCAGCAGCTGACGCTCCAGCTGCCCCGGTGGAGTTCCTCTGGGTCCTAGAGTCAGGAGCCAGTCAGCCCCAGTGGTCCCCCTCTGCCTCTGATTCGTTTGCCCTTGCACTCAGATATCTCAAAACTTCCTGGCAAAAGCCGAATTCAAAGGGAGTTACTCAGAGCACAGATAAGTGACTACATGATGGCTGTCAGTTCCAATGCAGAAGGAGATCTCGGTTCCACATAGAGAATGGTTTTCACCAGTCAGTGATCTCCAGCCACCTCCTTCCCCACCAGCAATTCTCCCTTCTTCCCACGTTCCCCTCCCTGTCTCCTCTGCTGCTCAACCCTGTGCTCACACGTCCCCTTTCAGGGGGTGCCCCGGGGCCACCTCGGGCTCTGGCCAGTAAGAAAGACCCTCGCCACAAGGATGGAGGGACTTGGTTCCTGCTGATGTGAGCGGAGGGGTCTCTGGCTCACCCATCTTCAAACACCTCTGCAGCTCCACCTCGGGGTCCCGAAACACCCACTTTCACTTTGCATCCGGGCACCATTTTCAGAAGGTTCCAGTTAAACCACACATATCCTGCCTGGGAGTGGTAGTGTCCCCACCCATGAACAGATGGGTCCTGTTGCTTTGCTAAAACCACAGAGGAGAGTGCTGAGCGATCACTGCAGGCACGCGACACAGGTGCCTCGTGACGGGAGAGGGGACCCGAGAGTAAGGACGTGTATGAGACCGTCTTTACGTCGGGTCTTGGATGCGGCAAATACAACAGGTGCCTTGGGTATCAGAAGACAGCCAAGAGTAGGCTTGAGGGCAGCTCGGGGTTGAAGTACACCAGCCCCCCTCAAATCATCTTGGAAACACAGACTTGCAGAAAAGCAATTTGTCAGGTGACCTGCTAGTGGCCCCAGGAGCCACTCTCCAGCTTTGCATCCTGACTCAGTACTGGGGTGGGTCTTCACGGCAGAAGACCCTCTCCCTCACCAGCACTGTGATCTGCAATCCCGTCTACACACCCAACAGCCACCTAGTCTGGAAGGTTCAGTGTGCTGAGCGCAGGCATGCTGAGCATGGTTACGCGGGTACTCAGGATGGTGTGTGTGGTCATGGGAATCACAGTCTGCTCACCGCAGGGGTCTCGGCTGTGGCTGTGCTTGTGCATGGTGGGTGTGTGTGTGCGTGTGTGCACGTGCGCGCGCGCGTGTGTGTGTGTGTGTTGACTGCTAGGGTTTCAGTGGTGCTGTGGGTTGCAGTCACCTTCCGGGGGCAGTTACTGGCCCTGAATATGCCTCAAAGCTGGGGAAGTGGCAAGTCTAGAAAGAAAACACTCATGTTTACTGCTAAAGCCCCAGGGTGACTGTCCCTGCTCTTTGGAGCCTCAGGGTCAGTGTACTATCTGCCCGGAGAAGGCCGGTGTCCAGCAGGATGCTGGAGATCCCTGGATCCTGAGGAAACGGAGGCCTGGAACAGTCAAATGCCTGGCTCAGGTCACACAGCCTTTCTAGGGCACCGCCACAGACAGAGCTAACCCGATTCCCCAGAAGAAAGGGTTTGCGTTTTTGTTTCTTTTCAACCGGAGGGACTACTATGTCTCTTTTCATAGACGATGAAAGCACGGTTGTCCTTTGTGATTACCAGGCAGCCTAGAGGGACTTCCCAGTCACCGTAAGCGTCCCCGTGGGGCTGGCCACGAGCCCTGTAGATGGTCCCCAGGATTTTACTCATTTGCTGCCCTGGTCCAGAGGAAGCCCCTCTGCTTCCCTCCTTAAGTCACATGCCCCTCCCGAAGCTGCACTCTGGCAGAAGACAAGGATGGTCTAAATAGATCAGCGTCTCCAATACTCTACTCAGCTTCCACCTCAGCTCCTGGTTCAAAGATGTCTTCTTGATGGCTCATTTTTCTCACTTTGTAACCCAGTCACCCTAAGGTACTTTCAAGTCCATTTCTGGGATGATCTGAATGCAGCGCCCTCACCAGGACTCCAGGGTAAGCCCCACATGGCACAGCTATGAGAAGTGTGCAAAAGGCTCCAGAGGTTTGGTCACGGCTGTGACAAACTCCTGTCCCAGCGACCGTCGCTTCAGGCCGAGCACACACTTAATCCGCTTCTGCAGACATTTACTGAGGACCTGTTCCGTGCGTGGCACCGTGCTAGGTGCTAGGGAGGCCTGAAACACAAACCCTGAGTCTCGAAGGACTCAGTTTTGTAGAGAAAAGAGATGCATAGACAAATGAGAAATCATGTGAACAATGCCCCAAATGCAGGTATAGGACCATGTAGCACAGACGAGAAAGGAGTTGCTTGGTTAAAGGGGTCAGAAAGCTTCATGGAGGTCTTTTCAGGGCAGCCTGCACGCAGCCACGGGCGCAAGTCCATTGACAATGGCAACGCGAGTTTGAATTCCAAACCCATGAGCTCAAATTCTAGAAACCATGTCCCCAGCCATTCTCATCAAGCGCCCTCCTCTTTCTTCTGTGAAGCAGCTGAATACAAGGGATGCACAAACCCCCAGACCAACTGCAGCAAGTCTTGTCCAGTAGGTGGGCTCAGCGGGTGGATGACTGCTCACCTCCAGCAGCTGAAGTCACTGAAAGCCTGAAAGTGACTTTACTGCACATGTACACGAAGAAACTTGTACAACTGACTTATTAGAGGCACAGCTAGTCTGTATAGGAGACTACTTTCAGTATTTCAAGAGTGTTTTATGAATAAACACCTCATTTCATACTACCTTTTTATTTCAGCAGATTTGTTATTGCTCAAATACAAAAAGGGGAGGGGTGCAAATTCTGGGAGCTTCTTGTTCTTAGCTGTAACTATGGACAGAGGCGGACTATAATCTACCACCCCTTTAAAATCAGGATCCATGTGCTGTATTGGAGTTAAATCAAGGTTCAAGCTGATCAGTTCAATTCAGTCGTTCAGTCGTGTCCGACTCTTTGCAACTCCACGGACTGCAGCACGCTAGGCCTCCCTGTCCATCACCAACTCCTGGAGCTTGCGAGTTGGTGATGCCATCCAACCATCTCATCCTCTGTCGTCCCCTTCTCCTCCTGCCTTCAATCTTTCCCAGCATCAGGGTCTTTTCTAATGAGTCAGTTTCACATAAGGTGGCCAAATTACTGGAGTTTCAGCTTCAGCATCAGTCCTTCCAATGAATATTCAGGACTGATTTCTTTAAGGATTGACTGGTTGGATTTCCTTGCAGTCCAAGGGACTCTCAAGAGTCTTCTCCAACACCACAGTTCAAAAGCATCAGTTCTTCAGTGGTCAGCTTTCTTTATAGTCCAACTCTCACATCCATACATGACTATTAGGAAAACCATAGCTTTGACTAGACGGACCTTTGTCAACAAAGTAATGTCTCTGCTTTTTAATATGCCGTCTAGGTTGGTCATAGCTTTTCTTCCAGGGAGCAAGCGTCTTTTAATTCATGACTACAGTCACTATCTACAGTGATTTTGGAGCCCCCCCTCCCCAAAATAAAGTCTCTCACGCTTTCCATTGTTTCCCCATCTATTTGCCAAGATGTTGGCTACAAGTAAAAGGCTGCTGAATCTTCCTCAAACCTTTTCAGCTGGTCCAGCTAACCTGACAATGACTCCACTCCGTGCCAAATGGCAGACAGGCTACTGAGGGGGACTGTGGGGAGAAATCACCTATTCCTTCACTCAAATAACTGGGTGTAGAAGATAAACAAGAAGGAGATGGAGGGATATTAGAGGAAAAGGTTCAACTAAATTAGAAACTGGGGAGCAAAGCAGCAGCTACTTGTGGCTGTTTTCTAACACGTGCCTTTCTCAGGAAAATGCCAGCTTGCCAATTCCTCTTCTTAAAGACACCTGCTTCTGGGTCTCCACCTACACACACGTTAAACCAACTGATTTTGTTCCACAGCCCTTTCCTGCTCGGTTCTGTTTCTCTTTCATTACTCTTTTCCTTTTTTCCTCCAGTTTCGATCATTTCTATAGACTTATCATCAAGTTCTTGATTCTTTTCTCAGCTGTGTCCAGTCTACTCTTGGGCCTGTTGAATAAATTTCTCATCGCCAAGAAAGTTTTTTTTTTTTTTTTTTTTTTAAATTTCTAGCATTTCTTACAATCTAGCCCATTTCTTACTGGGCTCTTTCTTATAGTTGGGGCTTCCCTGGTGGCTCAGATGATAAAGAATCTGCCTGTAATACAGGATATGTGGGTTCAAACCCTGGGTTGGGAAGATCCCCTGGAGAAGGAAACAGCAACCCACTCCAGTATTCTTGCCTGAAAAATTCCATGGACAGAGGAGCTTGGCAGGCTACAGTCCATGGGGTCACAAAGACTGTGACAGAGCTGAGCAACTAAGACCTTTCTACAGTTTTCACCCCTCTGCTAAAACTTCCTCTGTTCGTGAATAGTGTCCATTTTCCCTACTGGATCCATATTAAGCACAGTTAAAGTCCATCTGATAGTTCCAACCTCCAGGTCGTCATCCCTGAGTCTGGTTCTGTTGATGGCTTTGTCTATTGACAATGCTTTGTTTTCTCTTACTTTGGGTGCATGTGTGTATAGTAATTTTTAATTGAGTGCCAGACATTATACACAGAAGAACAGTAGAGACTGAAGTAATTTGTGTCTGGAAATGGGCATGCCTCTTCTTCTGAGAAGCTGTTAGCACAGGAGTGGGGGTGGGGGAGCTGGGTCAATGCACTCAGGAGTTGGCCTGCGCCTGGGTGTTTGGTGACTCCTGGCGCACACAGCCTTTGGCAGGCTTCTGTCACCTTGAGTCCAGAGCTGGAGCTGGGATGCCAGAGGCCTATTCTGTGTTCCCGATCTCCCCTCAGCTTCCAGCGCATCCTGGCACGCCTGTGCCTCCACTGGGGTCTTTCTCCACACTCTTGCCCCCCTCCCTGCAGTCCTACATTCTTCCTTGTTACAAGGTTGGAGCAGAGAGCTTCTCTTCTGTCCTGGCCCAGCTTCAGCCTTAGGCAGGCTTTGCTCTTGGACCTGAAAGGTGGAAGTTGTTTTTTTTTTTTCATCATTTCTTCCCCTCTTCTCCATAGCAGCAAAACATGCCTTGTCTCTATACTTGGTGTTGAGTGACACTTCCTTGCTCTTCCTCCACTAGCAGAAGCAGACCTCTGCTTTTTTTTTCTTGGTACAAAACAGTTACTGGCCCCAGTTTCCTGCCCTCCCTAGGGGTACAGAGGTTGTGCCCCCGCTTTCCTGCAGGGGTCTCTGGCTGTGTCCTGGGGCTGGAAGCTTTCCCACCCTCACCAAAGGCAGAGGCAGTGTGACTACTTCTCCCCTAGACACGGGATTTCTGCCTGGGGTCTGAAGGGGAGAGACTCTATTTTTGCTTCACTTAAATGAAAAGTCTAGAATGCAGGCAAGGCTTTGTCTGTGGTCCCCTCCACCCCGATCCCACAGTCGCAGGCAACACCTGCTATCCTGTGGCGAGCTCTCTGCTCCCCAGGGACGCTCTCTGATCTGATTTACTCCAGTATTTCTCAGGAGCACCTCGTAGAGGTCTGAGGTTCCAGACACACTGCAGCCACGCTGGCCTGCTAGCCAAGAATCTGTTAAGACATCGGCTTTATGGCAACAGCTTTTCTCTCCTGGATCTACCAAAACTGAAACGGTGGCCTCTCCTAGGAGGGCTTGTCTCTTTTGAGAATTCGGCCAACCTTGCTGCCTTGAGATCTCAGCTTTCTGATAGGCTTAGGGGAAACTGTAATTCTGCAGAGTATCCAGGCATTTTTTTTTTTTTTTGCTGTTAGGGTGGGAGCAGTGTTCTTTGAAGCTTTTCACATCCTAGAAACTCTATCCTGAGTCTCCAAGGCCGCCTGGCCGCCATATGCTCTTGTCCCACATGGTCTTAACACGGCAGACAACCATTTTAGTATCTTTCTGGCAAAAAGATTTATGCCAAGCACTCACACCTGGGGTTGTTCATCTGCCTTTGCTCTTTTTTTTTTTTTTTTTCAGGTAAAATGTCAATTTAGTGGGTTCTTCTGAGCAGCAATCTGTCTGATGGGAGGGAAAGGAGATCTCAGCCAGGCTGTGTTTCTTTTAACATTTTTAAGGAGAAAGGGGAAAAAAATCACTCAGCCTGAATGATTTAATTTGCAGTATTTTCTTGTACCAACTGTGAAAAATTCCACTGGCAAAACAGACAATTCTAGACATTTGTTCTCAGTAAATGATCGCTCTGTTTCATGTCTCTGATTGCCCCAATTACGCTAATTGATTTCTCAACGTACAAATACAGGAGACGTGTCACAGGAAATTCAAACTCTCGTCCTGTCCAGAGTAGAGGACTGTTCCAGATGGAGAGGCCACGGTGTCCGGAGACCCTTGGCCTCTTTGGAAACTCCAGAACACCTCCAAGGCTGACGCTGGTGTGCTGGTGTGGACATGCTGTGTTCCACGCCTTTTCTCACACTTGGTGATCCTTTCACCTGCACACACAGCCGGTCCTGCCCGCACGGGTACAGTTTCTGGCTGTGTCCTAAGGACCTCGTGGCCACCTGCCCCTCCCACCCCACTGCCCCCCAAAACTCATGATTCTAGCCCCTACCCCTTTTCTCTGAGCTAAGCAATGTCTGCTCCTGTAGCGACTGGGAAGCATGGCCTTTTTATTCATAAACACCTACTACCTTACTATTGATTGGACTTATCAGGTTAATTAATTGGCTGTGCTACCGCCAGAGGCAATGGAGCCCTGGGCAGGGGAAGCTTTGATGGGGAAGGAAAGGAGTGGAGTCCTGGAAGAACAAGCCAGAGTAGCGGCAGAGAAAGCCAAGAAGCCAAGGACCCCAGAGGGGAACAAGAAGAAGCCGGAGAGGGGCTTCTAGGTAACTTGCCTTCAGGTGGTCGGCAAACAGTGAGAGCCTCTCCCATAACAGACAAGGACGTGCACACAGAGCATCACACACCTAGTTCTTATACGTTATACCCACTTTCCCGTTCACTCTGGATCCTCTGTTAGCTTGTTATATCCGTCCAGAGAAGGTAAGTATTCTACTCTATGTTACAGAAGCTTAATTTCCTGAATAACAACCTGCTGATGCATTTGTGACCTCTGGCTTTGCTCTATTATTGGTTCTTATTTGTGGAGCAAGATCACTGACGTTATATATTTGCAGGTCTGCCGCCCTGAAACAGAGCAGGAAATAAGAATCTGAATGGGGCACTGGAGAGAAACAAAAAGGTCAAAATGGTGGCCATCCCTCGTCTGAATCCTGAAATTGATGGGAAATAGAGAAAGGGTCAGGTAAGAAGGAGAGGCAGAGACCACGGAAACCAAAGGCCAAGGAGACGATGAGACGAGGCGACTATTATCCTGGGCTCAGGAGATAAGGGCTTGAACTAAGCTTCTGACAAAGAAATGACTACAACAATGTAAATCTTGGGGCCTGTCCTCAAATTGCCTGCATTAAGTTTTCGGTCCAAACAGAAACAAAATCGAAAGGGAACGGAGATGTTCCCATCTTCCCTTTTCTTCCTCTTCCCTTCCCTCACCCGCCAGTCGGAAGATGCTGGCATCTGAGCGTGCAGGACGGTGAGCCAGAGGGGTGCCTTGCAGAGGCATCCGAGAGGGAGGCGGGGGCTGCTCTGGAGTGCTTGGGAGGTGGGTACATAGAGCAAATGAACAAGCTCTTTGAAGGTGGTGCAAATCAGTGGAGTCAGGCTTCTCACTGTCGGAAGAAATTTAAACCCTGGAAAGAGGAAAGACTAGGCAGAGCCCTGAGGTCTTGGATTAATATTAGAAGCATTGGCCTGATCTCAGGGATTTTTAAAAACACACACACAGACAGATGTAGAAGTCGATATAGATGCGTGTACACACGTGAAAGCAGCAGTAATGGGCACCCTGAGTGGCCAGATTTTGGTGTCTACAAACCAGGCTCCACTCAAAGGAAACAGAGGCCTTGGAAAAGTGAGTGATTCAGGACTGGGGCAGGGACAGTACAAAATGACCCTGGGATAACTTGCACCATAAAGTAAAGAAATCAAAGACTGATGTGGACATGTCAGAGAACACAGAAGCCAGCGTCCCAGAAAGCCTGCTAGTGGCCTGATTCAGATTTGAACATCCGCGAGTATCAGACTACAACCCATCAAATGAACCCATGAGTCTGAACAGGTATAAATAAATAATGAAAAAACGAATCAGTAAGAAAGAAGGGAAAGCTTATCCTTCAGTGGAATATCAGCTAATAAATGTGAAGGAATGACGAAGATGGAGAAGCATTCCTTGGAACCATCACAGTGGTAACCAACGCAGGCAGAAACTAGCCGTCTTTGCCAAGAATGGTGGCTGGAAGTCTGACGGGAAACAGACTTGTGTTGGCAATACGTGGGAATATTCCTCCCTGAGAAAATACTGAGCAACCACAAAGGGAAAAATCAATGATTTTACAGCAGAAAAACTTGGCAGACACCAATATCAAGGTTAACGTCCTCGGATATGGAAAGAGAGCTTGATTTCTACAGGACCCTGCCAAGAATGCATGGCCTCAGCCCGGTCACCAGTAAACATCTGCAGACACAGCTGGGGTTCGAAGTACAGAATGGAAGACAGGCAAGAAGGTGAGACAGGCCAAGACTGAGGAAGCATTCCAGATCGAAGGAGACCAACAAGACATGACAAGTGAGCCCGAAGTGTACTCCTGGAGAGATCCTGTATTATGCGGGAAAGTGTCCTGACTTCCATATGGTACCCACCGGATGTTTAGCAGTGACAGAGAATGACACCATCTCTGTATATGTTACACAGTGACAGACAGGAAAGGTCAGAGGATCTGGGTGACAGAGGATTCTTTGTACTGTTCATGGAACTTTTCTATAGGTGTGAAAGTTTAAAATTTTAAAAAACAAAGCCAGGGGCTGGGTAGGAGGGAGGCACGGGGTAAGGGTAGAAGAGGCTGTCAGAGAAGCCGAGGCAGAGCTGGGGGTGACCCTGGGCGCTGGCTATGGTGGGAGAGGATGGGCGGCCCACTGGGGTTCCTGCACATCTAGGACCAGAGACTGTGTGGGAGGCTGAGCACACACATCCCTGAGTTCTACAGGCCCAAGAGGTGCCACCTTTACCAGAGTCGAGAGACCGTTCTAGGCTGGAAACCCCAGAGAGCAGCCTAAGCCCTGCGTGGGAACCAGCTGACGGGAGGGCAGGCCCCCCACCTGCAGCCTCCTCCTGACCCGGATATTGTGTGACCGCTTGGTGGGAAAGGTCTGCTAAAAATACATGATCCTGGATCTAACGCATCGGAAGCCAGAAAGAGCCGAGGTGATGGCTGTCACCCTGGCGGGAAATCACCCTTCGGCTCCCTTGCCAGCCTGTCTCTGGTCCAGGACCAGGGAAGGGAGGAGAAGCTCAGAAACCGGGAGGAAGGCGCGGGGTCTGAGAGGAACGCTCAGGGGCAGCTCTGAGCACGCCCCTCCCCTGCTCTATCACAACCGGAGTTTATCTCCTGACCCAGGTACTGTTTATGATTTGGGGTTTACTGGATATTCACAAGGAGGGAAATGCCTGAACACTTTTCATTATCTTAAGAAAAAAAAAGAAACCCACATGTCTTTGGGAGCTCTTGGAGGAGATGCTTCAACCTGGTCCCTTGTCCGCTCCTCACTGGACACACCTGGGCAGCCTCCCAGCTCAGCTGCCTGGCAGCTGCAGGGGCTGGAGGCCCCTAGGGACACGCAGAAAAGGGTGAGCTCAGGGCAATAAGACAATGGAACTCTGACATGCAGGTCTGCCACTAAGAATACCTCCTATGGACTGGAAAGAGTGTCCACGTCCGAGACCTTGGCCTTCCTTTAAAAGGATAAAAAGAGCCAGTCCCTCAGAAGCAGAGCAGCGGGGTTTAGGGGAAGGACATTAGATACCAAACAAAGGCCTCTCAGCTGTCCTCCTAATGTCTAGACATGTCACTTCACCTTCGGGGTCTCCGTCTGTGAGTCTTCAAATTGGCAGGCCTGCTTCCTCTTATTTTGTATTTTTAAATATTTATTTATTTGGCTGCAGCAGGCCTTAGTTGTGGCATGCGGGATCCCTGACCAGGGATTGAACGCAGGCCCCCTGCATTGGGAGCGTGGAGTCTCAGCCACTGGACCGCCAGGGAAGTCCCAGCCTGTTTCCTCTTAATTCCGCAATTCCAGAATCAAACAGTTGTAGGCACTCTCAGGAGACAATCAACAGATATGTTTCTGCTTGCAGAGATGCAGAGAAAGATACAAGACTGACGCCAAACTTCTCACAGTGAATTGGGGGAAGTGGGGGCAGAAGGGGAGACTTACAGGAGATCGACTTTCTGTATTTATATAAAGGGTGACTTTTTCAGCAACCACCCTGTATTCACCCGCTGTTAAATTAAAAATCACGAAACAATGAAACCTAGGAAGATGGTTCTCACAAATGCCAAAAACGTGGCTATTAGAGATTCACAGTCAAGTGTCAACGATGCCAGGACAAATTCACACGCCTGGTCTATTCTACTCGGAAAGAAAGCGAACCGTGTTTACATTTCCTCTGTTAGCCAGGGAGGTAAATCTTCTTCCAAGGCCCGGATCCCATGTCATTTTCCTCTGTAACTTCCCTTTTCCCTCTCTCATCCCCCCTCTACACTGTATTCCCAGCTCCCAAAGTTAGTCGCTGTCCCCACCATATCCCCAGGGCGCTTGATGACCCTACCTTATCACTGAGTCTACCAGCTCTCGTGTCTCTGTCCCCAAGTAGGACTGTCTGCAGAATCCCGCTTCTCCCTGTACCTCTAGTGCCAGCCTGGAGCCTGGGCACTCACTGCGTGCTCCCCAGGCATTGGCTGAACTGACCTCACATGCATGCTACCCGACACACACACAGAGATATCTTTCTTTTCAGTCTCTCGAAACGAAGATGGCACATCTGGTCTTCATGTTATAAACTCGGAGCAGTCAAACCACTGAGTGGACTTTGGAAGGTGCGCTTTCCTTGCGATGCATGCTAGATCATTCTGATGATGCTGTCAACCTTTCTAGTCCCTAGGATCCCAGAGATGTCCCCATTGTTGCTACAAGTGGGCATCTTTATTTGCCCGAAGCGGGTCTGTTGACTCTGCCTTCACCAGGAGGGAAGGAAAATGAAGATAAAACCAGCACAAGGAAGGCTGCCCAGAGAAGGGGGGGCCCGCTGCACAGTCAGCCCGTCCTTGGAGTTCAGTATCGGGAGACCCCGGCTGCAGCCCAGGAAGACCTTACTAATGAAGCACCTGCTCTATCATCCACCCCACAAAAGGGATGTGGGCCTTCAAAGTGGACGTGCCTGGAGGGGCTTGAGAAAGCAGAGACACCCGAGAGCTGAAACCTGCGATTCTTAAACACCACGGGTCACTCTGACTCCAGTCAAGCAATCAACTTCCTTTCAAACGATAAATTAGTCACTGTAATTAGCAAGATGAACATCAAATAGCTCATTTCTGCTGCAATGCAGAAGTAATTTACCTATTTAAAATAATTCAGGGGAAGGAGGTTTTCAGGTTCTGTCTTTTTCATAAACATCTTTTTCTGGTGGAAACTGGAGTTCCAGGAGAGTCCCTGGAACTGGACGCTGGGGTATCTGGCACTCCCCTCATTCACCTGCACTCCCCTCCTCCCCAGGACCACCTCTCTCCCACATGGGGGCTGCAACTACACATCCTCCCCTTCTCCTCATCACTCATCCAGAGCTGCACGCTACCAGAAGGCTTGTGCGTGTGCGCTCAGTCGCTTCAGGTTGTCCAACTTTGCAACCCCATGGACTGTAGCCCGCCAGGCTCCTCTTGTCCATGGGATTCTCCAGGCAAGAATACTGGAGCGGGTTGCCATGCCCTCCTCCAGGGGATCTTTCTGACCCAGGGATCGAACCCAGGTCTCCTGCATTACAAGTGGATTCTTTACCCATGAGTGACCTGGGAAGCCCACCAGAAGGCTTCATGTGTTACCCTGTCATTACATGGAGAGGCTTTCTGCGTGAGTTTGTGGGGGGTACAGGTAGAATTAGGGGAGGATGTAGATGAACACAATCTCTATGCCGATGAGCAGTTCCTAAGCAAAAGATGATGCCAGAGGGGAATTCCCCGGGGGTCCAGAGGTTAAGACTCTTCACATCCATTGCAGGGGGTGTGGGTTCAATTCCTGGTTGGGAACTAAGATCTTGCATGCCACGCGTTGCAGCAAAAAAAAAGATGAATCCAGAGAAGAGTAACAGGCTGCATATTGACCTTGATCCAGACGTACCCTCCTAACCTGACTGCCCCCATCCTGCCCTCTTACATTTCATTTCCCCCAACCTCACTCCCTGCCCACTCCCCACACCCTTCACCGCCCCTGCCTCTGCAGCGACCGCTCCTTCTCACTACAATTCCCCATGCCCAGTCTCCCTGGCAGACTCCCACTCTTTCTTCCGAGGCTTTCTCTGACTCACTGGCATCCCAGCCACCACCCCCAGGCTGGGAGCGATGGGGGAGTCGAAGCTGGGACTCCCTCTTAGTGGCCAGCACGTGGCTTAGTAGAGCAGCTCAAGGAGTGTGTGGAGTGAATGAATGAAAACAGCCTGTGTGTTCCTCCTGGATGCTACTAGACGTGTAAGCTTCTATTTCCAAGCTGGGCTTCCTTACTAGCCTTTGAGTTCTCTGAGAGCAGGGCATGGATGAATTAAGGGTCTACCAACGTGCTGGGGGCATTGTAAGTGCTCGGTTTATGTTTGTGGAACTCGTGTATGTAGAGTGGGTAAAGAGCAAGGTCCTACTGTGTGGCACAGGGAACTATTCAATATTCTGTGGTGAACCATACTGCAAAAGCATGTGAAAAAGAATTTATGTGCATAACCAAATCGCTTTGCTGTACAGCAGAAATGAACACAGCATTGTAAATCAACTTCACTTCAATAAAATAAATTCTTAAAAAGGAAAAAAACCAAATAGAAAAAAATTCTAAATACATCTAAAATTTTTAGAATAAATGAATGAGCAGAGAAACTTCAGGTGGTCTTTGCCAACCCACCTCTCCAAATCCAAAGTCATAAAGCTCAGAAGACATTCAGAAGTAACCTCTGAACCTCAGCTTTCCGAGCTAAAAAAGTGAGAGTTGAATGCCCCGCTCTCCTCTAAGCTCTAAGACTGTAATTTGGAAAGGTAGCAATTATCACAATCACCAGAGCCCAGTGACTCCTGATCGGAAGACTTGGCATTTGGCTGCTGCAGAAAAGATTATTCCGTGGCTCTTGTTCAGGTGCTCCGTGTATCTGAAATGCTGAAAACCCTTCACCTTCAAGATAAACGAGTACCCAGCAGTGGTGGGCTGTGTGTGGAAGGCACACGTGGAAATTTAGGGAACATCGATGGAACTCGGACGGTTTTGCACGCTCTCGTGGGCTGTGCTGGAAACTGTTTATGTTTTTGTGATTGCTCAGATGGTCGAGCTTCTGGCTTCGGCAGCAAATATTGCCACATATTTGACGCATGTGGCTGGTGCCAAAACCGCCATCCTGAAAAAGAGTCATTATCCTGAGAGTGACTATTTCATTATGCTCTTAAAAGTGGCAGTGCTTACATTTGCAGCGATGTGGATGGACCTAGAGATGATCACACTGGAGGAAGCAAGCCAGACAGAGAAAGACAAACACCATATGATATCGCTTATATGTGGAATCAAAAAAAAAAAAAAGACTACGAGTGAACTCACAAAACAGAAATAGATTCACAGACATAGAAAACAAACTCCCGGTTACCACAGGAGAAGGGAAGGAGGGATAGATTAAAATACACACGTTATCGTACACAGGGGCTTCCCGAGTGGCTCAGGGGGAAGGGATCCGCCTGCCGATGCAAGGAGACGCAAGGGACGTGGGTTCAATCCCTGGGCTGGGAAGACCCCCTGGAGTAGGAAATGGCAACCCACTCCTGTGTTCTTGTCTGGAGAATCTCATGGACAAAGGAGCCTGGCGGGCTAGCCCATGGGGTCACAAAGAGTCGGACACGACTGAGTGATTGAGCACGCAAGCACACTACCATATACAAAAGAGATAACCCCCAAGGACCTACTGTATAGCACAGAGAGCTATAGTCAATCCCTTGTAACAGCCTATAATGGAAGCAAAGAAAAGAATTTTATATATATATATATATATATATATATATATATATAACTGAACCACTTTGCTGAATCCCTGAAACTAGCATAGCATTGTAACTACATTTCAATAAAAATTTACACATAAATAAATTTTTAAGACAAAAAAATAGTGGTAGTGCATAGGTGCAGCTCCTTCATGGGCTGGGCACCGAATACATAAGCGTTCAGCTTTCGTGGTGCCAGCAGACTATACAGCTCAGGACTGAAATTATGAGCACCTGCCATGTGCCAGGCAGAATCCCTGACAAGGAGCACTGAACAGAACAAAGCCCTTGCCCGTCGGGGTGCCTCCACCACAGCAGGGAAGACAGAGAGTGATGACGAGATACAGAGACGCATAGCAGTGGGTCAGGCTGCGGAGAACGATGACAGGCTAGGGGGTGGAGGTAACTGGGATGCTCCAGGTGACGCTCTCCTAACTCTCTGCCCGGGGCCAGCACTGCAGACGTGCAACTTCCTCCAAGGGTCTCAAGGAACTCTGTTCCTATCAGGAAGGCCAGGCTTGGTCAGCGTCAGAAGGACAGAGACGAAACCTAAAACAGTGAGGCTTTTTGTCCCTAGAGTTAGAGCAGGCTGTTCCTGGTGAGAGCCCTGTGTAGACCTGGCAATTATAGGAATTGTTCTCTGTTCTCCCGAGAGAACAGAGGACTTTTGACTTGGTCTCCTCTTGTTCTCTTTTCATTGGGCTGATGGCTAAGTGCATACGGCCCATCAGTTCATCCCAGAAAAGTACTATTTTACCTTGCTGTGGCCTCCATAATAAAATATTTTAATTTAATACTGCAATCTAGCACCCAATCTGGAAACTGGACGTGGGAAGCTGATGCTAGGATGTGCCTAATCACGCAGCCATTTATTCAGCTCAGTATTGATCACACAACATGTCGTGTGCCACGTGCTGTGGGTACAGGCAGCTGCGGATTCGCCCCCAGACACCTAGCGTCTACTGGGACAGATAAGACACGGCCGCTCTGGGCGGCTGGACACGCAGAGCTGTGAGAGATACAGAGTGACTGCAGGGGACGCAGCTTCAGGCCCTGGGAACCACGGGGTCCTCACGACGGCCTCTGAGTTGAGACACAGCCCAACCAGTTCATTGCCATGCGGTAGCCCCGGTGATGAGAATGACACGGTCCTGGGCTGAGTGAGGGTCCCCAGGCCCCACATCCCATGTGCCCTAGCCAAGGCGATGACCCTGTGACCCTGGGGAGGCAAGTTGCTGGGCTTTACCCTCTGCGCTGTCTCTCCCTTATTCAAAGCCCCCTCGGGGGTTCTGCCTGGCCCCTCCCTCACACCCCACCATCTCCCTGCTTCCATTTCTGTGTCCCGAGATGATCCTCCACATGGCAGCCAGGGTGACCTCTTAAATATTAAATCAGACGGAACACCTTCCGAAGACTTCCTGTCACCCTTGGAGCGAAGTCCAGGTCCTTGCCATGACCCGAAAGCCCTTCAAGCTTCAGCCCCAGCGATGTCCCCACCTGCCCCCACCATGCCTCCCTTCCGTCTCTCCACTGCAGCCACCCTGTTCCTGCTCTTCCCCAAACAAACCAACCGCATGCTGCCCCTGGGCCTTTGCACATCCCCTCCGTCGTCCAAGACTGCTCACCTCCGGAAACCACATGATTCTCCCTTACTTCTTTTCAAACCCCCCCCCTGAGAGAGGCCTGCCTTAACCACCCTCGAGACGAGACCCCTCCGCACCCCCCTCCACGGGCTGTCTCACCCGCAGACGGGAGATGCCTGCTCTCCTGTTGCCCGTCTTCTTCACCAGCTGAAACATCACAGATGTTGTCCCTTTTGACTATCTTGCTCAGCGCCCAATACTTGACACAAAGAAGGTGTTTAATAAGCACGGGTGCATTGACCGCCACACGTGCGGATTGACGCTGAGGGGTTGGATTTGACACACCTCTCCATCTTGTTCTCATCAGCCAACGGCCAGAACTTCGCTTCCTCGAGTGCTGAATGGTTTCCAAATATCTATCTTTGGGTTGGACCTCTTATCTGGGTTCCAGGCTCAAATATCCAGATTCCTCAAAGTCTCTGTAAGAGGATCCCCACTCCGTTCTCATCTCTTCACCCCGATTCCACACACCGGCTCCTAGTTCTTGGGTCAGTGAGCGAAGGTCGCTCCCACCCACCCTCCAGCACAAGCCAGACATCTGAGGGTCCCTTCTGAAGTCTCCTCCCCCTTCCCCCACATCTGTCCAACTCATCCATCCCCACGGCCACGACCCTTACCTGGGCCACTGACACGTCCCTCCCAGACCACTGCCATCATCTGAAAACCGGCTCTCCTGTATTCGCCCGTGGGCCCTGCCACCTGCCGCCCCCGCTCCTGCGCTTGAATCTGTGGTCGCTCCCCTCGGCTCTCAGGGTAAAGATTGGCACCCCTCACCGGGTCTACAAGCCGGGTGGATGCTCTACCAGGACACGTGCATGCAGTGGTGTAGGAGGTCAAAGGCTGAAATGCCTCCATCCCTCTCGGTCCGTCCCGCACCCCTGCCGCTCTGGCCCCGCCCCAGACCCCCCGCCTCACTCTGCAACCAGAGGGTTCATGTGCAGTGGAGCAGGAAACATGCAGGCACACACGTGCCCACACGCGTGATGCACACACGTGGCTCGGGCCCTGGGGCACCTGACCTAGGCGTTGGCTGCTGTGACCGTCACCCCTGCCTCTTGCGTCCAGCCCCGAGGTCACCTCTCCTGCCTCATCTGGTTCCTGATCTCTCCCTCCCGCCTGCAGCCGCTCTGCCACCCTCCCCTCTAAACTCTCGGGCCTCTTCTCTGCTTCTGGAATGTTCTTCCCTCCCTCCCCTCATTAACCCTGACTCACCCCTTAGCTCAATAGCTCTTCCTCCAGGAGCCTTCTCTGACCTCCTGCCCTACCCCGAGTCTCTCTTACAGACTCTCCTAACTCCCTGTGACTTTCCTCCTGGGCTCCTAGCATAGCTTGTCTGCAGTTCCGTTTGCGTGATTACTCAATTAACAGCTCTCACAGTCAGTAGACTATGGGTCAGAGTGGATGAGGAGGATGGCTTTTGTTTCTTAACTATTAAATCCCTAAAGCCCAGCTCTACACTTGAGGAGGTATCCGGGAAGACATGGACGACGTGGGTTTGAAGCTTGAAAAACGCTTGGATAAATGAAAGGAGTATTTATGTAGAGATACTGGCATGGGGACATGTAGCTGTGTGTGTCCTTGTGTGTGGATTTGTTCTTTTCTATAACCGTAATCATGGTGATAAAAATCAGTAGACAAAAATCTATGCACCAAGGAAGCTGCCCTGAATATTCAGATGTCTCTTATATAAGCCTCTTTCCACACTACTTAGAGTAATTATTTCCGATTATGGCAAACGACTCTCGTTCTTTCCACGAAACATCCTCTGAAAGTGTGTTACTTATGTAAGGCTCGGCGTTTGCCCCGTCGCTGTGATTGCAGTCCATCGGTTCAAAAGGATCCAATGGAAGCAAATTCTCGAGCAGTGACCCCAGGACAAGAGCCTGTGTTTTAATCCTCTCAGAACCGTGAGCGTGTGCTCTAAAGAGAAGACGCTCTCATCCCCTAAGGGGGATGGGTCTCTGCACGTCACAGAGTCAGGGTGCCGTCCCAGGGGTGCGCCAAGGTGAGCTGAGCTTTAGGTCCTGACCCACGTCGCCCCGGCCCCCGGTGCCCGGTCATCCTCTCTCCCTGTATGTCCACTCGGAGCAAAAGCCCAATCGCCCTGTAACACGGGAAGGAGGCTCCGGCAACACTGGCGGTCCTGGGGCGGCTCTTCAGCAGGCACAGAGCGAAAGACGAGGACCAGTGGAGCCTAGATCTGGAGGGGTGGCGGGGTGAAGGAGCCTCAGGACTAAACCAACAGGAGGGGCTTTGCACACGGGGAGCCCTTCCTTTAACCATCATCCCCCCTCTTTCCTCACTGGCAGCAGTTAGCAGTCTCCTCCGGCACTAAGCCTATCGGAGACAGTGCCCATAATGTGCATATGTGGCCTGGATGCTGGCTGAGCCCGTGATGGACCAAGGAGGGGCCTTGCAGAGCTGTGGCCCAGGGAGAGGCTGGGCTCGCGGGGACTCACCGGCAGCAGCCCCGTCAGGAGAGAGCCCTGCCTGTGTGCTCAGAACCTGCCCATGGCTCAAGGCTCAGGACCACACAGTTGCCCCCGATCCTGCTAAGCAGCTCCTTGGAGAGTGGGTGTCTTAACCCTCGAAGGGCCTCTGGGGAGACTGGTGCTTCTCACCGGGAGCTTCCCTGCAGAGGGACGCTATTCTGCGTTACTGGGCCTGAACGAAGGAAGCGAGGAGCTTGCCTCCTGGCCCCCCAGGAGTGCGTCTGCAGGTGCCCCCACCTGGAGGGGGCGGGGACACCACGACGGCTCACACAGCCCCTCTCCTGAGCCCTCCAGCACCCTCTCGTGGCCCCCAGACTTTGCTCTTCTGTCCCTTTCCATGAAAGAAATGGGGCCAGAGTGTCCATTTCCCCAAAGGCAACCTTTTGCGCTGAACCTATCAACTCAGTTCAGTCTTTCAGTAGTGTCCAACTTTTTGCAACCCCATGGACTGCAGGCTTCCCTGTCCATCACCAACTCCTGGAGCTTACTCAAACTCATGTCCATTGAGATTGTGATGCCAACCAACCATCTCATCCTCTGTCGTCCCCTTCTCTCGCCTTCAATCTTTCCCAGCAAGAGGGTCTTTTCCAATGAGTCAGTTCTTCACATCAGGTTGCCAAAGTATTGGAGCTTCAGCTTCAGCATCAGTCCTTCCAATGAATATTTAGGACTGATTTCCTTTAGGATTGACTGGTTGGATCTCCTTGCAGTCCAAGGGACTCTCAAGAGTCTTCTCCAACACCACAATTTGAAAGCATCAACTCTTTGATGCTCAGTCTTCTTTATGGTCCAAGTACATCTGTACATGACTACTGGAAAAACCATAGCTTTGACTAGATGGGCCTTTGTTGGTAAAGGAATGTCTCTGCTTTTTAATATGCTGTCTGGAACCGCCCAGAATGCCTCAGGTCTGGGATGTTTGGGGAGGAGGGATGACAGAAGCGGGGCTTGCTTCTCCCCATCCAGTCTGCACCCCAAGTCCATCCACATGCTTGTCTCCCCTCTGGAGTCCACTTGCCATGACCACTGCTCCGTCTCACGCTCCTACCTCTGTTTCCTATCCCACACTCCCCGCCCCATCCTCTCTGCGCTTCCACATGTGGATTTAGACCACAGAAGCCCAGCTGGATCCAAAAGGAATCTCGGCACATGGTCCTGTGCACTTTAAGTGCAGTAGGGGGCAGGGAGGCCAGGCTGAGGAGCCCAGGCCGCCAATGGAAAACTTAAGCTGCCTCCTGGGTGTTTCTTCTGCTGGTTTGTGAAAGTCACCCAGTCCAGCACCACACGGACAGACCCGGGGGAGCCCATGCTCGCGGAAATAAGCTGGTCCGCAAAGCCAAACTGGGTGAGTTCACTGCCATGTGATTCCGAGAGATAGACAGGAGGGTGCCGGTCGTGAGGGGCTGGGCAGTTAGTTTGCTGGGTGCTGAGGTTCAGTTCAGCGAGCTGAAAAATGAACTGGGGATGGGTAGTGGTGATGGGCATGGATGTAACTCAGGCCCCTGAACTGTATGCTTACAAATGCTTGACACGGTCAATTCTATGTGAGGTGCGTCTCACCACAATCAAAAACAGTTTTTTAACGGTTAGGATGGCTTTTTATGAAGCTGGAATGGGTAAATTTCTTCTCAGTTAGAAACGGAATTGGCCATGTAGCCGAACAACTCAACCGACTGGCAAAAACAGACAAACGAAACCAAAGGCATCGGATGCACAGCCCTGGCCACACCCCGTCCTCTCTTCCCCAGGGAGCGCGCTCCTCTCGGTTCAGGCAGTGCCTCCAGCCTCGGGCCCCACACCTGCCACTGCGTCCCACGCACCTTCAGCTTCCTCCCCACACAGAGCCCCGTCACTCAGCACCACAAACATCCAGAGAACCCTTTCAGCCGCCCTGGTTCCCAGCCTCCGGCAACACCCGACGGGGAATCCCCAGCCCTACCTCCTTCTCAGTGGCAAACCCACAAAGGCCGCGGCAGACAAAGGGGATGAATGCCGCCACCGACACAGCATCCTTCAAAGTCTTTCCACCCACCCCCCACTTCAAAGGCCACAAAGTCCAAGACCGCACGGGCACCAGCGGGCACTTCTGAGGGGAGAGGCCGCGGGGGGTGGACGGGGCGCGGCCCATGCTGTTGGGGCACCAGCCCTTCCCCGTGGGGTGCGGGGCCACCGCGGGGCTGGCACGCGTCTGGAGCAGGGCCTTCAGTGGGTGGAAGCCCCGGGGGGTGTTTGAGGCCATGGGGGAAAAAGGTTAATAGAGGCAGAGCCTTCAGGAAACGGCTCCAGGCAAGAGCCACTCTTCAGAGACCACACACCGCCTGCCTCTCACTTACCTGGTTGCAGGTGTTAATGTCTACCCCATTCCGCAGGTGATCCAAAGCTTTGTCCAAGTTACCTGATCTGGCTGCCCTCAGAAAGCTGGTAGCAGCATCGGCCTGTGAGGACAGAGAGCAGCTGTGAGTGGGTCTGCGTGCTGAGGGGTTCACGGGCCGCTCGAGCCCAGGGCTGCGAACAGAACCAAGGTCCCGAGGCAGCCACTACCCCATCCCATTAAATGCCCACCATGGTCCCTAGGCGTGCACAGGTCTGCAGCCCCCCAGACAGATGGCTCTTGGCTGGAGGGTGGGGAGGCCTTCAGAGCACGGCCTGCCTTCCTTCTGGAGTATTTATAAGCAAGTGATCTCGGCTGGGACCCGGGAGGGGCCTCCTTCTAGAGGTTTCCGTTCCACCCAGGAGACGTCTCAGCAGGCCTAGCATCTCCCTGCCTTGGGGCCTCCGCGGACTCCACCTTCCCACTCAGGAGCCCGGCCCCCACCACCCGGCCCCACCCATTGAGATGAAGCAGAGGCGCCACGGGAACCAAACACAAGCACTTTGGTGCTGTTTTGCGGGGTTTGTTTTCACTTAAACAGCACACAGCACTTACTACATGCTGAAAACCATTATCAGCACTTGGCTATAATATCCATTTACACGGGGTGGCGGCGGGGCGGGGTTGGGGAGAGATGCATTTAGCCATTAAAGACATCCCCAGGAGGTAAGTACTCCTGCCATCCCCATTTCACAGATGCGGGAACTGAGGCCCAGAGAGCCCAAGTGACTTGTGCAGGGTCACAGAGTGGGGAAGAGGTGCACCGACAGCCTGGCCCTGCCCCTTGACTTGGCAGGTGCCCCTCGCCAGTCTTCCAGAACGAGAGTAAAGCCCTTAGGGTCCGTAGGCTGAGGCTCAGGCCCCTACAGACGCAAGCAGGCCTGCCTGGGACGCCGGCTTGTGTTAGGGATGAATGACAGCCAGAAAGGGAGAGTGGGTGAGAGAGCAGGAAAGGAGTTGCTAGACATAAGGTCTAGCGTGGCAGACAAGCACAGGGGGCTCCGGGTAGCTCCCTTGCGTCTAGAGGGGTCCGACGGTCCGCAGGTGCTTCCACGCCTGTGTTCTTATCTGCAAGGGGAGGGCAAGGCTTGTCCCATACCCTGGCTGTGAAACTGAATGGAAATATTACAGATTATATGTGATTATAATGATTACATCAGCGCGAGTGCTGAGCACAGGGCTTGCACGTGGTGGGCACTCGGGGTGAGTTTAACAGGTGAGGGCTGTCATATGACAGGCCACGAGTGAAGGGGAGTGTCTAGGTTTGGGAGGGGTTATGCTGTTCCTCCAGGAGATCCATCCTGGGGTGCTCTGTCTCCCTGTTTCATGCTCCCCTCATCTGAGAACGTGCTGTCGTGGGCTGAAGGGTGGTGCCCAAGAGAAGCCTGTATCCCACCCCCTGGAACCCCAGCACGTGTCCTCTTTGGAAAGTGTCTTTGTGGATGTAATGATGTTATGGGTCTTGAGATGAATGCCCTCGATACCCTGCGAGCTTTTGTGCTAAGTCACTTCATTCGTGTCCTACTCTTTGCCACCTCTAGTCCTTCTCTTTGCAGGCTTCTCTGTCCTTGGGATTTCCCAGGCAAGAATACTGGAGTGGGTTACCATTTCCTCCTCCAGGGGATCTTCCTGACCCAAGGATTGAACTTACATTTCTTGGGTCTCCGGCATTGGCAAGCAAGTTCTTTACCACCAGCGCCACCTAGGAAGCCAGCCCCAAAATCCAATGATAAGTGTCCTTATAAAAGACAGAACACGTACGCACGTGTGCACGCACACACACGCGCGAGACGTAGGCAGAGATAGGAGTGATGCGGCCACAAGCCAAGGAAGCTGGCAACCAGCAGGAGCCAGAAGCACAGAATCTCCGCTGGCACCTCCAGAGGGAGCTCAGCCCTGCCCACACCTTGAGTTCAGACCTCTGGCCTCCAGACTGTGAGAGAAGCTACTCCCGTTTTAAGCCACCAAGTGCGCAACAGTTTGTTAGAGCATATGATGGCCCCTAACCACGGAAGATTCAAAATCTACGGCCAACGACTGCAACATCCTGCAATTAAACCAGAGCGGGGCTGCACGCCTTTGCCAATAAAACAGCTAATCCAAGTCAAAAATAGAGTCTCCAGCCTTACAGACCTTCACCCCCGAGGGCTGCCCCCAGTCATCTCAGCCCTCCAGCTCTGCTCCAAGACTCCTGGCTGATACTTCTCCACTCGACCTCCCTGCTCTTCCTAAAATCCTGATGTCCTGCTAGTCCTCCCCGACTCCAGGCCCACGAGGGTCCTGGTACCTTAGCTCAAAGCCAAGCCCTGAGTCTGCTGGTTCATGACACATGTGCATCTCACACCCCCAGCACAGCAGGATGGCGGGTTCCTCCCCCGTCCTCCCCCACCCCCCGCCCCGGCATTCCCATTCTGTCTCCCGACAGGCCCACACTCTGATGCGCTCTCATTTGTTAAACCCAGTCTTGCCTTTCTTCACGGTCCACTCAGGCCCTGTGTCCTCTGTGATGCTAACCTTGGATATTCAATCTTTACCATCTTTAAATCTAGGAACAAGAGCTTGATTTCTTAAAATGCATTTTCAATACACTTTCCTCTTTTATGCAAGTCTTGTTTCCCATGGGCAAATTATTTGCTTCTTGGGTCAGAGACCAAATCTTCTATCTCTTTTGAATCCCTCAAAGCATGAATCGTCTGCTAGGCCAAGACTTCCCTTGACCTAAAACACAGGGCACCTAGTGTCCCCGGGCTTCTTGGCAAGGCATTTGTAAAGGAGGACGCATTTCAGAAATGAGGACCAATCCGTGGGTTCCCTATGAGCTGGATTCCCAGAGAAATCAGGCTCAAGGGTTAGTCCCTCCAAAAATGTCTGTGCCTGCCGGTTCAGAAGGCCTGTGAGGACTCAGCTGTTTAGAAAAATACAGTATACTACTCCCAAAAATGAGAGTATTAGAAACACATCTCCCACCTGCCCAAACTATCTTCTGCAGCATAACCAGAGCATTAGGGATGAAAACTAAGCATGGTGGATAGAAACAGATGCAACACTGGCTAATGACTCTGTCACTATTCAAAACAATGAATCTAGGCAGCAAAGGAGAATATTTACAACAGACAGACAAGCACATAAATAGAGGGCAGGGGGAGCCCGACCTACACTAGGCTGAGGAAGGCTGAATACTTTCTGTTGGGTATATAATTGAACCGTGAAATTATAATACTTATACCAATCACTGGGCAAGTATTGGGCTGGCCAATACTCAAAAGTTTGAGTTTTTCTGCAAGCTGTTAAGGAAAAATCCGAATGAACATTTGGGCCAATTCAATATATTACCAACATTCTATCTTTTAATCCTGATCACAAACTGGATTGTTGAGGTGGGTGTAATGATGGCGTGCATTTTAGAGGTTGGGGGAGGTGAACAGTTTGCCCAGGTTCTGCACTAGTTAATACTCGGGGATTCAGGCCACGACTCCCTGAACCAAGCCAGCACCTTCCTACTGCCTTTGATCCCGAGGTGCATTCTCCGCAATTTCAAACCTGAAGGTGACCAGAAAAGCCCTGACAGATGTAGGAGCTAGGAGGGGCCCATGCCTTTTCCAATTAAGCAGTGAACCCACAGCAGAGAAAGGAACCCGGTAGGTCTCTGCTCTGACCCTGGCCACTGCATTGAGGCCAAGACAGGCCTCTAGAAAGGAATCATCTAGTCCCACTCCTTCCCTTCTCTGACGATAAAACTGATGGCAAAAAGGAAGTGACTGGCTAAGGTCACCTAGATAATTAGAGGTGAAGTTCAATTGCTAAGGCTTTTTCGTTTCCTCTCTGGTCTTCTCTGGGCATAGGGTAGTCAGGACCCAAGCAGAATCCTGGGGGTATCTTACAGGTCGATTGCAGGTAATAATGGTGTCATTCCACTGGGTACCCCCTCGGTTAATCCTATGAGTATTTCCCGAGGTCCTATTGCAAGTCCAGGATCCTGCTAGGGCAAAGACGGAGAGAGTAGAAATTCTGCATGTAGGTCCCTGCCCTCAAGATTTGAAGTGCAACGTGACAGAGTTAGAAAGTGACCCATTCAACAAGCACGCAGTGGGCACCTCCTGGGTGCCAGGGACTGTCTCCGTGTTGCAGAGCAAATGACCCACTTCGGAGTATGAGACCACCTCTTGCCAGCTCATTCTGCCGAGCCGCTAATTCAATTACCTCCAACTCAATGACCTGTCCTGGGAGCCGCTTCCTGGTGCATCTAGGAACAGTCTATAATCCAGTAGGGTGGAAAGTCAAAAGAATCCAATAGGCTCCATTTCAGACTGTTCACATGAGTAAACACCAACCAGAAAAACAAGTGACAAATACGCACCAGACTGTCTCAGTGGTCGGACAGACTGGAGCAGAGTCCCTGGCCCTTCCTGAGTACAATCCCTGCAGGGCAGCCTCTGAGTGGAGAGACCAGAGGGGCTAAAGAAGGCTGTTCCCTGCATCTAGAAAAGTTGATCCACGATGCCCCTAAACTCTGCATCACCCCCAAGAGCTGTCACCCCTCTGATCACCCCACCAAGGCTGCCTGTGCGCACCTCTGACCCATCCTCACCTTGAGCCTTATTGAAATCTAATTTTTCCCATGAGAAAACCGCCAGCACTGAGGGCAGGAAGGGACACACACATCTCACGGTGTCCTCAGCCCCCATCCCTACAGGTCGACTCATGTGATGTCCCTGAACTTCCTTCCATCACAACAGGAGTTACCTTCATGAATTCAGCCCTTCCTCTTTGTTAAGCCCTCTCCATCAACAGATTCATTGGCTCCCCCCAATAATTTCTGGACGCAGATACTTTTCCTTGTTTCCTCCTCACTGAGAAGCTAAACGAGGCACAGAGAGGTTAAGCACTTTGTCCAAGGTCACACAGTGAATCCTGGCCAGGTCAGGACATGAATCTTAGGAGTGCTTCCTCACTGCCCAGAGATTCCTCTCCAGCTCAGCTCTGGCTGGATGGGGAAAGCCTTCTGCCCGCGCTCACAGACTGTGCCCACTTCAGCCCTCCCCTCTGGAGGAAGGAAGTAGAAGGGAAGAAAGGGACCAGGATTCCTCCTAGGAGTCAAGTTCCCATCAGGACTGCTCTTCGGAAAAGGGAGGTAAGCCCTTGGTTACCTGAGACACCCAGACTATTATTAAACTTGCACTTCCTGAGTGGGGCCATACGAATATAGCAAGAGATAGTAGCCCAGGGGGCTCCAGTGTCTCCAGGAGGGAGAGCCAGAAGCCAGCTGCCAAATGTCAGCAAGCCTGCTGTCCGGGGGTGGGGATGGGGGGAGTTGGGGGGGAGATTGCACCTGGGGGTGGGGGAGGCTCCCCAAGACCAGAGCCCAACACCAGAGTGAAGCTGAGGTTTAGACCAGGTGGCAGGGAGAACCCACGGTCTCTGCAGGCCTTGTCTGGAGCTTAGAGGACCTGAGCGTTCCCAGGACGAATCATGACTTTTTCAAGGTCTTTCAGTGCAAAATTCTCATCTAAAACGATGACTGGAAACTGAGCTCTTATCAGTTTCTGTAAACAGCAGTAAGAGGGGATCTCCTTCCCAAAGGGTCCTGTCTGGGCAAAAGGCAGTTTCTTGGCCAGAGTCAGGGTCGGATCTCCCGGTCCAGGCTCTGGACCCTGTCCTAGGGGGCTGCAGCTCTACCAAGAGACCACGTAGAGCAGGGCCTGTGCGTGGGGCTAGCCCTCCGGTTCTGAGCGCCCTTCGGACTCAGCGCTCCTGGCGGTCCAGGTGGGGCCTCCAAAGGAAGGGGCAGCGCCCGCAGGCGCACACATGCCTGGCCCCTGCCTCAAGCCCACCGACTGCAGAGAAGCAGCCGTGAACCCCTGCGGCCCCAGGGTGCGTTTTCATTGGGTCCCTTTCCTTTTTCTCTCTGGAAAGTTGGACTGTTAAAGATGTCACTGACGAAACGAGGCGCGCAAGCCGGAGACCCCAGGGTCCTTTTCGAAGCTATCCACCCGGGTGCGAGGCCTGGGGGAAACCAGCCATCCCCTTCCTGCGCTCCTCCGGCAGTGGGCTCGGAGGCTGGGCGATGCCGGACGGGAGAAGAGCCACCCGCGGACCCTGACGGTGGGCAGCGCTGACGGGGAGTCCCACTCTGCCACTTGATGCTGTGCCTCGGACAAGTTCCCAACCTCAACGTTCCCACTGCTAAAATGGGGACAGCTCTCCAGGGGGCGGAGGATGAGGATGACAAAGGACAGGCGGCCCGGCTCCCTCTCCCCCCATTCATTTCCCGCTGCTTCTGGACGTCCGGGCGCTCGCGTTCCTGAGGTCTAAGGGTCAGGAGCGCCTCAGGCTCGGGAGGCGGCCCTTCTCCAGCCAAGGCCAAGCCCGGGGCATCCCGGCGGGTCCGAGGGGGTTCCCGCAAGGGGTGGCCGGGTGCCCCCCACCGACCCTCTCGCCCAACCGCAGAGCCCGCCCGGCGGGCTTCTCCTCCGGGCACCTCCGCGCGCCAGCCCGTGCGCCCCGCTTTGCCCTCCCGCCCGCCCGCCCGCCGGGCACGCGTCCCGCACCAGCCCCTCCGCGGCGGCGGCCTCCGGGTCAGAGGAATTTTCCTCAGCTCCGTCTGGAAGCCTCGGCGCCCGCGGGCGTGAGGCAGCAGAAGGGCGGCCGGCGCGCGGCCCCGCCCGCGCCCGCTCCCGCGCCCCGAAAGTTGGCGCCCGGCGCGCCCGCGGCTGGGGGCGCGGCGGCGGCGGCGGTGGGGACCCCGCGCGGGCGCGGCGGCCAGGCACTCACCGCGGCGTCCGGACCCGACCTGCCCTGTCGCGCTGCCATCGTCAGGCGCCCGCGCGGAAACCCGAGCCCGCGCGCGGCTCCCCTCCCCCGTTATCTGCTCGGCGGCGCGCGGAGCGCCAGCAAGTTCCCCGGCATCGGGCTAAAAATACCGGCGCCGGCCACTCGGCGGGGCCCGGCCGGGCTCCGGCCCCCGGGCCCCCGGCCCCCCGGCCCCGGCCCGCCCGCCAGCTCCTAGAGGGGTCTCTTCACTGTGTCCCCCATCCTCGCGTCTGCTGGGCAAGTTCACGCGAAGCGGGCTCCGGAGACGAGGCGCCTGCGGCCGAGCCCCGCGGCGCGGGCGCGGGGAGGCTGCGGCGGGCGCGCTGGCCGAGCGGCCGGGGCGGGCGGCCGGCGGGGGGCAGAGTCCTGCGGCTGCTGGGGGGGCGGCACCCACGTCCAATGGAGGTGAGGCGCTCCCAGCTGCATGGCGTTGCCGCCCTGCCTCCTGCCTCCCCGGCCGCCCGGGTGAATGGGCCGCGGGGCCGGCGGGGCCGGCCAGGGTGAGCTCAGCAGAGTCTATTTATGCCCATCGCCGCCTTGAGCGTTTCCAGCTCTCGCCCCGCGTGTGTCCTGAGATTCCAGCTCCTGCTGAGAGCGCGCAGCGGCGGAGGGAAGCCGCGAGGCCAGACTCTGTTACTACGTCTTCCTTCATCCTTCCAGGCTGACGTGGGGTTTAGGGCATTGTCACCCAGGGCCGGAGGAAGCGCCCAGATTCTGCTCCCGGACCATCCTCCCCTTCTCATGAGGTCATTCCGGGGCGGGGGAGGTGGGGGGCGATGTCAAAGGCATGTCGGGGAGGTGGGGCTGACACCAGGGATTACGCTGAGCGATGCCCGCAGAAGCACCCCAGGAGCTGTCACGGCCGCTGGCGACACCACTTGCTCCAACATGCGTGTTTTGTATCGTGAGTCCAGCTTCACGCTCTCTGCAAAGAGCAGTCCAGATAGCACAGGCTCATTCCCCACCCCTCCCACCCCGAAGCAGGGTCACAGGAGGGAGGGCCGTGTGTTTGGGAGGCATCAGTCCCCCCTTAAGTAACTGTGAGGTGAAGGGCATTTTGCCATTACCTCATTTAACCCTCGCAGCCACCTCTTAAGCCAGAAGATGGTATTGGAGTTGTATGGGTGGACAAGCTGTGCCCAGTGGGGTTAAGGTCAGGTCCGAGGTTACTACTAGGAAACAGAGTGTCCAGCCGACCCAAAGCCCTTCTGTTAGCAGCACTGGAAAGATCCCCAATCCAAGTGGGCACAGTGCCAGAAGGGGACACCACGCGAGATGCTCTGAGGTTAGAAAAACTGACTGTTTTCCAAGGTAAGGTGCTCTTGCAAATTGGTGCAGCCACTGTGGAAAATGGTCTGGAGGTTCCTCAAAAAACTAAAAATAGAACTACCATATGATCCAGCAATCCCACTCCTGGGTAGTTAGCCCAATAAAATAGAACTGCTAATTTGAAAAAATGCATTCATAGTGGCACTGTTTACAACAGCCAAGACGGCCAACCCACTCCAGTATTCTTGCCTGGAAAATCCCAAGGATGGAGGAGCCTGATGGGCTACAGTCCATACAGTCACAAAGAGTCGGACACGACTGAGTGACTTCACTTTCTTTTAAGACGTGGAAGCAACCTATGTGTCCATCAACAGAGGAATGGATAAAGAAGATGTGGTATAGACAATGGAATATTGTAGTTGTGGTTATGTGCTCACTAAGTCATGTCTGACTTATTATGACCCCATGGACTGTAGCCTGGCAGCCTCTTCTCTCTATGGGATTTCCCAGGCACGAATACTGGAATGGGTTGTCATTTCCCTCTCCTGGGGATCTTCCCAATTCAGGGATTGAACCTGCATCTCCTGCACTGGCAAGTGGATGCTTTATGACTGAGCAACTAAGGAAGCTCGTAATGGAATATTACCCAGCCATTAAAAGAATGAAAGTTTGCCACTGGCAACAGCATGGATGGCCCTGGAAGGTGTTACACTTAGTGAAATTAAGTCAGACAGAGAAAGACAAATAACCATGCATTTTCACTTATATGTGGAATCTAAATAATAAGACAAACAAATGAATATAAAAGAAGAGAAATAGCTTCACAGATACAGAATACTAGTGGGGAGAGAGGTCGGTGAGGGGGAAGATAGGGGATAGGGGAGAAAATGAAGAGATAGAATCCACTGGGTGTTATATAAATAAGATATAAGGGTGTAATGTACAGTACAGGGACTATAGCCAATATTTTATAATAACTTCAAATGGAGTACAATCTGTAAACATTCTGAATCACTATGCTGTACACTTGAAACTGAACACTAATATTGGAAATCAACTATATTTCAATTTAAAAAAAACAAGTAAGGTCCTCTTCAAAGCTATTCGACAATTAGAGGAAGGTCTCCAATAAAAGGGATAAATAAGGATCAAGAGAGAGGGACAGGAAGATCCCAGAAAAGAGTGACTTGCCGTGTATAATGCAATGAACTCCTGTGACAACACTGGTATTTGAAGACAGGGCATCAGAATTCTCCAGGCCCAAGACCCTCATCACCATCAGAGGACAGGCAACCTCTGAGAGGTGGAAAACGCCACATCCCTGTACCAAAGACAGGTGCCTGGGAGAGGGGGATTCGCCACAGGCCCTCCTTCAGGCACAAAAATGCACACATTTTAAAAACACGCGTTCTCTTACAGGTCTTTTGCTCTGGTGCCCCTTAAAACTGCCTCGCAGATTTGCTAAAAGCCTCTACACAGCGAGCTTCAATTAATAAATGATGGTTACTGGAACAGCCCTGATCATAGCCCAGCGCAATATCTCAAGGGATTCCAAAGCACTGTTCCAACATTAATATTTAGAGAGAGAGAAATGCCCTACTCAAATGGAAGAAGAACAGTACTTATAATCGTTTCAAAAACACGAATACAATTGACTCACACAATGAACTGAAAAACAGACCATTTTGAACAGCTGTATTGAAGTATAATTGACACATTATAAACTACATATTTTACATGTACTTGGTAAGTTTTTATAAATACATAAGCTTATAAAACCATCACTACAGTCAAGACAAGGAACCTCCAAAATCACCTCCAACAGTTTCCTCCTGCCTGTTTGTAGCCCCTCCCATTGGTTCATATCCTTGGTAATACTTGGTATTAGTTGTCACTCGGTAATGTCTGATATGTGACCCCATGAACTGTAGCCCACCAGGCTCCTCTGTCCATGGGATTTTCCCAAGCAAGAATACTGAAGTGGGTTGCCATTCCCTTCTCCAGGGGATCTTCCCGACCCAGGTATCAAACCCAAGTCTCCTGCATGGGCAGGTGGATTCTTTACCATCTGAGCCACCAGGGAAGCCCACCCCGATGTTGATTGCAACACTATTTACATTAGCTAGGACATGGAAGCCCCAACTTGGCATGGTCAGTCCCAATTTAGACCTTCTAATAGATGTGTAGTAGTATTTCACTGTGGTTTTAATTTGCATTTCCCTGTTAACTAATACTCTTGCCTGGAAAATCCCATGGACGGAGGAGCCTGGTGGGCTGCAGTCCATGAGGTTGCTAGGAGTCGGAAACGACTGAGCGACTTCACTTTCACTTTTCACTTTCATGCATTGGAGAAGGAAATGGCAACCCACTCCAGTGTTCTTGCCTGGAGAATCCCAGGGATGGGGGAGCCTGGTGGGCTGCCATCTATGGGGTCACACAGAGTCGGACATGACTGAAGCGACTTGGCGGCAGCAGCAGCAGCAATAACTAATGATGCTAGACATCTTTCCAGGGCCTTTCTTGCCATCCACATTATCTTCTTCGGTGATGTGTCTGTTCAAATGTTTTGCCCATTTTTTTAACGGGGTTGTTTGTCGTCTTATTACTGAGCTTTATTCTAGACAGCACATCTATTTCTAAAAATTATTTTTATTGGAGTAGAGTTGTTTTATGATGTTGTTAATTTCTGCTGTACACCAATATGAATCAGCCATACATATACGTATATTTCCTCCCTTTTGAATTTCCTTCCCCTTCAGCTCACCACAGAGCATTTAGTAGGGTTCCCTGTGCTGCAACAGCATGTTTTCATTAGTTATCTATTGTGTGCTGCTGCTGCTGCCAAGTCGCTTCAGTCGTGTCCGACTCTGTGGGACCCCATAGATGGCAGCCCACCAGGCTCCCCCGTCCCTGGGATTCTCCAGGCAAGAACACTGGAGTGGGTTGCCATTTCCTCCTCCAATGCATGAAAGTGAAGTCGCTCAGTCGTGTCTCTTAGCAACCCCATGGACTGCAGCCTACCAGGCTCCTCCGTCCATGGGATTCTCCAGGCAAGAGCACTGGAGTGGGCGCCGTCGCCTTCTCCCTTCTACTGTATACTTAGTATCAATAGTGCATATGCGTCAATGCCAACCTCCCAATACCTCCCCAGAGCACAAAAACTGAGATCCTTCAAGTGAAATATTTGAAGTTAAATAGCAAAAAACTCCCAAACCAATTCTGATACCCAGGGAATCTAACTTCGAAGCCCAGACTTCTTTACAGCATAAATGCTATGAGTTATATATTCAGTGAAATCACAAAGAAAAAAGACAGTGGAACCAGAAACTGAATACAACCCATGGTTCTGCTGAGAATGGGAAAGGGCCCGAGATATTACCAGAGGACTTTGAGGACTCAGGACTTCCAAGAATTCTTGAAGTTGGTTTTGACCTTGGAAGGGTTGAGGTTTTTGCAACTTAGATACGCAGAGTCAGACAAAGCCCGAGAGGAGAAGGAAACAACTCCAGGCACGTTACTCAATGAAGGACCTGGGGTGACTGACACTAAGGAAGAGATGGCACGGGGCTTCCCTGACGGTCCAGCGGCTCAGACTCTGTGCTTCCAATGCTGGGGGCACTGCTTCCATCTCTGGTCGTGGAACTAAGATCCCACAGGCCACACGGCCAAAAAATTTAAAAAAAAAAAGGCAGAAGGCTCTAGAAGATGGCTCTTAAGATGTACGCAACCCCCTCCAGCACTAGAACCCAGATCCCAGAGTGGGACAAATTATATGGCGCTATTTCCCCAGCTGCCGTGGCCACCATGACTCAGCTATAAGCTTCCTACAGGTAGAGACAGTGTGGTCCATGTGTCCTGTATGCCCAGTCCCTCTCCCTCACTCCACACAGAGCTGGGTGGTGGTGCCAAATAAATGCTTGCTGACCGATGTATGAATATTTCCATGGGTCATAAGGAAACTGTCAATCATGGGATTAAATTGATCCAAAGAAGGTTTAGATCAGACAGAAAATTTTTCTCCAGTGCTAAGGGATGTGACATAATAGAATTCATTATTCAGAAAGAGCTGAATCCTTGCTGGGGGGCGGGCGGTCTTTGGAGTAGCAGAGAAACATAAGTCATTGTTTGATATAGCACATAGAAACACAGGATAAACTTGATGACTTTTAAGGGTTTCTTTGGGCTCTTGGGATTCAGAAACATAAGCCCTTATTTTTTCCTCTTTGTGGACTGTCCCTCTTCAACCTTCCATTACCCCACACCCTTAGACAACAAGGAATCATACTTCTGCTTGCCCATTTCCTGTATATTTTCATGCCTGAAGGCTGCTCTTCTCAATGTGTCTTTAAAAAAAAAAATTGGAGTATGATTGCTTTACAATGTTGTGTTAGTTTCCGCTCTATAACAACGTGTATCAGCTATATGTTTTATATATACCTATATCTCCCCTCCCTCCTGGACCTCCCCCCACCCCACCCCATCCCACCCCTCTAGGTCATCGTAGAGCACCGACTTGAGCCCCCTGTGCTATATAGCAATTTCCCACTATCTATCTGTTTTACACATGGTAGTGAGTTTACGTATTCATTTTTATTACAGGTATTTAGTGTGCCTGGGAGATCTGCCAGGAAAGTCACTGAAATCAAAGCAAACAGCCAACGCAAAGGAGCAGAAAGGAATTGATGGGCTAAGGAAAAGATGAGGGCTGCTTGGTAAGGATCACTTGTTCCATCTTCTGGGTTCATGGCATGTGCAGTTTTTTCCCAGTCGTGCTGAATATTTTACCAACTGTCTCTGCAGTTCCTCACAGATGAGCCTAATGAGGTGCTGGAGGAGTTGTGGAGTTCTGTGCTCCAGGCCGCATCACCTATGCCAGGCGGAGATGGCACAGGGAGAAGAAAGGGACACGGCTCTCAGGCACCCTGCCACGGAATACCCTGTGAACCTTAGCTCCATCCACAAACTGGGAGAATGCTTCCTTTTGCTCAGAAGCCTGAAGCAAAGGATCTCGGGTGCTTGGGGTCCTCGGATGACTGCTTCCCCAGAAGCCTTTCGGGGGAACAGGAAGAGGCGGCTTCCGGCAGGAGCCAGCCGTGACCCAAGCTGGTTCCTCTCTCCAGGGATGTCAAAGCTGAGACTCAGGTCAGAGCTGGGATTCCAGAGATGGCCCTCCTGGCAACTCACACCTGGATCAGTGACCACGCCTCTCCTCCTGCAGGGAACTGGAGGACTCAGGGGGCTCCTGTCCCTCCAGTTTTAATCCTCCTCTGCAATCAAGTCAGGCTCGGTCCTCC
Source organism: Bos indicus x Bos taurus (assembly GCF_003369695.1). Classification (NCBI taxonomy): domain Eukaryota; kingdom Metazoa; phylum Chordata; class Mammalia; order Artiodactyla; family Bovidae; genus Bos; species Bos indicus x Bos taurus. The sequence continues at coordinate 36,152,129 of NC_040102.1, forward strand.
TGGAATGGCAATGTCACGATCATCATCTGCTTTTCTGGGAAGCTTTAAAATACTCAAAGTTAGCAGGCTCATGTACTTTTGATAAAGGGAAATAACTTTTCTGAGCATTCGCACCCTCATCAGTGAAATGAAAATAACCTTCCCCTGCCCCCTGCTCCAGGTATTGTGCGAATAATGTAAAAATGCCCAGCACCACCCGGGCACAAAGTAGGTCCTCAGTGAATGGCAATGATGCTCTTTTTCCTCCTCCTCTCTAGCTTCCTTCATGAAAGCCTTGGTCAAAGGTGACCTCCTCCCCTCCCACCCTGAGACAGGGGGTATGACTGATTTGGCTTCTACACTGGAAAATTAGGGCCTGGTCACTGCTTCTGCAAGGTCAGAACAGCCATGGCTGGGAACAGGATCCCAGCACCGCCAGCACGCTGCTGTGATGCTGTAGCAGCTGCACCTCCTGGGCTTTCTTTCGCTGCATCATTTTCCATTTCCATTTTCTCTGCAGCAGAGGACCAGGTCTCAGGGTACACGTACAGCTGAAGCCCTGCTCCTGAGCCCGGCCCAGGGCCACAGCTCCTCCCCTGCCGACAAGGCTGGCTTTGCCCCCGACTATTCTTCTATCTGCTGGGCCCTGCACCCACGCAGGGAGGTGCCCCGGCCCCGAGTCTCTGTCCAAGGCCGATAAGGGTGGGCGCCAGGGCTCCACCCTTTACTGAGAAAGGCAGGCTGGCTTATCTGCACCTGGAGCAGCCGTCAGCCACCCCGGGACTCTGCGAACCGTCTAGAGCGTTGCTGCTGCTGCGGGGGGAAATGTCTTCCCTCTTGTGGACAGCATTGCACCCTCCCGCCCTGGCCCCCTCCCCGGTTAATTAGGGAGGGACTTCACAGAACAGATGGTACAGCTGTCATGTTGAATGAACCGAGAAATCCAGTGGACCGAGAAATTCAGACCTGCAGAAGTGAGGAAAGCGAGAGAGGCGAGGGAAAGAGAGCCTGGCTTGCTTTCCTGTTGAACTTTGCGTGGGGAGTTCCCGGCAGTCAGTTCAGTGGCTGCAGGACCCGGAGTCCGGGGTCTATTTAGGGAGCTGATGGGAGCCAGGTGTCAGGTCCCACGATGCTGGCACTCTGCTCATCATGTTCCTTTTAAGAGGGTTGGCAGGCCTGGAGTCTATTTTTAAACCTACGAGAAGGTGCTACACGGATTCCAGGGAGGGCCAGCCTTAAAGCCGAGCTCGCAGCAGGGAGGCAGGGAGGGCGCAGCTGACCTAGGATTTTCCCTTCGCCTACACACAAGGGTTCCCCTCCATGCTGGAACTGGAGGCCGACTGTCCATCACAGGCCCCTCTGGGACTTGACCTTGTGGAAGCTGCCCCCTCACCATGAAGCCTTGAGTTGCCTGCTGGGTGTGTGTTTCAGTATTGAGATTTTAAGAATATACCCCCGCTCAGTGTGAAAAATCAACCTGCCTTTATATGTATCAGTCATCTCTCTCTCTTCTGGTTTTCGGATCAGAACTGGAAACCCCCTCTCCCCCTGCCCCTTAGCCCTGCGAGCCCACAGCCAAGCTTGCCAACAGGAGGAAACAAAAAAAAAAAACCCTGACCCCTGAAGGGGTCTCTGTGCCCAGTCTCCACCCTGGAAATCCTGCCCTGTGCTGGAGAAAAGGTGGGGAGGGGGCTCGAGGGGTGAGTCTGCAGGGGACGAGATTATTTCCCCAATAGTAAGAAGCCAACATCAGTTTCTCATCAAATAGCCAGATGAAGAGAACAGAATGTTTGATGTTCAATAACAAGTTTCAGCGTCAGTATCCATTTCTCTTTTTGGGTAAGACATAGACCTGGAACTCCTAAAGGATGAACTGCCTTGAGAACAAGCAAGTGCTTCTGCTGAGCAGCCCTGGGGCCACCGGGCAGGGCGGTAGAGAAGCAATGAGGCATCTTCTCCTGTGCATCTCAGAACCCCTGTGCCCAGCATGGAAGCAGCTCACAGCACGTGTCGCAACCAAACGGGAGCTTTGGCCAGGCCGGGTCAAAACAAGACGTGAGTGTTAGCATGATTCTGCCCACACACCAGAGGCTCCAGGAACGTTAGCCAAATTGGAATCTGAATTGATCAGTTCAGATTTGTAAATGTCACATCAGTGAAAAAATAATCAGATGTCCAGGGCTCTTTGACCCAATTGTTCATTTCCCCGTAAGCCACGACGGTGCCTGTGGATACAGCCTTGGGACCACTGTGGTTTTCTGGGTGGGGAGGTTACGGTCCTAGGTGGGCTGCATTGCAGACAAGGATCCCCACCCCAGCCCGTGGCTCCCAGCCCTTCCCCCACAATCTCCATCAGCTCTAAATTGCCAGTCCGGGCCCCACAGAGCAACTCCACCTCCTCAGGTCTGCAGCAGTTCACATCTCCCTGTGGAGGCTGGGAGGGGGCGTGAGATGTCGTGAGAGGCATCAGTGTCGTTCCAAGAGCATCCCCCCATCAGCAAGTGCACTGGCCCACGTCAGAACATCACACTTCACTTTCTCCATGGTGTGAGGTGGAGAACATTCAGATCATGTTGCCTGACTGCTGAGTGCAGAGCCCAGACCTGGGGCGGGAATGGCACACGTTTCTGAAAACACACGTGCTGTCGGATGGCCCCGTTGACTAAACTACACCCAGTGCTTCCTCACATGTCAGGAAGCTGCCCTGCAGCCTGGGGGCGTGAGAAGGAGCGGTGGACACACTGGAGAAACTGCACAACCGCACTCACTTCACAGGTGCACATGCCAACACAGAAACCCTTGTTTTCTTTCAAGTAGCGCAAGGGGCTTGTCTATCAGTAATGAAAGCCGGCGTACCAGAGTTTCTGAAGGATGGTCAAGTGTCAGCTCTGACAGCCCTGCATGGCTGGGCTTTATTTGAACAGTTCTCCCTAAAGAGACAGAGCCAGGAGGGGGTGGCCCATTGCCAGCTACGTGGAGACTTGCCTGAAGGATTCCAGAGTGGCCTGTGCACCCCGAGTTTGTCCAGCCTGGGTAGCAAGGCTTTCCCTGCTTGGCGGAGACATCCACTAGGAACTGGGGCTTGGGAAGGTGATGCTGGGTGACCCCTTCCATGCTCCATGGCCATGACACTTCACTGTCATGACAATTTGATACAGATGAAAAGGCAGGAGAAAGAAATGATTCAAAAATAATGATAGCTGAAATTTACAAGCCAGGCATTATTCCAAGCATTTTACCTGTCTTAACACCTTTTATCCTCAACAACCACTCTATGAGGTAGCTTCCATCATTGTCCCCATTGTACAGAAGACAAAGCTAAGGCATGAAGACATTAAGTAATTTACCCAAAGTCACCGAAGCTCTGGGTGGTATGTGGAGCACAGTGAAGGCAGTTGCTCTGAGTCTTGCTTGATTCAATGAGCCTAAGGTGTGTTTAGGGTTTGTGAGAAACACCAAATTCAGAATTTTCCAGAAAGAATTGTTCAATCCTGGAAATCTGAGTGCAACTAGGACCTGTCTATGAATGTGGCCATTCTCTGTAATCAGAAAAGACCCTAGCTACTGCTCCAAGTTCAAGGCCGAAATGTTAGACCACTGTTTCTATGAACCCAGGCCCCCAAAGTTTTTTTGTTTTATTTTTTCATTGAGTATAGTGGAGTTATTATATTAGTTTCAGATATACAGCACAGTGAGTCAAGATTTTCATAGATTATTGTCCATTTAGAGTCATTGTGAAATATTGGCTCTATTTCCCTGTGCTGTACAATATATCCATGTATTTATTTTATACATAGAGTTTGTATCTCATAAGCCCCTACCTGCACTGCTAACCACTATCTTGTTCTTCGTGTCTATGAGTCCGTTTCATTATATTAAAGGTTTAATAAGAGGTGATTGAAACTGTCCTTCCCAGAGGGTTGGGGAAACGCACAGACTTGAAACAATAAGGTTGACTTTAATCCCAGGCTCCCCAGTTGAGTTCTCTGGAATCATCACTGTGACTTCAGGGACACCCCCTTCCAAACCAGGCGAAGGGAGGTCCAGGCAGCAAGTGCTAAGCCTCCCCGGCTGCCCTGCGTGCTCAGCCCAAGGCAGTGCAGCCTTTGGGGATCCTCTGCGGTGGAACCCGCAGGGGATTCTCACCCCTTCCATTCAGGCCCTGACAGCCAAATGCTGACCAAAAGGGTTTCCTCTCTCTCTTCCTGGAGCCAAAACATTTCAAGGCAATCAAACCCAATTAAACTACCACCCAGCCCTCCGACCAGCCCCTGAAGGTTGCTGTTTTACACAACTTGATAACAGGAAGGCAGGCTCTGTCCTTTAAGATGCTCTTAAGCTCCTTTCAACAGGGTTCTTAGCGGTTACCACTGAAAAGCACCTTGGCAACTGCCTGCTCCTTCCCGGTGCTATTTTCTCTTTACTACCAAGGCAACAGGGCAGATGCTACACAGAATATGTCACATAGGGCTCATCATAGTACTCTTAATAATTGAATAGAGACCATTATCTCTCTATTTAATCCTCTTGTGAATTCCGGCTGGCTTCTCTTTCAAATATCTTTTCATACAGTATTTATATCAGTCTTTTTATGATTATTTAAATAAAAAGGTGAGGAAATAAGCTCTAAGTCATCAGGCCAATCTACATTTCTCTCTATCCGACTTCATCTGCAGAAAGCCCCACCCCACCAAGGGTGAATTCTGAGATCTGTCTCTCACTTGGACATTTCTCATCTGGATAATGATGAAGGCTGACTAGACAGTCCTTCTCTGAAACCTTGACTTCATATCTTTTTTAAAGAAATAAAATGTTATAGATGTTTTCATTCTCTTGCCATCTCCAAAATGTTATAACTTCATGAAGACCTCATTTCTACTCTAAAATCACCCTTGATAGCCATTCCCTAGTTACTTTTCAACATGGCCTTTCTTAGTGACCCCCCTGCACCTTGAACCCCTAAATAAATGTTAAGTATAAGAAAAAGAAAGAGAAATGGGCAATGAATCATTTATCACTAAAACAGGTGTTATCGTGTCTGTAATCACGGAGCTAGTTCTTGGCCATCAGAGACACATTTCCAGGACTTCTGAGATCAGACACCTAGAGGCCAAATCAGCATTTCCAAAAGAAAATCATTTGTCAATATTCACATCAACCTGGAGTTCTGTGAGTGTTTCTAGGATGAGAGTAGCAGAGAAAAATTATCCATACAGGACTTAGTGGTACTAACAGGTCTGCTTCTCTCTTTCATTCCCTCTTCCACTCTGAAGTATGAACTGCTGAATCGCTGTGTGCGATCTGAGAACCCAACAGAAGACACAGATAAGCATCTTCCATGGTTCCTGACCTTGGGAAGATTGCAAACTAGTAGAGGGGAAAGATATAGCTATATGGAAAATACATAGAACAATACACAGGCTAAAGATTCAGTAAGACAACAGCTCAAGAGATACCCCATGAGTGTCTGATTAAAAGGCAATGAGGAAGTCCTTCAACAGAAGAATGGATTAAAAAAAAGATGTGGTACATATGTGCAATGGAATGCTACTCAGTCATAAGAAAGAACAAAATAATGCCATTCGCAACAACGTGGATGGACCTAGAGATGATCATATTAAGTGCAATAAGTCAGACAGAGAAAGACAAACACATGCAATCACTCATACGTGGAATTCAATTTAAAAATGATACGAAATAATTTATTTAAAGAACAGAAACAGACTTACAGATACTGAAAGTAAACGTATGGTTACCAGAGGGGGAATGTGGGAGGAGGGATCAGTCAGGAGTTTGGGATGAACATGCACACACATTATATATAAGACAGATAACAGACAAGGATCTGCTGTGTGGCACTGGGAACTCTACTCTGTAGTCTGTAATAACCTACGAGAGAAAAGAATCTGAAAAAGAATGAACATATGTGTATGTGTAACTGGATCACTTACTTTGCTGTACACCCGAAACTAACACACCACTGTAAGTGAACTCTACTCCGATAATTTTTTTTTTTTTAAGGCAGTAAGAGGTCCCATCAAGAAGTACCAGGAATTCAAATCAAGAGTTGAGATCAGAGGGGAATAAGGCACTCGGGGGACTCTTTCATCCAGCAGTGAGATTTGAACCAAACCTTAAAGGCTGCCAGTTTTCAGGCAGTCGCCGGGATCCATTTTAACACTACCGATTTGACCTGAAGCCCCCTGTTTGCTAGGTGTTCAGTTCTAGAAGATAAAGGGAATACACGCTTCATAAACAGAAGGTAGAGATCCAGAAACACTTGTCGATTAAAAATATGTATGTTAGTCAACAAAACAAGCATGCTTACTCTAGGGAATGGGGTGAAAACTACGTCAAAGAATAATTTATTCCTAACGATAGTACAGCCTTTAGAGGTTTAAACGTCATGAGGCTGAAGGGAGTTCCCATTCCTTACAGAGACGTTATGCAAGAGGAAGATAAGATGATGGTTGTTAGATTTGCTTCTTTCTTTAAAAAATATCTGTGTGCCTATTAAGCGTCTAGGACCCAGAGTGTCCTCAGACAGACAGACATCTGCTCTCACAGAGCTTGCCTTCAGGTGGGGCAGGGAAGGGGATAAGGCAATAAAACACATGTACCGAAAACACAGCAGGACCCTGCGGTCCTCACCCCCATGTCACTGCCTGGCTTTTGTCGGTTGAAAAATGTTAGCCAAAGAATAAGCTTAATCAGAGAAGTGAGAACATGCGGAAACAGGAGAGCAGCCAAAGGAGACCAAATAATAACGTAGTCACTGGGCACAGCCAAGGACCTTTAGTTCCTTCTCAAGGGCTGTAGATAATATTCTGAGCCATATCCTGTGAGCTGTCTAATAGATACTGAAACCCCAGGTGCAAGAGGTTAACTGCATGACGACCAGATTGTGCCCATGACATAAGCTGCCACAATTCCAAGAACTGACCTTGAGAAATGGAAACAGACAGACTCTGGAACTGAAGAGTAACTGTACTTAAAACAATCAAGGTGATGCTGGTCGGACCACTGAGGACCAGTTTGAAGATGACTGTCAGAGCTGACTGTGCTGTTTCTGCATGTAGCCCCCTCCCTCCATCTATAAAAGCCCTTGCCTAGTGATTGTTAGTTGGGAGGGGGAGTCGCTTTTTGGACGGGAGTCCACCCTCCCCACATTGCCGGCATCCAAAATAAAGCAAATATCCCTTTCCACCAACCTGGCCTCTATAATGGACTTCCCAGGTGGCGCTAGTAGTAAAGAACCAGTCTGCTAATGCAGGAGATTTTAGAGACATGGGTTTGATCCCTGTGTCGGGAAGATCCCTTGGAGGAGGGCATGGCAGCCCACTCCAGTGTGCTTGCCCAGAGAATCCCATGGACAGAGGAGCCTGGTGGGCTACAGCCCATGGGGTCCCAAAGAGTCAGCCACGACTGAAGGGACTTAGCATGCTGCAGCAGACCCTGTCCAGGGGCTGACCAGGGAGGCTGAAGCCACGGACCTTCGCAGCCTCTTCCCAGGCCCTCCCGGGTCCTCACCTGGAGCCCAGCTGGCTAATCAGGCCAGATCAGAGGTCCCGGTTCACCTCCTCTTCAGTTGGAGCCAATATCTTTCATGACTTCCTCTTGGACTCTGGATTCATAAATAGCAGGAGCATTTTTCAAGTGCCCGTAGGAGTTTGTTGAGTTAACCTGCGTGACTCATTATTAGAGCATCCAGCTTCTTCTCCTCCTCGGGAAGGATGACTCATCCTTCTACACCCAACTCCCGCCCCTCCCCCCCAGGGGGTGCTGGGGAGCAGACGCCTACCTCTTACTAGATTCTTCCCACCCACGTGGTTGATGTTCCTGGGGCCACAGGAGCTGGTTTTCCTGGACTCCAAGGCCTCGGGGCTACAGTACTTGTTCAGGGATTATGTGTGTGCGTCTGTGTGCATGCGTGTACATGCAAGCATGTGTGTGCGTGTGTGTGTATGAGTGTGTGGCTCGTCACTGTCAGGGCAACATCAGACACAGAGATAAACAGTGGGTCAGAGGGCATCGAGTCTGGGGCTGGGTGTGGGCAGGATGCTGAGGAGGGCAGAGGACCGCTGGGTTCACCGCTGTTTCTCCCATCGTTTCTGTGGCCAGGTGTGTTACAGTTTGGCCAGAGAGGTCACTTCCAGAGGGCGCAAGCTGGTGGGGGTGGGGAGAGGCCACACCACGCACACACAGAAAACCAGAAGAGGTTTCGACATTTAACTTCTCCCCATGCCTCGCTGGGAAACGGGTGAAATCCCTTACCAGCGATGCTACAGAGAAATGTCTGTGCCCTGTGCTTCTACATTTGTGGGAAAGTCTCCCTCTCTGGGAAAAGAGTCCTCCTTTTGTGTTTTAACTGGGGACTCCATTTGGAAGACTTGGGAGAGGAGAAGACAGGCGGTTGGAAATCACAATGGGGAGCGGGATGCCCCTTGCCCTCCAGCCTCCTCAACCACCTCCACCATCCCAGCCCTCAGCCAGCTTCGGACCATCCCGAATGCACAGCCAGGACACCCTGCCCTGGGCCCTTCCTAACTGTTGTGCAATTCCCATAACTTCCGTGTGATCCGAGAGATGCCTTTCAGGCCGGGTACCACAGGGTCCCAGCCCCTAGCAACAGTGATGTCACCTGCCTTCTGCTTGGAGACCACACCCCAGGGATGCCAGCACAGAGGGAGCTGGCAAGACCACCTTCCAGGCTCCCCGGCCCTGGTGTTCAGGCTCCGCTCTCATCACCGTCCTTCCCCGCCCTCATTTTATTCCCACCGCACACTCTGCTGTTGCCTTCTGCCAAGGGATCAATGTGCAATCATTCCTAACCCCAGCCAGAGTGGAAACCAAAACACAACTCAGAGAGAGCTGCACGCCCTGGATGAACTGGAAAGGCATGGATTTGGGGATCCAGAAACCACCCCTTCATCTTCAAGTCTGGAAAGATGGAGTGACCGGCTCAAGGTCACAGGTCATAGCGGTAGTATTTACCAGACCAGAAGCCAAGTCTCCACCTTCTGGTCCAGCATGGTCCACACCCCTGGGGTCTGCTCAGAAGGCCCCTTCTCCCTCCCCTTCCTGGGTGCGGGGCGTGCTTGGGAACCAGGAGAAGGGAGTGGGGGAAGGGAGGCAAAAGGTTGCCAAGGTCCAGAAGGTCAAGTTCAGGTCCCATCCCAGAGCCCAGGGCTCGGGAGGTGAGAGCAAGTGCTGGGGGCACGGAACAAATTCAGTAGGGGCTGCGGGGGCCGGTCCGTGGCTGTTACCACCTGGCTTGCATGAGGCATCTGGGGCCGGCCCCACCTCGTGAAGGTCAAAGGCAGAGTGGTCAGAACATCTTTGGCCAAATGGGGAACAGTGCTAAGAAACCCAAGAATGCAAATCACTGGGGGTTTAAATGACTGGTACAAGAGCAGGAGCTCGGGCTGTATGCTGAGTCCTTGGTTTAGAGAAGGATGCCGGACCTTTCAGATGCCAGACACCAGCTTCTTCTGCCAGGGACCAGCCAAAGGGGGCCAGGAGCCCTGCAGCACAGGGGTGAGCCTGCCTTGCCCTCCTCCCATATAGGAGGGCAGCCCCCAGCCCACCCCAGTTCTAGGCGGCTGCCTGATGGAAGACAGAATATTTCCTGGAGGGCTGTTACAGGAAACGTGCACTCTCTCAAGGTTAAATACAGGGCCAGAAAAAAAGTAGGGGATGTACTAGAAATGCCCATCTGTGTCAATGAGGATGTGCCTGGCGTTCCCTGCGTGGGTATTTCAACTGGGAGAGCAAACAGCTGCCATCCTCTGGGCTTCCTCATATCACCCACTGCAAGTCTCCTTTGATCTGTTTGCCAGCAAGCAAGTCACCCAACCATTCCAGTCTCCACCTCCGCGAAATAAGATCTTATTTCCCAGCGGAAGCAGCACTGGAATGAGTCACTTCTGCGTTCTGCAGGCCTGTCCCTAAATATCTGTATGCCCCTCACTTGGGAATTTCCTAACGCCTGTGTAGGGGAGGTGTTTCCTGCTGAGAACCATCTCTCAAGCGGTGGTCTCAGATACTTAGTGAATCAAGGTCTAAGCAGTTTATTTGAATCAAGAGATAGCACATTGCAGCCATTAATTTTTACACTTGGAATTACGACCTCTCTATCTTTAATCACCCATGCAAATCTAAATCAATAAGATGTCAGTCTGGATCCCCAAGTAGATGAGAGAATTCCATCCTGCTCACAATTTCAAGGATTTCATGGACTTGATCCTTAGACATCAGTGGATCAGAAAGTCCTAAGATTCTTAGCCACCATATATACTCAGGGGTAGAGGCATTCCAAAAACAGCCACACCAGAAAAAGCTCCTCTGATCATTCCAAATCCATTTCCCCTGATGGAATGGTTTTCTCATTTCCACAGAGAGCTATGAAACCAGCCATGTGAGTGTTGAGGCCCACAGACCCAGTGGGAGAAGGAAATTAGACTGGTATTTAGACAAGTCAACCCCCTAACAAAGAAATAGTCCGAACACAGCACCTGGGTTCAATTCCTGGGTTGGGAAGATCTCCTGGAGAAGGGATAGGCTACCCATTCCAGTATTCTTGGGCTTCCCTTGTGGCTCAGCTGGTAAAGAATCTGCCTGCAATGTGGGAGACCTGGGTTTGATCACTGGGTTGGGAAGATCCCCTAGAGAAGGGAAAGGCTACCCACTCCAGTAGTCTGGCCAGGAGAATTCCATGGACTGTATAGTCCATGGGGTTGCAAAGAGTCGGATGCGACTGAGCGACTTCCACTTTCACTTTTGATGCAATAGCAAACTGTATTTATTGGATTCCTTCCTAAAACAAAACATCCTTTGGGAATGTACAGAATCAATTCCATAATTGTCCTGTTTGGGATGTGTGAACTTTACTATATTTTCATTTCTTCAGTTAGACCTGTTAAAAAATTCAAGGCTACCATCTACACACATATTTTCATTTCTTCAAGTAGACCTGTGAAACAATTCAAGGCTACCATCTACACACAGACACTCTTTTAGATGATTGATGTTTGCAATTAAATTCACGGACAAGTATGAAAGGCAAGGAGAAAATTGGAAGCATTTTTAGATACCTTCAGCATGTACAGTACATCTGAATCCATTCTGTTAAAGCTTTTTTTTTTTTTTTGCCTTCTGCAAAAGTTTTCATATATAATAATTTCCCTATGCGCTTGGGAGCTAGTTACTTAGAGAAACCCCGTGGTGAAGATTTGCAAATTAAGTAAACATTCTGCCATGCATTTGTGCTTTGAGTTCAGATGGGGACACGCTTCCTGAGGTGCTTCTGCTTTGGTTTATGGGGGGAGACCCCTGCGTACAGGAAAACCAGTAAGGCTCCACTGAAGGGATGAGAAGTAGGGGTGGTGGGAAGGGTTCGAAAGTTGGGCCAACACGACCCTGTCACAGGGCTACCCCAGCACCCTGGGGTCAAAGGTTTGGCTGGTGGGCTCAGGAGTTCCAAAGGAAATCCTGCCACAGGACCCAGCAGGAGAAATGCCAGCACCCCCGCCCACCCCTGCCGTGCCTCCCAAGCCTCCTGCTTCGGCTGCTCTCATGAAAGCAGGAAAAGCCACTGGCTCAGAAGCCAGGCACTGGGGCCAGCTATCCTGGCTGCTTATTCCAGTTCCACGGCACACTTGCTATCACAGCTGTGAGCCTTTTGACCTCTCTGTGCCTCCGTGTCCTCAGCATTACATGTAAGGCAGTCCTGCGGGCCAGGACCGGGATCCTGTCTAGTCCCGAGAGCACAGCCCACATAGGGGCTCAGGAAGTGTCAGTGACAGTTCCTGCCCTCAGTTCCCATCATCGCACGCATCCACTGCTTTCCATTTCACGTCTCGAATCAGGGCTGTATCATTTCTTACCTGGACAACTCAGCAGCCACCTCCCAGGTGCCTCCACCTCCAGATTCCCTCCTGTGAAACTTACCGGCTGGTGCAAGAGTCAGTTTCCTGAACCTTCCTGGCTCACTGCTTTCCAGGTCCTTTGAACACCCTGGCAGGTCATCCCCAAGCCCTTCTTGGTCCCCCTTTCAGCTGCGTGTCTAGCCTGACCTCACCCCTCCCTTCCTCTCCTGCCCTGAACTGACTGATGACATGCTGCCTAATCAGGGCTGTCATCTCACCGTTCTCTTCCTCCGGGATGCCCTTCCATGCTCTCCTCTGCCTCCATCCTCAGCTCCTTGCACTAAACCTCTCCCTGACAGCCACCTTGGAGGCCCTATCTCCATGGAATTCCCCTCAGTTTCCTCTGCTTGCAGGATTTTCTCTCTTGGGAATTTCCAAAGCCTTTTATTCCTTGTGGCAAATTCCTCCCGCCTTTGGGATCGCGAGGTTTCTGTACACACCACCCCAGGCTTCACTTCTGCAGGAGCTTGCCCATCTCGGGAGCTCAGGAATAACTCACCAGCTTGAGTGAGTGATGCTCCAGAATAAGACTCTGAAGGAACAGGAGTAGGGGGCAGGGCTGGCTGGGGATGAGGGAGGGAGGAGGTTTCGGAGGAAGGTCTCCATGTGGGAAGGGCAGGATGGAAGGAAGTCTCCTGGAAGGTCACCTGGGGCCCTGGCAGAGCTGCCTCAGGAGGGGATCAACTGGATCGTGGGGGACCCCAGAGACAGACTCCCAGCCCAGCCACCAGCAATTGCTCTAAGCAGGAGACACGTGCATTGTTACACAAACAAAACTAGACACCAACAAACCAAGGAAAGAGCTTCAATTAACAAGTTAAGGCTGAAGACGTGGAAACAACCTAAGAGTCCACTGACATGAATGGATAAAGAAGATGCGGTGCATATACACAATGGGATACACTGTGTACACATAGACAATGGGATACACAGTATACACATAGACAGTGGGATACACTGTATACACATAGACAGTGGGATACACTGTATACACATAGACAGTGGGATACACTGTGTACACATAGACAGTGGGATACACTGTACACACATGCACAGTGGGATACATTGTATACACATTCATAGTGGGATACACTGTGTACACATAGATAATGGGATACACTGCATACACATACACAGTGGGATACACTGTGTACACATAGACAATGGGATACACTGTGTACACATACACAGTGGGATACACTGTGTACACATAGACAGTGGGATACACTGTGTACACATACACAGTGGGATACACTGTATACACATACACAGTGGGATACACTGTGTACACATAGACAATGGGATACACTGTATACACATGCACAGTGGGATACACTGTACACACACTGTGGGATACACTGTGTACACATAGACAGTGGGATACACTGTATACACATAGACAGTGGGATATACTGTATACACATAGACATTGGGATACACTGTATACACATACACAGTGGGATACACTGTGTACACATAGACAGTGGGATACACTGTGTACACATAGACAGTGGGATACACTGTATACACATACACAGTGGGATACACTGTATACACATACACAGTGGGATACACTGTATACACATACACAGTGGGATACACTGTGTACACATAGACAATGGGATACACTGTATACACATGCACAGTGGGATACACTGTGTACACACACAGTGGGATACACTGTGTACACATAGACAGTGGGATACACTGTATACACATAGACAGTGGGATACACTGTATACACATAGACATTGGGATACACTGTATACACATACACAGTGGGATACACTGTGTACACATACACAGTGGGATACACTGTGTACACATAGACAATGGGATACACTGTGTACACATAGACAGTGGGATACACTGTATACACATACACAGTGGGATACACTGTGTACACATAGACAGTGGGATACACTGTGTACACATAGACAGTGGGATACACTGTATACACATACACAGTGGGATACACTTTACACACATACACAGTGGGATACACTGTACACACATACACAGTGGGATACACTGTATACACATACACAGTGGGATACACTGTATACACATAGACAGTGGGATACACTTTACACACATACACAGTGGGATACACTGTACACACATACACAGTGGGATACACTGTGTACACATAGACAGTGGGATACACTGTGTACACATAGACAGTGGGATACACTGTGTACACATAGACAGTGGGATACACTGTGTACACATACACAGTGGGATACACTGTGTACACATACACAGTGGGATACACTGTACACACATACACAGTGGGATACACTGTGTACACATACACAATGGAATACTTCTCAGCCATAAAATGATGAAATAATGCCATTCTCAGCAGCATAGATGGACCCAGAGATTATCACACTAAGTGAAGTAGGTCAGAAAGAGAAAGACAAATGACATGTGATCTGACTTGCATGTGGAATCTAAAGCACGGCACAAATGAACTACTCTACAAATCAGAAATGGACTCACCGACATAGAGAACAGACTTGCAGTTGTCAGGGAGGATGGGTGGGTGAGGGCTGGAGGGGGAGGCTGGGGTTAGCAGATGTAAGCTGTTGCACATAGAATGGATAAACGAGGACCTACTGTATAGCACAGGGGCTATATTCAGTATCCTATGATAGACCACAGTGGGGAAGAATATTTTAAAAAGGGAATTCCTAAGTGGTCCAGTGGTTAAGATTCTCTGTAGTCCCCAAGCAGGGTGTGTGGCTTCGATCCCTGGTCAGGGAACTAAGAATCTACATGCCGCATGGCATGGCCAAAAAAAAAAAAAAAAGTATACATATGTGTAACGGAATCACTTTGCTGTGCAGCAGAAATTAACACAACATTGTAAATCAGCAACAATTCAATTAAAAAAAAAAAAAAAACAAGGCCGACGCATGCACTACATGCTTTAAATACATCCCACTTATTCAGCATCTGGAGTCAGAATTCCCAATGGCCACACTGGGATGAACAGGGTAGAGAGAAAGGGCTAGGACAGGCACCCTAACCCCGGAGCATCTATTTGAACATCACTCTGTGCCCGAGACATAAAGAGCAACCCGCGAACACAAACAGCGCCTGATGCCAAGCTCCCTCATGGTCCTCGGTGCCAAGTGTATTCTTCAGATGGAGAAACAAGAACTTTCAAAATGAAGTGTTTGAAAAAAAAAAAAACAAAAAACCTACAGGAAGACAGTTTAGACGAAGATGTAGAATCCAAACCTCCCAGCTTGTCAGTTCGTCACTCCATCTGCAAATACATCTTAAGCAAATCTGAGAAAGACTGCAGTTCTCCTAAAAGGCTGTTTCAATGAGGGAGGGAGTCATAAAGGAGAAGAAAAAAAGACAGCAGTGGAAACCAGTGCTGCTGACTTGTCATTCAATGCAACAAACTCGATACACTGGTAAGTTTCACACACACACACTCAGAGCTGGGGTTCAATTGCTATTTTTAAATTCTGGGGGGCTGTGCTGGGTCTTCGTTGTGGCACGAGGGTTTAGTTGCCTGCTAGCATGCGGAATCTTAGTTCCCAGAACAGGGATCGAATCGCATTGGAAGGAAGGTTCTCACCACTGAACCACCCGGGGAAGTCTCTTGCTATTCACTTTTTTTTTTTTTTTATGCCGCACCTATTTGGAGCCAGAGGCGTAGGAAAGCAGAGAGAATCGCCTGGTAGATGAAGCCATGGCCTGGAGGGGACAGGTCAGGGGGAGGGTGATGTGGGAGGTGGGGAGAGGAGGGACAATGGGACCCTTTTCTTCCCAAAGGAGGGTGGCTTTGAATGGATACAGAGAGATGGGGTTGGAGGTCAACAGTCCAGGTTGGAAGGTGATTCTATCCAAAGCTTGGTTGAGGAAATTGGGTTGGAAATCTCCATTCAAACAGCTGAGATGAGTGGCAACTCACACAGCTGGTGATGACCTGACCCCCACTGCCGTCACTTCAGGGCTGGGGGCCAGCGGGCTCTGTGCCTAGATCTGTGCACGGACCCTGCCACTTGCTGGCTGTCTCACGTGAATTTAACCCCTGAACCTGACTGTCACAGCCAGGGGAGACAAGGAAGATAGAACATGTGATATAATCTCACTCTCTGAGAGGTAACCAGTGAAATCCATACCCAATGCACAGGGCTGGTTCACTTCTGATATCTCCTTGACAGACTGCATGTCTCTCAAATGAACAGCAGTCAGAACATGGCTCATCTGATTACAGCTCGATGGAAGAAGAAAGAAAAAGATGGAAGAGCAGAAAAAGCAAAACATTCAGGGACCAGAAATGGCTGCTATAACCCTCCCACCAGTATCCTAACCCTCCCCCACCTGGTGCCCGGAAGATGCTTCTAATCCATCACAAACACTTTCCCATGAGCCCGAAAGTGGCTCCAGGCTCCTGCTCAGCACAGCATTCCAAGCAGCTGGTACCACTCAGATCAGCGTGGACACGGGCGATGAGACCCGTTTTCTATTCCTGTCTTGTTCAACCAGCCATTTGTAACCAGTGTGATGCTCTTGGCTGTGGCGTGTGAATAGCTCATCAGGCCTCCCTGCAGTCTTGATGACATCTTCTCCTGGATGATTTCACCCCTGTTTCCCTGACTGCACACTCCCCAGACGTGGCTCTAACCAACTGGCCACTTAGATTCTCTTCATGGGGTGAATTCACTGGCCAGAGAACCCAAGTGCATGAGATAGCAGGACGCCAGAGGACCGCAGGGGCCCTCCTCCTCCCTGCGAAGTCGGCCGGCCAATGTCCACACGAGGCTTCTGTAGGCTGGGGTAGCATGAAGTTGCTTCCTAGACCTGCTGTCCTTGGGTGGCGCCTCCAGAACAAGTTGCTGGGCCTGAAAGCTGAGGACCAGACCCCAGACCACAGGGGTGCCCTGACAATGCCACAGAGAGCAGCCTGGCTTCCTCGCCCCTCCTGGTTGCAATGAGACTCGGTTTCCTTGTGGGTAACGTGGGTAGTGATTCCTGGAGGGGCTGCTGTGAGCATGGGCTGAGCTGAGCTGAGTGACTCCCTCAGCGCGGTGGCTGGTCCCCTCGGGAATATCAAAGGTCCGCCATCCCCTTAATCAGGACCTCACCCATTCTTGCCTGGAGAGGGCGATGTTTTCCTAACTGGTTTCCACTCCCTGACACTCTGAAGACCCCCTTCCTCACCCTATCAGAGGGAATGTTCTACAGTCATGACACTGTCCTACCCAAAGCCCTTAGGGAGGGCTCCCCAGCAGCTGGAAAAGAAATTCGAGTCTGAAGATGCCGTTCAGAAATATTCACATTCCAGGGACTTCCCTGGTGGCCCAGCGGTTAAGGCTCCACGCTCCCAATGTGGGGGACACGGGATCAATCCCTGGTCGAGGAAGATTCCACACGCCGCGGAGCAACTAAGCCTGGATACTGCACCTACGGAGCCCACCAAGCTGTGATCAGACGAGCCACGTTCTGACCGCTAATTATCTGGGAGACATTCGATCTGTCAAGGAGGTGTCTCAGGGAAACTAGTTCAAGAGCATCACCGAGAAACTGGCAGGGAGCTTGGCGGCTGGACCACCGCAGTCGTACCAGTCTTTGGTGATGCTGGGGTAAGACCTCTGCCCTGTCCAGCTTTGGGCCTTGGGATGCAGATCAGTGGGGAGACAGGCATATAAAATAATGGTTTCAGCATGACCAGGACATGAAATGAAGACAATGCATAACCTGTGAGCATATACAGGGTGCTGGGAGACAGACAAGAGCCAGGAACCTGGCTGTGGGACTTGAGCCAGTTAACTGACTGTGCAGCCTCTGTTTTCTCATCTGGAAAGTGGGCATAATAACACCCACCTCTCAGGGTGGCCTCAAGATCACATTTATTTTATTTATTTATTTATTTTTTGATTGCTGAAGAGGGCTTTCTTATCTCTCCTTGCTATTCTTTGGAACTCTGCATGCACATGGGTATATCTTTCCTTTTCTCCTTTGCCTTTCTTTTTTTTTTTTTTTTTTAGAAAATTATTTATTTAGTATCAAGATCACATTTAGATGAAGTGTGCAAAGTGAGAGCTACATGACTCTGCGTGGATTAACATAATAATTCAGAACTACATTATTCTGGACAGCTCTTCAAAGTCTAGTGGAGGAACAAGGAGTAGTTTCCTGCGCTGACCGCACGACCCCCTGGATGCCCTGTGTACGAGGAGCGTTCAGAATCCGAGTAACTCTACCACTGGCCCCTACTTGCACCTTCAGTCCAACATCATTTATCGAGTTCTACACTGTGACGGGCACACTGCCTGAAACCCACATCCCAGGACGCACATATGCCTAGGGGCCTCGATCCCAGTCACTGTCCAGAGCAAAGTGACTTTTCCTTCCTACCCCTCTGTCCTCACCTCACCCCTCTCCATCCCATTCTGTGACCCTGCCCTAAATTCCACTCCTTGATTTAGCCTGATCCTCAGCTAAACCCACAAGATAAGAATTACTTCCTTGTATCTGTATGACTTGAGACCTATTAGAAAGGCTTAAGCATATGCAATTAATAGAAGACTTTGAGAGATGAAAGCCCTTTCAAGAATCTAAGGAATGCTTTCTACTTTTTTTTTTTTTTAAGGAATGCTTTCTAATGGTGGAACTTGGGGCTTCCTTAGCCTAAGGGTACCTTTAAATCACACCACTTAGAAATGCCAGCCAGCCCCCTCCCTGAGGCTGGGGTTGGGGGCACAGAGGCAACCTACAGATGTCACACCCCAGCCATTCCCTTCCTCCAGAGGAAAAGAAAACCACCACAGGTACATCCCCGATCCACCCCGCTGGGAGGAGAGGCTGCCGGAGTGGGAGAGGGAGCAGAGCCCAGATTGGGTTTTCAGAGTAGCTGGAATTTCTTCCAATGTTTGCAAATCATCTTCACCCTCCATCCATGGCTGGACCAAAGCCAACTTCTTTTCAGCTTTTACAGGCACACATTTTCCAAAGGAAACTGAAATCCGGCGCTCTTCCTGACAAGGTATGCACTTCACAATCCATCATCCCGGAAAAGCAAGGCAGTGTTCTGACCAATATGGTCTTGGGGACCGGGCTAGGGGAGTGGGGTGGGGGTGGGGGGATAGATGGGGGGATGGGTGGTGGGGCGGGGATGGGGAAGAGTTGGGGGGTGGGAGGTGGGGAAGAGTGGGAGGGTGGGGAAGAGTGAGGGGGTGGGGAAGAGTGGGAGGGTGGAGGGTGGGGGATAGGGAAGAGTAGGGGGGAGCTGGGCAAGACAGGCCTCCCGCGGCCTCCTCCGTATCCTGGCAACTGTGGTACCTGTAGCTTCTTCGGGAGGGAACCTGCCTTCCAGGCCCCGGGCAGGAGAGAAGGTCTCGGGGCAGGGTTCTGTTTGCCTTCAAGAGCGTTACCCTTCAATCCATCCCCGCCACCTGCATCCGCCCACCTTCTACCGCCTGAGGCTCCGGCCTTAGCCCCGACCGCCTCCTCTCTACACAGCGCCTTCCCTCCCAGCAGCGACGGTCAATCCAGGAAATGAATCAGCCTTGTCTCCGCAAGCAGCCGAGGGTCGGGGGTGAGCGGGAGGCCCGGAGGCGACAGTCCTGTTTCCCTCTCGATCCCTGATGGACTGTTACCGCCGGCGGGAGAGCAATGACAAAGCCGGCGTCTGCCAGCGCCGGCCCCGCGGGCCTCGCCACGCCGGACACCGCAGGGAATCGGGCCGAGCGGCAGGCCGGGCAGCAGGCTGTGACTGCGGCTTCTGCGTGGGGCCTGCGGGAGACGGATTTTCCGAACAAACGCCCCCGATACGTTCCTAACACTCGTTCCTAACACTCGGTCAGCGCTCACAGGGTGTGCAAGTGAAGGAGAAGCCAGAGTTCTGGCTCATTCGTGGGTTTTAAACGACTTCCTTTAACAAATATGTATTTTTCTCAGTCCCACATTCAAGACCTGGGTGGGTGCTGGGGAGAAGAACCTGACTCAGAGATGAGTAGCCAGGCTGCACCCTCCCCTCACCTCCCCGCCCCCCGGGGGAGATGACACCTGTCTACATAAGTGGAAAGAGGTAGTAGTAGAAAACGAGAAGAGTCTCAACGGAGGTTCCAGTAAAACAACAAGGAGGGGAGCTTCCCTGCTGGCCCAGTCAGTCAGTTCAGTCGCTCAGTGGTGTCCCACTCTTTGCAACCCCATGAACTGCAGTACGCCAGGCTTCCCTGTCCATCACCAACTCCCAGACCTTGCTCAAACTCAGAGTCCATCCCTGGTGGTCCAGTGGATGACAATTCACCTGCCAGTGCAGGGGACACAAGTTCGATCCCTGGTCCGGGAAGATTTCACGTGCCTAGGGGCAACTCAGCCTGTGCACTGCAACTACTGAGCCTGTGCTCTAGGGCCTGTGCTCTGCGACAAGAGAAGTCACCGCAAGGAGAAGCCACAGCAATGAGAGGCCCCCGCACCACAAGAGAGTAGCCCCCTCCCCTTGCTGCAACTAGAGAAAGCCCAAGAGCAGCAACAAAGACCCAGTGCTAAATGAATAAATAAATATTTTTTTTAATGCAGAAAGGGTTCCGAGGAAGCAGAAACAATCTTGTGGAGTTAAAAAAAAAAAAATCCCGAGAACAGAGTGTATAAAAAGTCACACACACAAACCACTAGAGCTTGGATGGCAGCCTTGTGACCCAACGAGTCATCAGTCATGAGGTGCTCTTATGCAAGTCATGTACTGTTTGTTCATGAATTGCAATCAGATTTCATGATTACCTGCTGTATGCAGGCTCTGTGCTACATGCTGGGTAACAACAGTGAACAAAGCATGCGCGGGTGAAGTTCACACATATGATAGAATAATTTCCAAGCTCAGCCAGTTGAAGGATCTGACAGTTCTGCTGGAAGTGTGGAGTAGGAAGCAGGGCAGGGAAAGATGGGCAGGCAGGGTGGGAGAGGTCTCAGAGAGGAGTCTGGACTCCATCCTAAGAGCAGGGTGAGGCCATAGAAGGTTCACAGCAGGGCAGTGACTGGGTAGGATGTTTCCTACAAAATCACCTTGGTTGTGTGTGAAGAATGGATCCCAGGGAGCAAGGCCACTTATAAGAAGACCATATGTTGTTGCTTAGTCACTAACTTGTGTCCGACTCTTTGTGACCCCATGGACTGTGGCCCGCCCAGCTTCTCTGTCCATGGGATTTTCCAGGCAAGAATACTGGAGTGAGTTGCCATTTCCTTCTCCCAGGTATCTTCCTGACCCAGAGATCGAACCCACATCTCTTGCATTGGCAGGGAGATTCTTTACCACTGAGCCACCTGGGAAAACCCAAGAAGACCATTGTGTGTGTGTGTATGTGTGTGTTAGTCGCTCAGTCACGTCCAGCTCTTTGGGACCCCCTGGACTGTAGCCTGCTAGCCTCCTTTGTCCTTGGGATTTCCTGGGCAAGAATACTATAGTGGGTTGCCATTTCCTTCTCCAGGATATCTTCCCAACCCAGGGATTGAACCCAGGTCTCCTGCATTAAAGGTAGATTTCTTTACCATCTGAGCCACCAGGGAAGACCAAGAAGACTATTGCTACTTTTCAAAACTTACAACAAAGTCAAGCTTCTCCCTCTAGCAACTGTGCTTCCTCGTGTTCATGCAGTGAACGTTCTGGACAGCTAACTTCCAGGAGCTCCATCCACAGTGAGCTCCACAGAAAACAATGAGCCCCCAGCAACAGTTGTGATGGCAAATTGCTGTCCTGCCTATAAATTATGATTTTATAGTGGCTTCCATTTCCTTTTTAATGTTACACACGGTAATTTTTTAAAGTTAAGAGCGTCTGTGACACTATTTCCTCATGAAATTGCAGAGTGTAAGGGAGAGGGGGTTATTAATACCTGGGTATGACTATGAAATTGATCATCCATAACTATGTCAGCAGCCAGCCCTGCACATCCCAGAGTTAAAATAGACAGAGAACTATTGCACGAGGGGTCAGCCATAACTCCAACTCCATACTTGGGAGTTTGGTTGCAAAAGCTTTCAGAGGGCATAGGTATAGGGATAAGTCAAGTCATCCTATTTGTTCCATCCCAAGACTGTCTTTAACGCTTCTTATCCTTCTCAGGGTTAAAGTAATGTCCTCATGATGGTGCACAAGACCCCATGAGCTCTGCACCCCGCCCCTCCCACACCCTTCCCTCCCACCACCACGATGACCTTCTGCTCCTCCAGCCACAGGGCCTTGGCATCGGCCATTTCCCCCAGAGCCCTGCAGGGCCTCCCTCACCTCCTTCAGGTCTTTGCTCAGTGGTTTGTTTGTTTAAATAGGAGATATGAAAACTAATGGGCTTCCCGTGTAGCTCAGTTGGTAAAGAATCCGCCTGCACTGCTGGAGACGAGGGTTTGATTCCTGGGTCGGGAAGATCCCCGGGAGAAGGGAATGGCCACCTACTCCAGGATTCTTGCTGAGGAGCCTGGCAGGCTACAGTTCATAGGGTTGCAGGAGTTGGACATGACTCAGCACTATCTTTCTTTATGAAAACTAATATTCTTTGTTCTTGAGAATATTCCTAACCAGGATCATCACGTCTGTCAGTGCTCATAACACATTTAGCAAGCTTCCCCCTACCCCAAATCATAACGGGCAAATACAATCCTCAGCAGTTTGATGTGAGAAATCCTGGCAACCCCAGAGAGAAGAGGCCTAAAACGTCATCCATCCATCCAGCTGGGCCAGACAGAAAGTCCAGCAGCGAGCCAGTCCCACTGGAGTCTGACAGCACAGCCTAGGCCAGCATCACAAATTCTGCTGCCCCATCTCTAGGCTCCCCGTCTCGACAGTGATGATGTAACTGAGAAGTCCGCGGCTTCCGACCATCAACACAGTCTGATATTTAAGATTCCAGACAAATTACAATCCTTTATTCACAGTCCTGTGGAATCTAGCTTTGAAACACAACGGCCAAAGTCAACCTCTTTGAGGCCTGCTGAGCGCCTATTTTGATGGCAGAAGCCCCCTGCCTGCTCCCCGCCCCAGCACCTCTCATCTTTGAATACATGAGCACTCGTTTATTTTGTTTCTAGCCCGGCTCCTCGTCCTGCTGGATGGTCAGCTCCACAAGACAGGGGTGCGTGTGTTTTGTTCATGGCCGCGTCCCCGATGCCAGCCCAGGACTGACCCAGCAGTACACGAAGCCAGATTCAATGCTGAACAGACCTTGAAGACAGTCATTTTCAGTTACTTTGCCTTTAGAAAGCTCCCTCTTATCCTTCTTCCTTTCTTTTATTTTTTTGGCCACAGAAACAATGAAAAACCTGCCTTTCTCAACATGGTTTGCTTAGCTAAACCTCCAGATAAATCGGCTCGTTTTGCAAAGACGCCGGGGGAGGGGGGGCAAGGGGTGGCCACTTGGGTCTAGAAACTCACTGTCTCTGACCCCTGAAGTCAGGGCTCAGCTGAGCTTGGACAGCCCTGCTTATAAAGGCGGACACACTCGGGACTTTCCTAAGGTTTTCACTTTCAGCCTCAGCGCAGACCCAGCTTCCAGAGAAGACCCTCAGCGCAGACCCACCAACCCCTGAGCCTGTGCCCTGGGGGTCTGGGTCTGGCCTGAATCCACCACCAAAAGGAAGAACCTTGCCCTGACCCCGGACACCTTACACAGGCGCAGCCCGCGGGGCCACGGCGATACCTCCTATCACCATGGGGAGAATCGGGGGTGGGGTGACCCCTGAAACATTCCGAGGCCGCTCGAAGAACACCCTTAGACCCCGTACCCCAGAGCCGCTTTCAGCCCTTCCTTCTTCGACCTTTCCCTCTCCTTAGCAACGTGAATCCAAAGTACCCCGTTTCAACAACAGAGCAGGCCGGACAACGCTTTGACTGGCTTTTGTGGGTCATTGAGAAAAACAAGCCCCCTTCCAGACAGGGCTGACCCCAGGTCCCCACAGAGCAGCCCCCAGAAAGCTGCCTCATGGTCCCCAGGGGCACAGGCTTGTGACCACACTCCCGGAAGATGCAGGATTCAGTTGCATCAGAGAGCTTCTAGAGACTCTGCAGACAGACCAAAGGAATAGCATTCAGAGTCTCCTTCCTGACCCCTAACAAAGAATATAATTCAGAGAGCCAGGTAGGCGGAACTCAAGTTGACAGCAGATCTCGGGCAGTGAAAAATATGAACTGGATTAATTGAGTCAAGCAGAGGCCACCTGCTCCCTTCACGGACAAAGAGAACGCTTGTTGATATGATTATAAAGCCCGGGGCCGGGGATGCAGTGGGTGAATGCGCAGCTCCGATCCTCCCCAGCCCCACAGGCCTCCTCTCTTTCCCATCGCCCCCTCCCCTCCCTGGAGCGGCTGCCCCAGCACTCACTCTGCCGAAGCCTGGGAAGTGCATGCTGTCCCTTTCCAGGTCCCAGAGGTCAGTCACCGTGGTCTGTGGGTACGTCTCGGGCTGCCGGAGCCACCGCACCTCTGCGAGGCCCTTTGAGGCTTTATCAGCAGCACAGGCGCTATCGGGCCCAGGAGCCAAGCAGAGGGGAGGCGCCTGCCTGGGGCCTACAGATTGCTGGGGTGCCCTCTCCCGCGCTCAGCCGGGAAGCCTGGCCCCACTCCTTGGGTCCCTTGGGCTATGAGTAGGGTGGGGGGCCACTCCAAGCGCTGGCTGCTGAGTTTGGGTGCTGGAGTCCTGCAGAGCCAGGGGTGCTGCCTGGAGGAGGCGTCCAGAGGGGACGAGTTCCCCAAGTGAAGGTAGCTTCCCTCCCATGGGCAAACGGCTCTTCTGAGCCCTGAGCTGCAGGGACACGGGGTCTAGGTTTTCACAGGCTTTCCCGGGGGGGCCCTGTCTTCATTCATGGCTGATTTGCAGGGAATCTGGGCACCATCTTAATAACATTGGGGCTCAAAATAACCACATTCCTGGGAACCAGAGGTGAGTCACCAGAAACAGTGCCTAGGAGGGAAAAGGGCCAAGAGTTAGGGCTGCCCAGCGGGTCCAGCCACCGCCACGCTCCTGAGGCCTGGCATGGAAGGCTTCTTTTGCAACATCCGTCCATCACTGACCGGATGAGGGGGCACCTGCCCGGAGCGGCTTTATCCAGTGAGGACACGGTGCCCTGGAATCGCAGTCGGTGGCAGAGGGAGTGGATGAAATACGAGGCCTGCCCTGCATGGGCTGTGTTACACACTCAGGTGTAACACATGGGTGTTTTTGCTTCTCCAGCTGTATTGACGCTACTGGGTTCTGTCCTGCCTGAGAAAAGTCTCTCCAGCCTCTCTCCTGGCCCCTTGGCCACCCTCTGCACTGAGGCTGGTCCAGGGGCCCCGATGGGCAGCCATCTGGCCTCAGCTTTTCCGCAGATCCAAGCGGGCCCTTCTGTGAGGCTACAGCTGTGGTAAAAACCACCACCAAGGGCCGCTCCGTGACACTCTGTTCCCACAGCAGCTGGAAACCCCCAGCTGAGGGGCCGGGCCATCCCCAGCAGACCAGCACTGAGGCGGGTGGGGAGGGCAAAGCAGGTTCCAGGGCACCTTTAGGCTAAAAATACCCACTATAAGTATCATCAAACCAGCAATGTTTAATAAAGGAAATCAGTCCTGATTGTTCATTGGAAGGACTGATGCTGCAGATGAAGCTCCAATCCTTTGGCCACCTGATGTGAAGAACTGATTCATTGGAAAAGACCCTGATGCTGGGAAAGACTGAAGGCAGGAGGAGAAGGGGACGACAAAGGATGAGATGGTTGGATGGCATCACCAACTCAGTGGACATGAGTCTGAGTAAACTCTGGGAGTTGGGGATGGACAGGGAGGCCTGGCGTACTGTGGTCCATGGGGTCACAAAGAGTCGGACATGACTTAGTGACTGAACAACAAGAATGATCATTACAGTGCTCAGTCACTCAGTCGTGTCTAATTCTTATGCCAACCCATGGACTGTAGCCTGTCAGGCTCCTCTGTCCATGGGATTTCCCAGGCAAGAATACTGGAGTGGATTGCCATGTCCTCCTCCAGGGGATCTTTCCAACTCAGGGATCAAACCCAAGTCTCCTGAGGCTCCCACATTGGCAGGCAGATTCTTTACCACTGAGCCTCCAGGGAAGCCCACAATCATTATAGACAAGAATTCAAAACAATGTCCTGAGCACAGAATTAAAAAAAAAAAAAAAAAGTGTGTGTGTGTTTGAGAGGCCAGAAAAGTGAAAAAAATGTCAAAGAAGCAGGTCATGTGAGGGTTGACTTCAGACAACTCGACCACAGGACGAATGAGCTTACTTGGTGACAGAGGCTAGGCCAGGCTGGTTCGCGGTGGCGGGGTGCTGCCCACACCCACTGGGCGTGGGACGGAGTTTGTAATTAGAGGAGCTGGCATGGAGGAAGTGCTCAGGGGAGGTTCTGGACCGACCATGGTGGTCACCAGCAGGGTGACGGGAGCAAGGAGCTGGGTCACCATCCCGGGAAGAACAGAAACCATAACAGTTTCCTCTTCAGAGTCCCTAGGCTCTGAAGAGAACATGCCCGCAGGAACTAAACACGGAGCATAACAGCGACTTAGAAAATGCATGTAGTAGAAACTGTGACTTCAAATCTTTGGCAAGGGGACCATCAGGCAGGCTGCAAGGATTCTGCAAGGCCATTGGAGGGTGCTTTAGGCAATAAGATGGATCTCACAGGCCCCTGAGCCTTGAAAGTCCAGCAGCTCTGGATTTCCCGGAGCCAACCCAGGTGTCTTGGAAGTTTCCCCAGAACCAGCCCAGTGGGCAGTGCAAGGCCCTCCTCCCATGGACTCATCGCGGGGAAAGGCCAGTGTACAAAGTACAAATCCAGCAACCAGGCTCAACTGGGCTCCAAAGTGCTGGCCTCACTGCGAACTGAGGCCCTGACTCTTTCCCAGGGCGGGGCTCCCATGACAACCAGGATGAGGGAGGACGAGAGGTCTGATGGGGCCAAGGTGACACTGTCAGCCTCTGGTCAGCAGGCTGCTCCCCAGGGCTTTTCACGTGTTTTCTGCCTTTCTTTCCTCTTCATCTCTGAAAGGGAACCATGGGCGCTGTCTCAGCCCAGGAAGTGCAAGGCCCGGTTATTTCAGGAACACGAGGATCCCTCCAAATTTCAGCACTGCCCCCTCTCCAAGCCCCGCCTCCTTTGTTCCACTGACTTATGAATGTACAAGCTTATACCCGGGGCTTTCTATATGCCAGGCTGTTCTAAGCATGTGACAATCACCTATATAATCCTTGTAACTGTCTCTGAGGCATCCATAGCCTTGGGTGCAGTTTACAGAAGAGGACATTGAGGCACAGAAAGAACACGAAACGTACTCAAGCAACAGAGCCAGTTTCCAACCCGGGAGTCTATACCCAGGGTCTGGAAGCCGAGTCGCCGGCTGGCTTTAGGGTGAACACCGGGTTCGTTCAGAGTGGACCAATCCATTCCCTTAGTAAGGATGGAATCCGGCAACTGTTTGAATGTCTCAAAGGTTCTTGGTGTTCCAGTTTTAAAAGAGGGAAAATAAGTTGATAGAAGAAGTTTTTAATAGATTTTTTTTAACTTTTAATGTTATTTGGAGTATAGTTGATTAACAATGCTGTGTTAGTTTCAGGTGTATGGCAAAGTGATTCATGTACACATATGTATGCTGCTGCTAAGTCACTTCAGTCGTGTCCGACTCTGTGCGACCCCATAGACGGCAGCCCACCAGGCTCCCCCGTCCCTGGGATTCTCCAGGCAAGAACACTGGAGTGGGTTGCCATTTCCTTCTCCAATGCGTGAAAGTGGAAAGTGAAAGTGAAGACGCTCAGTCATGTCCGGCTCTTAGCGACCCAATGGACTGCAGCCTACCAGGCTCCTCCGTCCATGGGATTTTCCAGGCAAGAGTACTGGAGTGGGGTGCCATTGCCTTCTAGAGTTACACTATTACAATCATTGATCATATATCAAACTATACATTTGATCAACTACTTCAAGTCTAGTCATCATTTCCGTTGAAGGCTCAGTCATATACTTGGTAATACACATATGTGTACATATTCATATATGTATATTCATGTATACTTATATATATACATACATATTCTTTTTCAAATTCTTAAAAATCTTTAATAGACTTTTAGTTATAAGAGTAATGACATCCTCATTGAAAAATTTTGAAAAATGCAGATTATCACCTATAATCTCAGCCCTTCTGCAACCCCCTAATATGATCACACTCAGATTTTGATGCATTTCCCTCCAGACTTTCCACACATGTTTCTTTTCCTCTAGTATTTTTATTAGGAAACATTTCAAACAAAATGAAAATTACAGAGAATGTCTGTGTAAATACTCCAGGAAGCATCCCTCAGTTTCATTAAAATTTTGTCTCATGTCAGATTTTTTAAAGAAATAAAACATAATTGATACTGTTGAAGGCCCAGTGCAATGTACCTTAATCCCATCCCCTTCTTGCTTAAAGGTAACGACTAATCAGAATTTGGTATTTATTGGTCTCATGAATTTTCAATACCAAAAAAAAACCCCACTATAGCCTTGCAGAAGGCTTAAAGAAAGATAATTAAATGAAGGTCAAGTGCTTTTTTATAGCTGAGTAGCATCCCACTTTATATATGTGCCACATCTTTTTTTTATTGGCATATCATTGCTTTACACTGCTGTGTTCGTTTTTCTGCTCTACAGGGAAGTGAATCAGCCATGAACTTATCCACAAAACAGAAGCAGACTCACAGACACAGAAAACAGACTTGTGCTTGCTGAGGGGAGGCAGGGAGGGAGAGGAGTGCACTGGGAGTTTGGGGTTGGTGGATGCAGACAATCGAGTTTAGAATGGATAAACAAGGCCCTACTGTGTAGCAGGGCTTCCCTGGTGGCTCAGCTGGTAAAGAATCCGCCTGTGATGTGGGAGACCTGGGTTATATGCCTGGGTTGGGAAGATCCCCTGGAGAAGGGACAGGCTACCCACTCCAGTATTTTGGCCTGAAGAATTCCATGGATTGTGCAGTCCATGGGGTCACAAAGAGTTGGATACGACTGAGCGACTTTCACTGTATAGCACAGGGTTATATACAATACCCTGTGATAAACCATAATGGAGAAGAATATATATTTTTTTAAATGTGTAAAAAACCTGAGCACCAAGAACCCTGACCCAGCTAACAAAGAGAGGGTTAGAGGCCCCCACATCCACACCTTCCTTCTGCTGCCTCCTGCCTGCTGCCCTCATCCCGCCCACCAGGTGTAAACACCGTCCTGAATTCTGGTTATCACTCCCTCGCCTCCTCTACAGCTTTACCACCTCTGAATGTATCCCTCAACAACAAATTGTTTAGTTTTGCATGTTTTCTGATTTTGAATAAGTAGCATCCTGCTATATGCATTCTTCTACTAATATTTGTATTTTTTTATGCAGCATAATTCCTGAGCTTCAGAGGGAGTCTTTTGTTCATTTCCACTGCTGGAAGGTGTTCCATGGTACTTGACTATCACAAGTCATTTATCCATTTGGCAGATAATGGAGTTTGAGCTGTCTTCAGGTTTTTGCTACTCACTGCTACAAACATTCTTAGGCATGCTTCCTGCTGCGCATGTGTAAGATCCATTTCGCGTGTGTGTCAGTGGGCGTGAAGTCACAGGATTGTAATGTGCACACTCAGTTCTCCTAGAACCGACATGATGTGTATGGAACTCCCATGAGCAGAAGATTCAGTTGCTCCCCAGTTGAATCAGCACTTGACACTGTCAGACTTTGACATTTTTGTCAGCCAGGTAGGTTCCCACAGACAGAGAAGCCTGGCAGGCCACAGTCCACGGGGTCGCAAAGAGCTGGACACGACCGAGTGACGGAGCACACAGGTGAACGACGGTCATAGTTTTCATTTGCATTTCCCAGATTACTAATAAGGTTGGGCATCTTTTTACATGCTTCTGGGCCATTTATTCTTCCTTCCAGTGAAAGGACTGTGAAGCCTGTTTTCACCCATTTCTCTGTTCTGTTGTCTTTTTCTTAGTGAGGTGTCAGAGTTCTTGACATGGTCTGGATACCAATCGTTTCTCAGTTACTTTGCAAGAAGCTTTTTCCTGGGTGGAGCTAACCTTTTTACTTTTTAAAATAGTGTCTTTTCATAGAGAACAGACTTGCCGTTGCCAAAGGGAGAATTAAAGTGGGGGAGGGAAGCACCAGAAGTTTGTGATTAGCAGATACAAAGTATTACATGTCGAATGGATAAACAAGGTCCTATGGAGAGTACAGGGGACTGCATTCAGTATCCTGTGATAAACCGTAGTGGAAAAGAATACGAAAAAGCATATATATATATATATATATATACACACACACATATATGTAAAAGTGAGTCACCAAAGGGGAAAGGGGGGAATAAATCAGGAAGCTTGATTAACAGACACACACTCCTGTACATAAAATAGATAACTAGCAAGGACTTCCTGTATAGCACAGGGAACTCTTCTCAATATTCTGTAATAACCTAAATGGGAAAAGAATCTGAAAAAGAATAGATATATGTAGATGTATATATAACTGAATCACTTTGCTGTATACCTGAAACTAATACCTTATAAATCAACTATTCTCCAATATAAAATAAAAATTAAAAGAAAAGAAAAAGAATTCAGGAGCAGCTTCACTGGGTGGCCCAGCTCAGGGTCTTTCATGAAATTGCAGGCAGGGTGTCTTAGGGCTACAGTCACCTGATGGCTCAGCTGGGCTGGGGTCTCTGCTTGCGAGGTCCTCGGGTGGGCCACTTGGATGGCTATTGGCAAAAAGTTTCAACTCCTCACTGGATGGACCTCTCCACAGAGCTGCTTGTGTGTCCTCATAGCATGGCAGCCGGCTGCCCCCAGAAGGACCCAAGAGAGCAAGGCAGAAGTCACAAGCCTCTTATGAGCTTCTGGGCTACAGTCCATGGGGTCACAAAGAGTCAGACACGACCTAGCGACAAAACAGCAACAGCAGCAGGACAGCAAGCATCATCACTTCTACCAGAGTCCACTGGCTAGAAGCAAGTCACTAAGCCCAGTCCGCACCCAAGGGCAAGGCTGTTGTCAAAGGGAGTATATCAAAGAGTTTGTGTTCATACTTTAAGCCGTCACATTGGTTTATCATTTCTTTTCCCCATATTGTCTCCAGTTTTCTTACCATGCTATACTAAACTCATAAGATGAGTCGGATAGCTTTCCTTCCTTGTCTGTTCCCTGCTGTGGTTTGTCCACGAGAAGGGTGAGCTGTCGGCAAAATCATTTTGTCCTCGTGCATTTTTCAAAGTGAAGGTGACTATTGGGAGGGGGAACACTAATTGTTTTAATGTCACACGTGTTTTCAGACTACAAGTTTGATAAGCGTTCAATATTTTTAGAACACGTTCCAGACTCTGAAAACTTACTCCCATTTTCTTAAACCTGAAACATCTTTTATCTACCTTGCCCTAGCCTAGCCTGCTGCAAAATTCTTACATTCAGCAAAACACTGAAACAAAGACGTAACCTCATTCACTTAAAGTATTTCAGGATGAAGAGTTGGGGAAGGTATAAGGCTGAAGAGGTTAAATAACAGACACTTAACTAGACTGCTTAGGACCCATGAAACAATTCATTGCCACATCTTTGAATCACTCTAACCTTGATATTTTGGATACAGTAGCCTACTTTATGAAGAAGGCGATGGCACCCCACTCCAGTACTCTTGCCTGGAAAATCCCATAGATGGAGGAGCCTGGTAGGCTGCAGTTCATGGGGTCACGAAGAGTCAGATACAACTGAGCAACTTCACTTTCACTTTTCACTTTCCTGCATTGGAAAAGGAAATGGCAACCCACTCCAGTGTTCTTGCCTAGAGAATCCCAGGGATGGGGGAGCCTGGTGGGCTGCCGTCTATGGGGTTGCACAGAGTCAGACACAACTGAAGCGACTTAGCAGCAACAGCAGCAGCAACTAATAACAAGTAATCCATTGGTAGACCCACTCATTCTCATAAATTTAGGACAGTGACTCTCCGACCTTTTGGTTTCAGGACCCCTTTATCTTTTAAAAATAATTGAGCATTTTCTTAAATGTGGGCTTTATCTATTAATATTTATTGTATTAGCAGTTAAATCAGAAAGTTTTTTAAACTAGTGCTTATTAATTCACTTGAACATGGCACAGTAAGCCTATTTCACATGAACATCAGTTCAGTTCAGTTCAGTCGCTCAGTCGTGTCCAAGTCTTTGCGACCCCATGGGCCACAGCACGCCAGGCTTCCCTGTCCATCACCAACTCCCAGAGCTTGCTCAAACTCGTGTCCATCGAGTTGGTGATACCATCCAACCATCTCATCCTCTGTTGTCCCCTTCTCCTCTCGCCTTCACTCTTTCCCAGCATCAGGGTCTTTTCAAATGGGTCTTTTCGCATCAGGTGGCCAAAGTATTGGTGTTTCCGTTTCAGCATCAGTCCTTGCAATGAATATTCAGGACTGATCTCCTTTAGAATGGACTGGTTGGATTTCCTTGCAGTCCCAGGGACTTCTCCAAGAGTTTTCTCCAACATCACAGTTGAAAATTGTCAATTCTTCAGCCCTCAGCTTTCTTTGTGGTCTAACTCTCACATCCACACCTGACTACTGGAAAAACCAGAGCTTTGACTAGACGGACCTAGATAACATTTTTATGGGAAACGACTTTACTTTCTTAAAAAGTAAGAAGAGGGTTGTTGTATGTTCACAGATCTGTCTGATGTCTGGCTTAAAAGAAAAGGCAGCTGAATTCTCCTGTGCTTCTGCAGTCCAGTGTCGTAGCCTGTTTAGGCTGAGGTCCATGAAGTCAGCCTCACTCAGATATGTAGGTGGGAAAGGGAGGAGTGCTGTCACAGCCTTGTAAGTTAATCATAAACTTTCTTGTTGGATCCGACACCAACACTCGGCAAGCGGGCATTTCTTAAAGGTTAGCGGCTGTGTGTAATCTCAGGGACTATCAGTGAAATCTCATATTCTTTCCACTTGTGAGAGAGTGAGCTGCTACTGCTGCTAAGTCGCTCCAATTGTGTCCGACTCTGTGCAACCCCATGGACTGCAGCCTACCAGGCTCCTCCACCCATGGGATTTGCCAGGCAAGAGTACTGGAGTGGGGTGCCAGTGCCTTCTCCGGACAGAGTGAGAGGAGAAGGGAAAGTAAGATCTTAGTATTATGGGAATAGGTTTGCCCTTGGACACCACCCCACCATTACCACCCCCTACCACCGACACCCCCCACACACACTGAAAGCACCTGGGAGAGTCCCTAAGACCTTCCAAACTGCAGATACAGGGAATCAAACATCCTCTGATATTGAGCTATGAAAGAAAATCATGGAGCCAGAGAGGCTGATCACAACTCAGAGAGCAACCACGCCTGCGTCCTCACTGTGCAAATGAAAGTCCCACCCGAGAGACACCGGAATTCATTCAGGACATCTGCAGAGCCAAATCCTGAGTCCTCTGCCTTTGCCCTGCTGGGTGAAAAAAGAGGAAGAATGCAGAGAAAAGGAAGAGGAAGACGCTGGTACAGCCGCAGCTCAGTGATCTAAGACAGCCAACTGCGACCCTTCTGTACTATTTCACGTGTTGATTTTCCAATGGTTTTTGCTAGGCCCTCCTCTTCCTCAGATATCCCTTGTTAATGCTGCATCGGATTTGTTCTCTTACTCTGAACAGTCTCACCATCAGGAGACACGAGAAAGCCAGGGAACCACACTCAAATCAACAGAACTGTACTTCTCCTTTCCAGAGGAGGGGTGGAAGAATTAAATGCTTGACAATAATAATAGCATTTATTAAGCACTTATCATGAACTTGCTCATTCAATTTTCTTTCCGCCGTCCACACTTCCCTTCTTTCTCTCCATCTCTCTCTCTTCCCATCTTTCTATCTTTCAGTATTTACAAGCAACTATTACATGCCAAGCATGGAACCACAGACATGATGGTTAAGGAAATAGTCTAATGCATCCATCATTCACCTCTCACTCCGTCCACCCCACAGCATAGATACTGTGATAACCCCATTTTCATGATGAAGTAACCAAGGCATAAGAGGCTCGCCAAGGTCACGGAGCTTGAGAAGGAACGTGTGTCTTACTCTGGCGCAGTCTCCTGTCCCCACAGCAGTGCGTGAGCCTACAAATGGCTTTGAGCCACTTGCAGTTCATGTATCTGAATTTACACCCCGCCCCCTGAAGACTAGCGTGGAAAATCGAGTCATTACTGCCCCACTCCTTTTGACCCTCTCACCTTCTCTCGGCGAGCGTCTAACCCACACTTTGCAACCTTAGGTTCAGGAGTATGACTTTACTGCTGCCACGTGACAGGAAGTAAAGTTTAAGAGACGGCCGTGCACTGCCCCACACTGGGTCTCCTGGGGACGGGTGATGTGCTGAATATAGTGGGTGGTACCTGAAACCTCTGACTATCTCTAAGAGGTTCTGAGATAGTTGTAAGAAATCAAGGACATTTACTTCCTCTCTCTCTCTTTTTCTCTTTTTTGGACAGGAAAGTAGGATTCATTGGTGGGCATGAGTAAGGAGGGGACAGCACCAAGGCTCTCGTGAGTCCAGGACTGGTCATTTGTCCAGGGGGTCACCATTGGGGTTGTATTTGACCTGACTGCCATCAAGGATGAGCCGCTTTTCGCCACCCTGTTTTCACATTCATCCTCATTCGACCTTGTAAAGCCCTACTTCTTGGAGATGTGGATCTTTTGGCGGCCAGGGAACTTGAACTTGGCCATGCAGGGGGCCTCAGTCACATGTTCTTTGTTCTACAGCCTGGTGTGGATGGACATTAGGACTTGGCCAGTCTGGACCCTGGCCTCTGCCCTGGGGCTTTTCAAAGGCACCACGCACACCTGAATGGAGCCTGGACTGGGGACAGCATGCCAGTCATGGATGTCCACCGAGCAGGGCTGTCTCCAGGTCCCTTAGGGCCAGCCGTGCAGGCAACGGGCTACATGCACTGCCAAGGAGGCTGCTCTCTTAGGTTTAAACTGGAGAATAAAACACTGGTCTTCAAGGGGGGCCTTAATTGAAGAAGGTCAGATCCATGTCACTGAAACTTCCTTCTCTACAAGTGTCTACAGGGTTGGGTTTCTCTCTAGGAGAACAGTGGTCTGGAGGAGAAGGAGAGGGGTCAGGGGAAAGAAGGTTACTTTTCTGGAGAAAGAGCCTGTCTGGCCTGTCTCCAGATCAGCAGCCCTCTGCTTTGAGCCAAACCCGAAAGGGTCTCATGTAGATGGATCAGTGCTTGACCTTCCACCTCCTCAGAGGTCACAGGGCTTTGTTTCCTGACCCAAGAACTCCTGCTGCAGACCCTCCACCCAACTTCAGTCCCACCCAAATTCCCAGGGGGTTCTTTCCACCCCAGAACACCTCTTTCTGAAACTCCCTTGTTATGTAAACAGCTCTGGACTAGGAGTTAGATGGTCTCAGTGTTAATGGATCCTTTGTCACTTCAGACCACAGAGCCTGGGACAGGCCACTTACAGGCTCCAAGCCTCAGTTTTGCTCATCTACAAAATGGGTATAAGAAATCGTTTCTGCTTGCTTCATAGAATTTTATGAGGACAAGTGCTGATCTAAAAGCACTTTATTTTTATCCCCTGAACAATGTCACAGTCCAGTTAATGGCCTGGGTTATGTAATCCCCTGTTCTTGCAATTCAACAAGCTGAGGACTGGAGGCCGTTTTCAAAATGCCAATAGCCTCATGTCATTCCCCATGCTGACATCCCCATCCAATTCAGTTGCATGGAACACACATCTATTTAAATACACAGGAAATGAGAATATATCATCAGATAAAAGGTTTTTTTAAAGGTAGGTTTTTAAAATATGTGTTTATATATATTTACTTACTTGGCAGCACCAGGCCTTCGTTCTGGCATGCAGCATCTCTAGTTGAGCCCTGTGACCTTCCATCTGTGGCATGTGGGATCCAGTTCCACAACCAGTGATCACACCCAGGCCCCCTGCCGTGGGAGCTCAGTCTTAGCCACTGGACCACCAAGGAAGTCCTCAAAATAATAAAATGACTCGTAATCTCACAGTCTGAATAGAACCACTACTGTGATAGAAAGGTTGGATCAGAAGAGGTTTGTCCACCCTAGCTTTGCAGCCAGACAGACCCGGGTTCTACCCTGAGCAGCTGCGGGAGCCTGGCCTCCTGCTTGCTGCTCTCAGTCCCTAAATCCCCTCCACTGTGAGACAAGACACACGTGCTGGCTTCAGGTTTGGTGATAGGTCTGAGGGGATAACACACGCATGGAGCCTGCCCCACAGCCAGCACTCCAGAAATGGTAGCTGGCGTTGCCATTTAAGTGACTCTCCACAGACCTCTAAACACGCACGTGCAACACATATGAACACACACCTGGCTCCAGAAATAGGACTCACAGTGCTTTACAACCCGCTCTTGTCTACATGTGCGGGCGTGTACGCCAAGTCACTTATGTCGTGTTCGACTCTTTGCAACCTCATGGACTGCAGCCCGCCAGGCTCCTCTGCCTGTGGGCGTCTCCAGGCAAGAATACTGGAGTGGGTTGCCATGCCCTCCTCCAGGGGATTTTCCCAACCGAGGGATCGAACCCGTATCTCTTATGTCTCCTGCATTGGCAGGGGGTTCTTTACCACCAGCGCCACCTGGGAAGCCTCTCTTGTTAAATATTTTTCATATGAAATATTATTTAATATTAATATATTTAGATGTAAGAAAAATACACATCTGCTCATCTTTTATTGGTTACAGAGTAAGGGTTCCTAAGGAAGTTTGCTATTTTACTTAAACTACCCCCTACTGCTGACCACTTAGGTGTTTCCTAAAATATTTTGCTAATTTATTTTTAAATTTTTAAAATGTATTTTTTTCTCTTTTTAAATTAATTAATTTTTTTATTGAAGGATAATTGCTTTACAAAATTTTGTTGTTTTCTGTCAAACCTCTACATGAATCAGCCATAGGTACACATATATCTCCTCCCTTTAGAACCTCCCTCCCATCTTCTGCCCCATCCAGCCCCTCTAGGTTGATACAGAGCCCCTGTTTGAGTTTCCTGAGCCATACAACAAATTCCCTAGTTTTTAAAATAGCTATCTATTTTCCATATGGTAATGTAAGTTTCCATGTTACTCTCTATACATCCCACTCTCTCCTCCCCTCTCCCCACGTCCATAAGTCTATTCTCTATGTCTGTTTGTCCATTGCTGCTCTGTAAATAAATTATTCAGAACCATTTTTCTAGATTCCATATGTATGCATTAGAATACAATACTCCTAAGATCAGGAACAAGACAAGGGTGTCCACTTTCACCACTATTATTCAACATAGTTCTGCAAGTCTTAGTTATAGCAATCAGAGAAGAAAAAGAAATAAAAGGAATCCAGATGGGAAAATAAGAAGTAAAGCTCTCACTGTTTTTAGATGACACGATACTGTACATAGAAAGTCCTAAAGATAGTTTCAGAAAATTGCTAGAGCTAATCAGTGAATTTAGCAAAGTTGCAGGATACAAAATCAATACACAGAAATCACTTGCATTTCTATATACTAACAATGAAAAATCAGAAAGGGAAATTAAGGAATCAATCCTATTCACCATTGCAACAAAAATAATTAAATATCTAGGAGCAAACTTACCTAAGGAGACAAAAGAACTGTACACATAAAATTATAAGACACTAGTGAAATAAATCAAAGATGACATAAACAGATGGAGAGATAGTCCATGATCCTGGGTAGGAAGAATCAATATTGTGAAAATGACTATACTACCAAATGCAATCTACAGATTCAATGCTATCCTTATCAAATTACCAATGGCATTTTTCACAGAACTAGAACAAAAAAGCTCACAATTCATATGGAAACACACAAGATCCCAAATAGCCAAAGCAGTCTTGAAGAAGAAGAATGGACCCTGGAAGAGTCAACCTTCCTGACTTCAGATTATACTACAAAGCCACAATCATCAAGACAGTATGGTACTGGCACAAAACCCAGAAATACAGACCAATGGAACAAGATAGAAAGCCCAGAAGTAAACCCATGCACCTATGGGTACCTCTTTGACAAAGGAGGCAGGAATATACAATGGGGCAAAGACAGCCTCTTCAATAAATGGTGCTGGGAAAACTGGACAGCTACATGTAAAAGAATGAAATTAGAACACGTCCTAACACCATACACAAAGATCAACCCAAAATGGATTAAAGACCTAAATGTAAGACCAGAAACGATAAAACTCTTAGAGGAAAACATAGGCAGAACACTCAATGACATAAATCAAAGCAAGATCCTCTATGACCCACCACCTAGAGTAACAGAAATAAAAACAAAAGTAAACAGTGTGGACAAGTGGGACCTGATTAAACTTACAGGCTTTTGCATGGCAAAGGAAACTATAAGCAAGGTGAAAAGACAACCCTCAGAATGGGAGAAAATAATAGCAAATGAAACAACTGACCAAGGATTAAATTCCAAAATATACAAGCAGCTCATACAACTCAATACCAGAAAAACAAACAACCCAATCAAAAAGTGGGGAAAAGACCTAAATAGACATTTCTCCAAAGAAGACATACAGATAGCTAACAAACATATGAAACGATGCTCAACATCGCTTATTATTAGAGAAATGCAAGTCAAAACTACAATGAGATTTCACCTCACACCAGTCAGAATGGCCATCATCAAAAAGTCTACAAGCAATAAATGCTGGAGAGGGTGTGAAGAAAAGGGAACGCTCTCAGACTGTTGGTGGGAATGTAAACTGATACAGCCACTATGAAAGATGGTATGCAGATTCCTTAAAAAGCTAGGAATAAAGCCACCATATGACCCAGCAATCCCACTCCTAGGCACATGCCTGAGGAAACCAAAACTGAAATAGACACACGTATCCCATTGTTCACTGCAGCACTGTTTACAATAGCTAGAACACAGAAGCCACCTAGATGTCCACCGACAGATGAATGGATAAAGAAGTTGTGGTACATATAACAATGGAATATTACTCAGCCATGAAAAGGAACACATTTGAGTCAGTTCTGATGAGGTGGATGAACCTAGAACCTATTATACAGAGTGAGGTGAGTCAGAAAGAGAAAGATAGATAAAATGTGTTTGCTTTTGGCTGCACTGGGTCTTCCTTGCTGCGTGTGGGCTTTCTCTCGGTGTGCTGAGGGGGGACTACTTCTTGTTGTGGACCTTGGCTTCTCATTGTTGCGGAGAAGAAGCTAATTCTGACTCCATGTTGGAACTGTTCGTTTGACTTGCTTTTCGCTGCTTTTGTTATTATAATTGTACAGAAAGGCCTGCCTCAGAGAATCCTGCCCCTCTGCCTGACTGTTAAACTAAAGTGTCTTTGTTCAGAACCCTGTGATGTAGATGGCAGGAAGGAAGAGATTAACATATCCTCTGCCTGAGGCTGGGCGTCCTAGGAGATGTTCGCAAGATTCGTGGCCTTTTTACATTGCTTCCTCACCTCCCCTCATCTCTGATATCAAGAACCTGACAACCAGACCCCATAAGGTGGTTATTCTGAGGCACTAGCTACCATCTTTTCCATCAGCCAGCTCCCCGATTAAAGTCTGTTCCTTGCCTCAACCCTTCGCCTTTCAGCGTCATTGGCCCGCCATGCAGTGAGCAGAGCAGGCTTGGACTCGGTAACAATTGCAGTGGTCTCTCTTGTTGCCCAGCACAGGCTCTAGAGCACTCGGGCTTCAGTGGTTGTGGTGCATGAGCTCAGTTACCCCTGGGCATGTGGGATTTTCCCAGTTCAGCGATCAAACCCATGTGCCCTAAATTGGCAGGTGGACTCTTCACCACTAGACAACCAGGGAAGCCCTATTTTGCCAGTTTAAACAATGTGACAGTTAATATCTTTGTGTTCTTGAAAGCGATTATTCCCTTATCATCTTTCCCAGACATTTTTCTAGGCTAGCTGGATCTGGGGCTTTGATGAGCATTGTCAATTTTCCTCCAGAAAATGGGTGAACTGTTTTCAGGCACCCCATTGGCAATGGGGACAAACTATTCTTTCACTTTTCGAAAAGTGAAGTTCTTGAGGTAGCCTTATCACCCCATACCACTTATGAAGCTGCAAGCCAGTCCTGCAAGTCGTGGTCTGGCCTGGGGACCTGAGGTGGACAGCCAGACCCACCACACCGATGGGACTCCACCCCGGGTGGGGACTCCACCCAGGGTGGAGGCTCCACCCTGCCTGAAGGCTTTTAAGAACCATCCTTATTTGGGGAGCAACGCTGAATCCCCACCGTGATCCCACTCCTTACTGCTCCTCCACACATATTATAAGGTAAGAGCAGGACCACCGGTTTGGGCAGCTACACATCCTGGCTTAGCAGAGATTTATTTATCTAATTATCTCAAGTGCTTGAGGGGCTGTAAGTCAAACTCTGCATTTATGACAAATGTACACCTTTGTGTTCAAACTACCACACAACTGCACTCATCTCACACGCTAGCAAAGTAATGCTCAAAATACTCCAAGCCAGGCTTCAACAGTATGTGAACCTTGAACTTCCAGATGTTCAAACTGGATTTAGGAAAACACAGAGATCAAATTGCCAACATCCATTGGATCATTGAAAAAGCACGAGAGTTCCAGAAAAACATCTACTTCTGCTTTATAACCACGCCAAAGCCTTTGACTGTGTGGATCACAACAAACTGTGGAAAATTCTTAAAGAGATGGGAATACCAGACCACCTGACCTGCCTCCTGAGAAATATGTATGCAGATTTCTGTACACAGGTCAGAAAGCAACAGTGAGAACTGGACATGAAACAACAGACTGGTTCCAAACAGGGAAAGGAGTACATCAAGGGTGTATACTGTCACCCTGTTTATTTAACTTACATGCAGAGTACACCATGCAAAATGCCAGCCTGGATGAAGCACAAGCTGGAATCAAGATTGCCGGGAGAAAGATCAATAACCTCAGATATGCAGATGACACCACCCTTATGGCAGAAATAAAAGAAGAACTAAAGAGCCTCTTGATGAAAGTGAAGGAGAAGAGTGAAAAAGTTGGCTCAAAACTCAACATTCAGAAAACAAAGATCATGGCATCCAGTTCCATCACTTCATGGAAAATAGATGGGAAAATAATGAAAACAGTGAGAGACTTTATTTTGGGGAGCTCCAAAATCACTGCAGATGGTGACTGCAGGCATGAAATTAAAAGACACTTGCTCCTTGGAAGAAAAGCTATGACCAACTTAGACAGCATATTAAAAAGCAGAGATATTACTTTGCCAACAAAAGTCCGTCTAGTCAAAGCTATGGTTTTTCCAGTAGTCAGGTATGGATGTGAGTGTTGGACTATAAAGAAAGCTGAGCGCCGAAGAATTGATGCTTTTGACCTGTGGTGTTGGAAAAGAGTCTTGAGAGTCCCTTGGACTGCAAGGAGATCCAATCAGTCCATCCTAAAGGAAATCAGTGCTGAATGTTCATTGGAAGGACTGATGCTGAAGCTGACTCTCTAATACTTTGCCCAACTGATGCGAAGAACTGACTCATCTGCAAAGACCCTGATGCTGGGAAAGACTGAAGGCAGGAAGAGAAGGTGACGACAGAGGATGAGATGGTTGGATGGCATCATCAACACAGTGGACATGAGTTTCAGTAAACTCCAGGAGTTGGTGATGGACAGGGAGGCCTGGCGTGCTGCAGTCCATGGGGTCACAAAGAGTTGGACATGACTGAGCAACTGAAGTGAGTGAGTGAGTGCACCTTTGTAAACAGCCTCCAGAGTTGTGGGAAGTTCCTCCCTATAAAAGCCAAGGTAAAAAAAAAAAAAAAAAAAAGCCAAGGTAATAATACGCATTTGTAGAGCAGTTTGCAGACAGATCAGCATACACTGTGATGTGTGATCCTCGGGACAATCCCAGAGTCTTTATTATTGTGAAAATTGATGATTACTATTTGTTTTACAAATCAGGGAATGGAAACACAGAAAATCAAACTGAGTCACTGTGGTCCCACAGCTAATTAGTGATCAAGGCTGGAATCCACTCATCCAACTAATCCCAGACTCACACCACAGGGCTTCCTCGACTTTGTAAAAGGAAACTGGTCCTGCTGTTGGGCTTACCTGGTCACAGGGGCTCTCTGGTCACCATTTTAGCATGGACCATATGCTACCAAAGGGCTTCCCTGGTGACTCAGACAGTAAAGAATCTGCTCACAATGTGGGAGACCCAGGTTCAACTGCTGGGTCAGGAAGATCCCTTGGAGAAGGGAATGGCTACCCACTCCAGTATTCTTGCCTGGAGAATTCCATGGACAGAGGAGCCTGGCAGGCTACAGTCCATGGGGTCACAAAGAGTCAGACATGACTGAGCAACTAACACACACACACACACACACGGGTATCCAATGGGTGAGGTCCTATGTTAGGGGTGATGGGTGGAGGAAAGAGAGAAGGGGCAGGGAAAGAAAGAGAGACATAGAGAATTTCCCTTGATCCCTCCAGTTCTAGGTTTACCCTGGATCCAACAATGATAACATTTCAAGTGTGGAATGTTCTGTCTGGCGGTCATTTTCCAACTGGGAGGGCATTTAGACACCTTGATTCTCCAAATTATGCTTCCCGACACAGCGCAGTTTGTCTGATTATTTATACCTGGCATTTCCTACATCTCAGCAGCGTTTGGAGAGGAAGTCAGTCATATTGACAAATGCTGACTGTTAAAAATGTAGCTGAATAATCAGTGCATCTAAAGTTTCACATTAGATGATATAAAGGTTTGAAAGCTGATTTTTATTCCTCCCCTAAAAGGCAAACCTCAGGTAATGGCCACTCACACTGGTTCCCTCCACCCCTCGGGCCAGGGATCTGGCCTCTCTGGAAGAGAGCTGGTGTCCACGGTGAAGCCATCTGTGCTCCTCCAAGGATGCTACCCGGAACCAGATCAATGTCTGTTTTACGGCCGGCAAACCCACCATCTACAAGTCCAGTGTTTCACACATATCACGGAACTCAAAGTGGTAACATACCTTAAAGGTCATCTTGTGGCAGAATCTCGATGGGGAATGGGGCCACCTCCTCTTGACCATCCAGGAGGACTGTCTCCGGGGTTCAGAAGCTCCTTCACATTTGGGGGTTGCCACCCTGTAACCCCACCTCCTTTGGCTCTACCTCCTCAGGCTGCCTCCCCTCCTAGCCACAAGCCCAGGTCCTTCCCCCAGTCCTGGGCAGCCAAGCAGGCTTGGGGATCCTCTATAAACCTCATTGTGTCCAGCTGTCTGGTGGGAATGACCACAGAGGCCACTTCCTGGGGCTTCTATGAGGACTAATGAGATCACGTGTGTACAAGCTCACCAGGCATAATAGTGTGCGCTCAGGAAATGCAGCTATTATTATCTCATTATCTGCGACGGGCGTGCTAAAGTGCAGGCGGCTGCGGCGAGAGGAGCTACCCCATGTCCGAGGTCAGGGGCAGAAGCCGGGAGGACCCCATACCTGAAGGATGGCAGCCAAGAGGAGTTACCCCACGTCTGAGGTCAGGGGCAGTGGCCGAGAGTGCCAGACTGCGACGGTACAGGAACAGCCGAGAGGAGCTACCCAACGTCCGAGGTCAGGGGGGGCGGCCCAGAGGAGATACCCAGTGTCCGAGGTCAGGGGCGGCAACAAGAGGAGTTACCCCACGTCCGAGGCCAGGGGCAGCGGTCGGGAGGAGCAACCCCACGCAGTGGCTGTGCCGGCACAGGAGGGCCTAGAGGAGCTATCCCACGTTGAAGATCAGGAAGGGCGGCAGTGAGGAGATACCCCTCGTCCAAGGTAAGGAGCATTGGCTGCGCTTTGCTGGAGCAGCCGTGAAGAGATGCCCAACGCCCAAGGTAAGAGAAACCCAAGTAAGACGGTAGGTGTTGCAAGAGGGCATCAGAGGACAGACACACTGAAACCATACTCACAGAAAACTAGTCAATCTAATCGCACTAGGACCACAGCCTTGTCTAACTCAATGAAACTAAGCCATGCTCATGGGGCAACCCAAGATGGGAGGGTCATGGTGGAGAGATCTACAACAATGTGGTCCACTGGAGAAGGGAATGGCAAACCACTTCAGTATTCTTTCCTTAAGAACCCCATGAACAGTATG
This sequence comes from Bos indicus x Bos taurus, assembly GCF_003369695.1. NCBI lineage: Eukaryota > Metazoa > Chordata > Mammalia > Artiodactyla > Bovidae > Bos > Bos indicus x Bos taurus. The sequence continues at coordinate 36,196,135 of NC_040102.1, forward strand.
AAAAGGCAAAATGATAGGATATTGAAAGAGAAACTCCCCAGGTCAGTAGGTGCCCAGTATGCTACTGGAGATCAGTGGAGAAATAACTCCAGAAAGAATGAAGGGATGGAGCCAAAGCAAAAAGAATACCCAGCTGTGGATGTGACTGGTGATAGAAGCAAGGTCCGATGCTGTAAAGATCAATATTGCATAGGAACCTGGAATGTCAGGTCCATGAATCAAGGCAAATTGGAAGTGGTCAAACAAGAGACGGCAAGAGTGAATGTCGACATTCTAGGAATCAGTGAACTGAAATGGACTGGAATGGGTGAATTTAACTCAGATGACCATTATATCTACTACTGCGGGCAGGAATCCCTCAGAAGAAATGGAGTGGCCATCATGGTCGACGAAAGAGTCCGAAATGCAATAGTTGGATGCGATCTCAAAAATGACAGAATGATCTTTGTTCGTTTCCAAGGCAAACCATTCAATATCACAGTAATCCAAGTCTATGCCCCAACCAGTAATGCTGAAGAAGCTGAAGTTGAACGGTTCTATGAAGACCTACAAGACCTTTTAGAACTAACACCCAAAAAAGATATCCTTTTCATTATAGGGGACTGGAATGCAAAAGTAGGAAGTCAAGAAACACCTGGAGTAACAGGCAAATTTGGCCTTGGAATACGGAATGAAGCAGGGCAAAGACTAATAGAGTTTTGCCAAGAAAATGCACTGGTCATAACAAACACCCTCTTCCAACAACACAAGAGAAGACTCTACACACGGACATCACCAGATGGTCAACACTGAAATCAGATTGATTATATCCTTTGCAGCCAAAGATGGAGAAGTTCTATACAGTCAACAAAAACAAGACCAGGAGCTGACTGTGGCTCAGACCACAGTCAAATTCAGACTTAAATTGAAGAAAGTAGGGAAAACCACTAGACCATTCAGGTATGACCTAAATCAAATCCCTTATGATTATACAGTGGAAGTGAGAAATAGATTTAAGGGCCTAGATCTGATAGATAGAGTGCCTGATGAACTATGGAATGAGTTTCGTGACATTGTACAGGAGACAGGGATCAAGACCATCCCCATGGAAAAGAAATGCAAAAAAGCAAAAGGCTGTCTGGGGAGGCCTTACAAATAGCTGTTAAAAGAAGAGAAGCGAAAAGCAAAGAAGAAAAGGAAAGATAAACATCTGAATGCAGAGTTCCAAAGAATAGCAAGAAGAGATAAGAAAGCCTTCTTCAGCGATCAATGCAAAGAACTAGAGGAAAACAACAGAATGGGAAAGACTAGAGATCTCTTCAAAAAAATCAGAGATACCAAGGGAACATTTCATGCAAAGATGGGCTCAGTAAAGGACAGAAATCGTATGGACCTAACAGAAGCAAAAGATATCAAGAAGAGATGGCAAGAATACACAGAAGAACTGTACAAAAAAGATCTTCATGACCCAGATAATCATGATGGTGTGATCACTGACCTAGAGCCAGACATCCTGGAATGTGAAGTCAAGTGGGCCTTAGAAAGCATCACTACGAAGAAAGCTAGTGGAGGTGATGGAATTCCAGTTGAGCTGTTCCAGGTCCTGAAAGATGATGCTGTGAAAGTACTGCACTCAATATGCCAGCAAATTTGGAAAACTCAGCAGTGGCCACAGGACTGGAAAAGGTCAGTTTTCATTCCAATCCCAAAGAAAGGCAATGCCAAAGAATGCTCAAACTACCGTACAATTGCACTCATCTCACACGCTAGTAAGGTAATGCTTAAAATTCTCCAAGCCAGGCTTCAGCAATATGTGAACCATGAACTTCCTGATGTTCAAGCTGGTTTTAGAAAAGGCAGAGGAACCAGAGATCAAATTGCCAACATCCGCTGGATCATGGAAAAAGCAAGAGAGTTCCAGAAAAACATCTATTTCTGCTTTATTGACTATGCCAAAGCCTTTGACTGTGTGGATCACAATAAACTGTGGAAAATTCTGAAAGACATAGGAATACCAGACCACCTGATCTGCCTCTTGAGAAATTTGTATGCAGGTCAGGAAGCAACAGTTAGAACTGGACATGGAACAACAGATTGGTTCCAAATAGGAAGAGGAGTTCGTCAAGGCTGTATATTGTCACCCTGTTTATTTAACTTCTATGCAGAGTACATCATGAGAAACGCTGGACTGGAAGAAACACAAGCTGGAATCAAGATTGCCGGGAGAAATATTAATCACCTCAGATATGCAGATGACACCACCCTTATGGCAGAAAGTGAAGAGGAACTCAAAAGCCTCTTGATGACAGTGAAAGTGGAGAGTGAAAAAGTTGGCTTAAAGCTCAACACTCAGAAAACGAAGATCATGGCATCCGGTCCCATCACTTCATGGGAAATAGATGGGGAAACAGTGGAAACAGTGTCAGACTTTATTTTTCTGGGCTCCAAAATCACTACAGATGGTGACTGCAGCCGCCATGAAATTAAAAAACACTTACTCCTTGGAAGGAAAGTTATGACCAGCCTAGATAGCATATTGAAAAGCAGAGACATTACTTTGCCAACAAAGGTTTGTCTAGTCAAGGCTATGGTTTTTCCTGTGGTCATGTATGGATGTGAGAGTTGGACTGTGAAGAAGGCTGAGCACCGAAGAATTGATGCTTTTGAACTGTGGTGTTGGAGAAGACTCTTGAGAGTCCCTTGGACTGCAAGGAGATCCAACCAGTCCATTCTGAAGGAAATCAGCCCTGGGATTTCTTTGGAAGGAATGATGCTGAAGCTGAAACCCCAGGACTTTGGCCACCTCATGGGAAGAGTTGACTCATTGGAAAAGACTCTGATGCTGGGAGGGATTGGGGGCAAGAGGAGAAGGGGACAGAGGATGAGATGGCTGGATGGCATCACTGACTCGATGGACGTGAGTCTGAGTGAGCTCCAGGAGTTGGTGATGGACAGGGAGGCCTGGCATGCTGCAATTCATGGGGTCACAAAGAGTTAGACACAACTGAGCATCTGAACTGAATTGAACTGAAGGGGTCAGCTAGTGCCCACTGAGGACAGGACCCCACGCACGTCACCAAAGCCCTCTCCCAGGGCTGGTAAAGGTTCACCAAGCAACCCACTTGGCTATGGCTGCTCAACCAGTTTCAAGTTCCCTAACCATCTCATCCGACCCAAACTGTCTTCAGTTTTCTTCATTTTGTCCACAAAGACTTCTGAGTGACTCTGCCAGTATCACACATATATAAAGTTAAAAAAAATTGGAAATACGATATTTCATAATAAGAATTTTAGAAGTTCTAGTGTTTTCCTTCCTCTCTGAAGTGTGTGGTTCTGCTGTCAGGATCACTGTCTCTAGACGATCCTCCTGTTGCTGAATCCTGGTCACACTCCTTTATGAAAGAACCACATTGCTTATAATAGAAGCACTGTGTGGCAATTATGGGCTTCCCTGGTGGCTCAGTGGTTAAAAAAAATACCCAGCTGCCAATGCAGGAAATGTGTGTTTGATCCCTGGGTCGGGAAGGTCCCCTGGAGAAGGCAATGGCAACTCACTCCAGTATTCTTGCCTGGGAAAAAGGAGAGGAGCCTGGCGGGCTACAATCCGTGGGATCACAAACAGTAGGACAGGACTGAAGTGTTTGAAAAACAGCAAACGTGGCACTTAGTCTATTTTTTTTTTCTATTTTGTTATAGATACTTGTGCATCTGTTGGTCTCCTTTATTAAAAGGAAAGACCTTTGGGGCCAGATATTCCAATACACCCATCATTAGATGTCATTTAAACATGAGATTTTTAAGCATTCTAGATGCTCAGAAATTTCCTGTCAAGTGGACCATGAATTGTATGCACGCATGAAAAAATGAACAAATGAACAATGTCTCCCAATAAATCACTGTAGAGTGTTATGAACGAAAGGAGTTCAACTGGGCTGATGCATTCCTGCTGAACCCAAGCTAGCTGCCAGAGACCATGATTTTTCCCCTGAATGGCCATTAAACATCTGCTTAACGTGAAAGTCACTCAGTCATGTCCAACTCTTTGCAATTCCATGGACTGTAGCCCGCCAGGCTCCTCTGTCCATGGGATTCTTCAGGCAAGAACACTGGAGTGGGTTGCCATTCCCTTCTCCAGGGGATATTCCTGACCCAGGGATTGAATCTGGGTCTCCTGCATTGCCAAGGTGGATTCTTTACCATCTGAGCCACCAAATTTTTTTTTTTCCAGAATGTGGCACTATGAAATCTTATTTCTTGAAAAGTGAGACATCTACCTGTCTCCAGGTTTCTTCTCTGAATTTCACCAACATTCCCCAGAGTGCCTCTGTGCCCACGTGTCTAGTGCGCTCAGCACCCAGGGAGCACGTGTGTCTGACGAGAAGACCTGGGCTCTTTCCTCATGCGTGTGCTCACACAGTGGCTCACACACCTTGAAAACAAGGTGGACCAGGGCAGTTGAGTAGACTTTTCAAAGCCTCCAAACATTTTACATTGCACACTCCTATTAATACGAATATTTCTGAGCCTGTACCTTCAATATCTGGCTAACTATTTATCTATGAATCATATACATGTACTGCTATGCCAATGCATTATGTGCACACAAAAAAACACAGCGAGGTAGAAACTGTTACAGGATGGAGATCTTCTTCCTGCATCTTCCTGCACACCAAGGAGGGTACATGGACCCCAGTTAGGAGACCCCAGGACTGTCAGGATCATGAGCCAATACTCCTGAGGGCCAGAGCTGTTCACTGCCCTCCACAGCCACCTGGCTTGTATCCTTAACCCTCTAGCTCAGTTCAGTTCAGTTGCTGAGTCGTGTCCAACTCTTTGCGACCCCACGAACTGCAGCACGCCAGGCCTCCCTGTCTATCACCAACTCCTGGAGTTTACCCAAACTCATGTCCATTGAGTTGGTGATGCCATCTAACCATCTCATCCCCTTCTCCTCCTGCCTTCAATCTTTCCCAGTATCAGGGTCTTTTCCAATGAGTCAGTTGGTACCCTCCTAAGTGTCTCCCAAATGGGAGCCACTCATCACAAGGCAGAAAGCCCCAACACGTGGCTGGATCTGCACCCCCTTCTGGGGACCACAGCTCAAGAAGGTGGGCAACCGAGGCCACTTTGGGCATGAGCCCCAGAGTGACCGTGACTGGGAACCCCTGGTGAAAGTGAAGCTTTAGTCTCTCAGTCGTGTCCAACTCTTTGTGACCCCATGGAGTATAGCCCACCAGGCTCCTCTGTCCATGGGCTTCTCCAGGCAAGAACACTGGAGTGGGTTGCCACTTCCTTCTCCGGGGGATCTTCCCAACCATGAACCAAACATGGATCTCCTACATTGCAGGCAGATTCTTTACCGTCTGAGCTACCAGGGAAGCCCACAAGGACTTCCAGCATGGGGGTGGGGTGGAAACAGGGGGCACCTTATTCTGGGCAAGCTGCTGAGAACCACCAAGCTCCATCACTTATATATAAAGTAGGAAGGCTAATACCGACATCTCAGGCTGTTATGAGAATTAAATGAGGTAACAGGTGCCTCGTGGGCACAAAATGGGTGGCCACCCAGCAACGTCTGTACCCTCTCACGTATGATGCACGATCTTTTTATTTAGAAGCTGGTGTCTGGAAGAAATGAAGCGGCTCAGATCACAACAGGCGCCCTCATCTTACTGCATGGATGTATTTTTCTTCTAGCCGGTGGTAGAAGATATAATTACTTAGAAACGCTGGAAGGCACAATCTATGGAGAGAGAAGTGGTTGGTGTAGATAAGAAAGGGAGTGAGGAAAAAAGCGCCCAACTTTGGGGAGAAACAGACATTTACTCAGCTGTCCCGCCCTCCAGCTTTTCTCCTGTGAAGCCATCTTTATATGAGATATCTTCCAAAACTAGTTTTATTTATATTTAAAATGTATCGTACCACATTGAAGACATACTAAAGGGGACAAAGAAAAATACAATACAACAGCTGTGTATCCAACGGTCTTCTCAAGAAATAAAACATTGGAAACACTTAAACCCATCTTCTGCAACTTCCTCCCAACCCAATAATATTAATTTGGTGTTTGTAATTCCACACACATTTGCACACCTTTATAACATATGGATATATCCCTAAGCAGCGCCTAGTATCATTTGAAGTATTTTTAAACATAAAAACATGTCTTCTCATTTCGTTACCATAATCACATTGCCTTGTTAACTGATCCACACAACAGACAGTTCTAAGGCACCTACAACACTCTGTGTGCCATGATGGATTGTGATACACAGGGAAATCCCTTCCCGACAAAGATGTCAGCACAAGCAACATGAAAAATGGTTCTCTGCAAAGTCATCTTCAGACTTTGCAAATTCCGACTGCTTCTATTTCAGTATCTCAAGAGAGAACCCACCACTCTGTTATTAGACAGAGTAAAGCTGGACTCTGCGATTTGAGAACTGGGGCATAAAAACTTGCCACAAATGCCTAAACCGGCTTTCCCTCAGAAGGCAGGCAGGGGGTGCATGATGGGGATGGAGGAGGAGTTCTGCCTGGAAGCCCCGCTTCCACAAGGCTTTAGCTCTAGACATCAGAGTTCAGAACAGAGCAGGATTCTCCTGAACTGGATCCCTGGGAGTTCATTTATGGAGGCATCTGAGTAGCGCTGATACTGAAAACACTCCTGACCCTCTGGGTTCTGTCCCCCAGGGGATTCATGTGTAGAGAGGGCTGGCTACAAACCCGCTGTGGGGCCTGGGACCCGTGTTCCTTTCACAGGCTCCAGCCCTGCATCTACTCAAGGGTGAAGACCTCAAGGCCCCACTTTCTTGCTTTCCATAGGTCACCCGTGGGCAGGCCAAGAAAGTGAAGTCATTTCCACCAGTTCCCAGCAGAGGACCCAGGGCGCGCGCTGCAGCCAGTCTGGTTACCTGTTCCCAGGGCTTCTAGGGTTCACGACCTCCTTGTCCTCGGGATGATGTACACAGCAATCCTCCTGTGAACCTTAAGTGATCGATACACCATTCATCTTTTATTAAGATTGTTGGTAAGTTGCGGGACTCCTCCAGCCTCTGTGGCCCCAAGCACTGGCCTTGGGGTCGTACTTTTAGTTAATCCCACTCATGCTGGGATGCTCGCTGACCGAGCCCCTGCATTCTAGGTGGGAGAATCGCCTCCAGCCCCCGCAGAATGGAAGTCAGTGGTGTTTACCAGGGAAAACCCAGTGTTTCTCAGGCCTCTGGATGGGTGAGTCCCGATCAGGTGAGCAGTGACGTTGGTGAGGATTCTGTCCTAGGCAACACGTGGCCCAGTTGCCCTTCCACACCTTGAAATGGCCATGCAGCACCCCAGGGCCCCCCCACCCCCGGTATAGCTCCAAAATTCAGGGCCACCTGTGTGGCTGCTGTCTCTGAGAAGTTGCCCTGCTGACAAAGTGAAGGTTCCGGAGTCCCAGGCAGGCGCCAGGCACCAGGGAGCCACCACATTTCCAGGTGGGGGTTTGGGACAGAGTGAAGGCATTGCACCCGGATCCTGCCTGCGAGTGACGGTCTGCAGGCAACCACGACCCTTCAACCCCAGTCCAGAGGCCCAGCAACTCGGAAGTCTCACCACTTGCTGAAGGAGGGGCTGGTTCTCAGAGTGGGTGGCTCCCAAATCTCCCTCCATGGCACTCTGGTTACTTTGAATTCAAGTTACTAAGGGGGCCATGGGTTCAACCCCTGGTTGGGAAACTAAGATCTCTCCTGCCTTGAGGCTCAGCCGAAAAGTATGTAAATAAAAATAAATTTAAGTAAGCATTTTAAAAAAAGGAAAAGAAAAGACATACAAGGGGGACACTTGGACCCTCCTCTCTGTCTCCCAAAAAGCAGGACATAAATCTCCTCCTCAAAAGGTGATCTCCCGCATCTGGAGGCAGAAAACGGGGAGTAACAGCACCAGTGCCGGGGAATCGGGGCCAGGAAACCTGTATGAACAAACCCTGTTACTTGTCTCGTTGACGACCCCAAGCTCAAGTTCTGCATAGACTCTTCATTAACTGAGCGCCCAAACCCAGTTTCTTTGTCTAAAAAGTATAAAAGCTGCTGGCCTGGGCCACTTCTTAGGTCCCAGTTTCTGTGTGACCTCCATGGGCACGAGCTCAGATTTGTGTCTTTTTTCTCCTGTTAATCCATCCCGTGTTAATTTCATGATCAGTCCAGCCACAAGAGCTCGAGATGAGTCCTGGGGATTAGCCCTCCCTGACATGCGGCGTCCAGGCCGAGGGATGGAACACATCATCTCAGGGCCCCTCAGCACCCCTGACAGCCCACTGTTAGATGCTGTATCCTTCCTTTCTTGCCTGTGCAATTGCTGTATTTTTCTAGAAAAGGCTTTTCTGGCCAAGCTCATTCCCTTAATGTTCATGACCCACGAGGGCCGGGTCTCCTGTTCTCTTGGGTCTGAATTATTCACTGTAACAGCCTCTGCACTGGTCCCTTCCCACCAGGCCCCCTCCACTCCCCACTGGTGGACAGGATGCAATGCAGCCCGCAGGGCACCACCTGCCCCACACCACCCACGGGTCCTCACCCCTCACCACTGCGGCCCGCCACACGCACATCTGCCCAGCGCTGGTCTGTGCGATCCCAGGCTCGCCTCCCTAGGCACCAGGGTACTGGGCACAGGACCATGAGTACACAGGCTTCCCGGGTGGTACTTGTGGTAAAGAATCTGCCTGCCAATGCACGAGACACAAGAGATGTGGGTTCAATCCCTGGGTGGGGAAGATCCCTTGAGGGAGTCATGGCAACCCACGCCAGTATTCTTGCCTGGAGAATCCCATGGACAGAGGAGCCTGGTGGGCTACAGTCCATAGGGTTGCAAAAGAACTGGACATGGGAAGTCTCTTGAGAGTCCCTTGGACAGTAAAGAGGTCCAACCAGTCCATCCTAAAGGAAATCAGCCCTGAATATTCATTGGAAGGACCGACACTGAAGCTGAAACTCCAATACTTTGGCCTCCTGAAGGGAAGAACTGACTCATTGGAAAAGACCCTGATGCTGGGAAAGATTGAAAGTGGGAGGAGAAGAGGACGACAGAGGATGAGATGGTTGGATGGCATCACCGACTCAATGGGCGTGGTTTTGAGTAAGCTCTGGGGGTTGGTGATGGACAGGGAGGCCTGGTGTGCTGCGGTCCACAGGGTCGCAAAGAGTCAGACACGATTGAGCGACTGAACTGAACTGAACTGAACTGAGCGCGTGCACACACACACACACACACACACACGAGTGTATCTTTCTTTCCATAAGGAACAATGGGGACTTATACAGTAATCCAGTGGCTAAGACTCTGTACTCCCAATGCAGGAGGCCTCGCTTCAATCCCTGGTCAGGGAATTAGATCCTACGTGCTGCTAACATAAGATCCTGTGTGCCACAAGCAGGATCCGGCACAGCCAAATAAACAAACATTAAAGAATAAAAACAAGGAACCGTGTGTTATGTTTTCCTCACTGTAAGACTAAATCGTTTCATTATAAACAAAAAAATACCAAGAAGTAAAAAGGAGAAACTAAAAACCATCCATCATCCTTCCATCATTTGACAAGCAGTGTTTATATTTTGATACACTTGCTTGCAGTTTTTTCTTGCATATGAATAAAACATATTTTTTCAGAACTGGATTTAGACCATGTACAATGGCTTGTACACTGGGATTTTTTCCAGCCTCACCCCAACAATAAACACACCACTCTTACTCTTCCCTCTGTAGCTGAGGCGCGCTGTTCACAAATTCTCCTCCCTTTCCTCCATCCATTTAAATCTCCCCCTACCTTTAATTCCCGGTCCTGCCAAGCCTGGTCTGGTAATCCCAGTTGGTATTAATTTGGTTCCTGTCAATATGTTCTGCCTTTGTGATACAGATGGCACAATTCAGAGCTTCATCTCATGTCTTATCTTTTCTAATTGAATTGGTCTTATGTCCCTGGAATTAATGTGAGCCCCTAAAGGTCAGCGACTGTGCCTCATGTATGATAAGTAAGTACTGCTGCTTTTCAGACAGTTTCTTATTTTGTGAATTCTGTTACACCCCCTGCCCTCTGATGTTTGTGGAATTCTCAGAGAAGTCGCCAGAAGCCAGGAATAAACACCAATCTCACGAAAAGTATGGGGCTCACACCTCGTGTTCAGCCCCTCCCTTGGCAGGTGGCGGAGACACAGCCTGGTTCTCTAAGAACTACACTGGACCTTCCTGGGTCGGATTTTACCAAGGGTGGACCATTCCACAGTCTGGCCAGTTCATCAAACAAAGAAATAATGAAATGCAAACTCTCCTTCTGACCCTCTCTTCAAAACTTAAATATGAGTAAAAAGGTCTTCCAAAGAAAATTTAGGTTCGATGGGATTGCAAATTAACAAGAGTTATTTGCTGACATTGAAGCAGCTTTTTTTTTCATTCATTCACTCAACATCTGTTGCTTTCTGTCAGGCACTGTTCTAGATACTGAGGATACACTAAAGACACGCTGAAACAGCATTTTTTTTCTGACACTATTTTGCAAAGGCTGTTCCCTCCACTCCCACATAGAGACCCCCACTCCCCGCCCCCCAGTTGGAACAAGAAAGAGCCAGTGCCCCACTCTCTCCAACTCACTTGTTAGTAATATGGACCAAGATCATTCACGAGTTCAGCACAGTCCCAGGGTCACAGAATCTAAACAGGACATTCTGCCCTAGATCATGGGGTGGGGCGGGGCGGGGGGGGGGGGGTGGGGGTAATTCCAGACATCTACTTGGAGTTACCAATTCTTCATCATCTGGTGTTTGATGTGGCCTTCCCTGGTAGCTTAGATGATAAAGAATCTGCCTGCAATGCAGGAGACCCAGGTTCAATCCTTGGGCCGGGAAGATACCCTGGAGAAAGGAACAGCAACCCCCTCCAGTATTCTTGCTTGGAGAATCCCATGGACAGAGGAGCCTGGTGGGCAACTGTCCACGGGGTTGCAAAGAGTCAGACACACTTTGGTGAGCAACCAATACTCGCTTTCACTCTGATGTTTGATGCTCAGTTTCACAGTGAAGGCTGTGTGCCGGGGGACAATGAAACAGGAAGTCTGGGTGCCCCCTCTTCCCTCCAGACCCCCACCACTCCTCCCTGTGCTCCCCACCCCTGCCCAGCCCCTGCCTAGTTAGCTGTATGATTTGGGAAAATCACTTTACCTCTCTGAGCTCCATTTCCTTTTCCATACAGGCGTGCCAGCCTCCCTCCCGCTCCTGGGTCCAGTGTTCTATGGAAGAACCTTCTGCACCTTCCCCATCTCATGTTCCAGATTTCAAAGGGCCATGTCGTCTGACGTGGGCAGAGGTGCGGGCTCCATCGGAGGCCACCAGCCTCTAAGTCCTGCCGGACACCCCTTCCCTGAAACAGCAGCCCAGGTCACCCCTGATGTCACTTCCTCTAGGAAGCCCCTCTTTCCTTATAATTATCACCCCCATCACCAGATGGAGCATCTCCTGTGTGCCCAAGGGCGATTTGTTTGCTCCTCTGTTTGAGTCTTATACCCACTCTCTGTCCTTGAAATAGCACTGAAATGTCCTTGAATGCGTCTGTTAACGGAATTATTCCCGCTTACAGGGCTGGGCAGAGGGCACTTGTAACCCAAGCACGCCCTGTTCCTCACACGTGCCCCGCCGTCCGGGACACTCTGGGAAAGTGAAAGTCGCTCAGTCGTCTCTGGCTCTTTGCAACCCCATGGCCTATACAGTCCACGGACTTCTCCAGACCAGAATACTGGAGTGGGTAGCCTTTCCTTTCACCAGGCGATCTTCCCAACCCAGAAATCGAACCCAGGTCTCCTGCATTACAGGTGGATTTTTTTTTACCAGCTGAGCCACCAGGGAAACCCAAGAATACTGGAGTGGGTAGCCTGTCCCTTCTCCAGAGGTTCTTCCCGACCCAGGAATCGAACTGGGGTCTCATGCATTGCAGACGCATTCTTTATGAGGGGACCCTATGGTGGGGCAGTGATTTTTTTCATTTCTCTTTAAATGTTCCATGCAAGGCTGCAGACTTTGGGGGAAAGCATTTGGCAAAAGCGCTGGGGAGGGAGAAGGTGTCCGCGAGCTGTCCCTCCTCCTGGAGAACCCTGAAAATGAGCGAAAAGGAGCGGGTCCCCATCACTCCGCCCCGGCAGAGACCCAGAGCCCCGCCCCCGCTTCGGCCCAGCGGTGCCCCCGTCGCCGGCGCCCCCTGGTGGCCGCTGGGCCTCGGAGGGCGGACTCACTGCTTAAATTTTAACACATACACGTATAATCTTGGAGAAGGGAATGGCAACCCACTCGAGCATTCTTGCCTGGAGAATCCCACGGACAGAGGAGCCTGTGGGCTACAGTCCACGGGGTCCCAACAGTCGGACACGACTTAGTCACTAAACCAACCATATGTAGAATGTAGAGAAAAAAGGGTACAGATGAACCTATGTCTAAGGCAGGAATAGAGATGCAGACGTAGAGAAGGGACATGTGGATACGCTGCAGGAAGGGGAGGGTGGGACGGATTGGGAGGCCAGGACTGACAATATATCACCGCCACGGGTAAAACAGCCAGCCTGTGGGAACCTGCTGTGTAGCCTAGGGAGCTCAACTCAGGGCTCTGTGATGACCTAGGGGAGGGTGGGGGTGGGAGGGCGGCCCAGGAGGAAGGGTATACATGGATGCATATGGCCAATTCACTTCACTGTACAGCAGAAACTGACCCAACATTGTAAAGCAATTATATTCCAATTAAAAAAAAAAAGATCAAATGCAAGAAATGCTATTCTGACCCGACTTTACAATGGTTAGACATGGGCTTTGGGGGGTGGGAGGGGGGGCGCTCACTGCACAGCCTGCCACCACGTGCTCAAGTCCCCTCCGCTCTCCTCCGCCCAGTCCGGGGATCTCTGTTGACACAGCAGGGATGCCGGGGAAGCACCTTTCCAGATCTATTAGCTGGTTTTCCGACGCTTCCTCCACAAGGCTGCAAGGCAAAACCTCAATTGCAGCGTTTTCTAGAAAAAAAGCTCTGAGGTTTCTTCCTGTGGCTTCAAGACCTTAGATGATGTTTCCGAGGGTTGCAGGTACGTCACTCAATCTTCACAGTGATTTTATGAGGGAGAGACCATCATTACCCCCACTTGCAGGTACAGAAGTTGAGGCTCAGAGAGACGAAGTGCTCAAGACTCCATAAGCAGCAAATGGAGGTGGATTTGAACCCGGGCACTCAGACTCCAGAGTCCCAGTCCTCACTTTTAGCTTTGCTTTCTCCTGGTCTCACCCTCTCACTAAAGGCTGGAATTTAGAGTTCCCTAGCAAAACGTACATCATCTTCCAAAATTCAGATTCTCTTTCTGATTCTCCAAGTACATGAGGAGACCTTATTGCTTATAAGCCTGCCATCCCCCTAATTGACCTTTTACAAAGAAAAACCTGACCTGCCAAATCTTTTCATTTCTCAGGTTCCCTCACCTTTGCCCACATATCCCACAGATAATATAAATGAAAACATCTGGCATGTTTTGCCTGGCACACAGGGAGTACTCAATATTTGCTGAATCTGATTTTTTGCCTGCCTGAATGCAACTGGAAAAAGCCCCCTTGGCCTTGCCTGACTTCTCGCCTTGAGGAACATGGTGGGTCTCTGTGTAGAAGCCAGCGGGTCAAGCTGGAACGGCCAATCTCTGCCCCAGTGCTCAGCTGCCAGGGCACCTCTCCTTTTCTTCAAAATACACACATTTCTTCAAAGCACACAGCCTACCAGATAAGCAAGCAGTTGCTCTCTGGGGTCATCTGTTCCTGATGAGAATTATTAAAATAGGAAACTATTTTTAAGCTAAATCATCAATCAAAAGTAGTCTCCATCCTGGCATGGCTGCTTTCCACAGATAATAAAAATCCCATCAACTGCTCCAAAGAAAAAATGACCTACATACCAATGACAGCGTGAATAATAATTAATTCTCCATGGAAATGTTCAAAAGCTGGGACTGTGGTCAAGGCAAGATTCCCAGAGAGTATCAGGTCCTGCCGTCTTGATTCTGAACTTGGAGCAGATACAGGAAGGGAGGGCTGGGGCTCAGACTTTCAGGGGCGGGACACAAGTCCCAGATGGGGCGCTGGGGGGATGTAGTCAGGCCCAAACGAGATGAAGCAAAGAGTTGCCAGCAGTTTGAGGGGCTCTCAGAAGAATCATTGAGTAGATGAATCACAGAAGAAAGCCTTTGTAGGTGACTCCATCAAGCCAACCACTCAGAGCCAGGACTGTGTCTGTGCTCCTCTCATTAAAGCCAGTTCAGCACATCGATGTGGCTGTGTTTAAGCTTCTTGACTTTCTCCACCCAATGGATTAATCCTTATGGTCATGTTCCCCTTATCAGTGGATGGAGAAGCTCCGCGGTCATTGCCACCGTGTCCCCTAAAGGACACATCAAGGCTACATGAGCAGCGAATAGAGCTGGATTTGAACCCAGGCACTCGAACTCCAGAGTCCCAGTCCTCACTTTAAGCTCTGCTTTCTCCTGGTCTCACCCTCTCGCTAGGAGCTGGAATTTATAGTGCCCTAGCAAAGTGTACATCGTTTTCCAAAATTCAGATTCTCTTTCTGATTCTCCAAGTGCACGAGGAGGCCTTATTGTTTATAAGCCTGCCATCCCCTTATCTGACCTTTCACACACACAAAAAACTGACCTGTCAAATCTTCCTTTTTCTAAGTGAGGTTCCCTTACCTTTGCCTACATATTCTGCAGATAATACAAGGATGGAGTTGCAGCAGGAGCTGACGAAGGGGGATGTGAGAAGCAGCAGAAGGGTGACCTGGGAGAGGCCCGTGATGCAATCACTAGTCATTGGACCTCCTGGGCCTCCATCTCCCCGTCGGTAAAAGTGCCGAACAGGGATATGGTGCCATCAACTGAAAAGCGTGGGAGGCTTGGGTATCCACCGGTTTCCCCATAACCCTCAGGCCTGGAGAGCTTCTTGTAACATCAAACATAGACTCGGCACGTGCTGGCAGGCCCACCAGTGGGTATGTGTCCAAGATAAGTGAGACCCTACGTTCACGCACAACACCTGTACGTGAGTGTTTGCAGCGGCTTTGTTTATAATCGCCCCAAACTGGACCTGACCCAGATGTCCCTGGTGGGCGAGTCAATGGACCCTGTCACATCCACGCAGTGGATCACTGCTCAGGAATGAATCACGGATATAGCCAGCAACACGGGTGGCTCTCAGATGCAGCTGGCATGATCCGGGTACAGAGAGGCAGAACCAGGGGCGGAGAACAGAACTGTGGGGCTGGGTGGTGAGGCTGTGACTAGTGAGGAGCTGCCTGAGAGAATCTGGGGGCCTGATGGAAGCATTTGGTCTCCACTGTGATGGACGTGGCTCCGTGCATTCATCATAACCCACAGGACTGAACAAAAGAGGTGGATTTCACTGTTACTGCTTTTTTTTTTTTTTTAAACTGCTTTAAAACTCAAGCCCAGATCCCCCAAGACTGAAAAGAGAGCCAGACTCCCCATTGGGAGGAAAGAAGGGGTTTCCAAGTGAACTCGGTTCCCGGGGGGCCCACCTCCCACACCCGCCTGCTGGGCCTCCGTAGACACTGCTGCCCCCCAAGGACAACACTCTCCCCCTCATTCTCTCAGGCCCCCCCAAAGGCTCGGGAGTCCAGCAAGGGGGAGGGAAACCCAGAGGTTAAGGCCCAGCTCACAGGCTCCTGCCTAGCTCTGCTCAGCATCAATGGGATGGGGCCGCTTCTCCCACCACCACGTGGGCAAAGACCTGGAACCCCAAGAAAGTAAAGCCAAGAGGAATGGCTTTGGTACCCAGGGCCCAGCTTCCCAGCCCCTCTTCTGAAGGAGGACTCGTCTCCGGCCTGACTGACACTGGGAACGCCCACCCCCTTCAAGGGAGCCACCTTTACCGGGGTTGCCAGAGAAAAGACAGAAAGCTCCATAAATTGGAATTGCAGATAAGTGAGGAGTAACGTGTTGGTGTAAGTGTGTTTGCTGTGTGTCTCGTGCGATATATGCACCCATTTTTTTAACTGCTAGATTCCCCAAGTGAACTCTCGGGGCAGCCCTAACCTCCCCCACGCCCCAACACGGTGTGGCCCCGCCTACCACGTGTCCGAAGGTGGCTTGTTACGCCTTCCTGCGTCCAAATCCATGCACACACATCGCTTGCCTCCTGGCGCCTCCCCTGGGGACTACATAGCTGGGTCTGTTAGGAAAACCTCTCTACAAACCTGGCCCCAAAGCAGACTGGGGCGCTGGGGAAGGGGCAGAAAAGGCCAGCAAAGGAGATACTCTCTTCAACCTCTACTCCCCACTGGAAGCTGGACTCCAGGGCCGCGGGTGGGAAAGGGAAACCCAGCAAGACTCTGCTCACAAGCAGGCTGGGGAGAAGGCAGGCCCTCCGGGATGCATCAGACCCCCTGAAAAAGACATTAGGGCTCATCCTCGAGATGCCCCCCTCAACTCAGATCGACTCTGCCACCAGCCTGGGTCCTCCCTGGTCACCCCTAGGGGACTCTCAGCAGTCTCTACACTTTCCAAGACCCCATGATTGTGACAGGTGTCTGGGGGAGGTGTCACCCACTGGCCCCCACCATGTAGGGAAGGGAGTGTCACTTCTCTTCTTGGGCTTTTTTTATTTTGCCATTAACAGAGGGCAAATCGGTGCAGAATTTGTATTAAAAACCCCAGCCGACTCGAAGCAGCTGCTCTCCGTCTGCAGGGGTAGATGGAACAAGGTTAAACTGAAGTGCCTGGGACTTGGGTTCGACTAGATCTCGGGAAGTTCCGATGGCCACAGAGGGAATGGTCCCCGCTTACGCTCGGGTCCTCTCCTGTTCTTGGCTGCCCCAAACTCGGGTGAGAGCTGCCCGGTGTGGGGACTGGGCGTGTCTCAGCCTCATCCAGCACTACCTACCGGTCACCTGTTGCTATGACGACCGCGCATCTCCCGGCGCCTGTGTTCCAGCTGCTGAGCAAGCGCTGCGCTTACACAGCCACGTCCAGACGGTGCTGGCACTCAGGGAGGTCGCGTTCTGGGGGCAACCAGCACCCAACAGAGCTGGGAGCACGCGGGAGGCTGCAGGAGGGTCGGCGGGGTTTCCTGGAGGCCATGTCTGAGCTGACTCTGGGAGGACTGGCAGAAGTGGGCCCGGAGGAGGTGCGGAGTCGGGGGGCTCGCGGGGGTGGCGCTCCAGGCGGGGGACCCAGCTCGCCCAAAGGCCTGGAGGTTAACACACACACACACAAAACGGAGGGTTTACAGGGAACAGTGTGGCAGGAGACGGGAGTGGAAGGACTGGCTGGCCTGGTCACTGGCCCTGGTGACCGGGGTCTAACTGGATGCTGAGAGCACGAGGGAGAGAGGACCGAGACCAGGTGCATCTTAGGAGGAGTGCTTGGTGGCAGAGGGGTGGGCTGGTCCAGGGTTAGGATGCCAAGGTCTTGAGCAGGAGACAGGTTTGAAAAGCGCGAAGGAGGCGATTCAGCAGACCCGGGGAGGAACTGGAGATGGGCGGTGAGGCAGGGAAAGGGGAGAGGCAGGTGAACCCCAGCTTCAGATCTGGAATACCAGTCAATTAGCCAGGATGATAGAAAGGAAGTGGATCTGACGTCAGGGGGCAATACTGGGGTTTCATTCTTGCAAAGTCCAGGTGTACTCCCAAGCACCTGCCCGGCCACTCAGACGGTCCCCAGCCCAACAACAGAGTCTGCTCTGCAGTCTCCGCCTGGCCCAGCCCCGCCCCCACAACTGCAGCATTGGTGCATGGAGTGGCTTGACCTGGACCTGCAGAGAGGTGATCAGGGTCCCAAGCGGACTTTTAGTGGTCACCGCGGGGATGTCCTAGAGGCATCAAAGAGGGCACCCAAAGTGAAGGAATGTGGCTCAGTCTTGGAGGAAACAATGTGGCGGATGGAGCCCCAGGTAAACAATCCGGAGCCCCAGGTGAGCAGTCCGGAGCACCGGCCCCTGCTGTGGAGCACAGCAGTCTTGTCTCCATCTCCTCCAATGATGAGGATGCAAAGGCCAGGGCCCTATTGGGTCTGAGGCTCTTGCTGAGGGCGAAATTAGATAAAGGTGGCTCAGTGCTGCCGCCTACTGCTCGCCTCCTGCCATTGCACACACTCGGCATCACTGAACACCTGGGTCCTCCCAGGGCCGTGCTCTGACTAGGATGGTCACTGAGCCTCAGGGCCGGGCTAATTTCCAACTGAACGTCTGATCTGAAGACAGCGAGAAGGTGGGCGTAGCTAGAAGGCAGGAGGTGTCTTGGAGACCAAGGCCACTACCAGTGAGCCTTTTCACATTCATTAGCAAGAGTGATGGCTGATCGCTGCTGGGAAGACATTCAGGCTGGGGCTGGACAAACGCCTGGTCCAGGGGTGGGGGGCGGGGGAGGCTTCAGGAGGCAAGAGGAGGAACATGGACTAGATAGGGGTCTGCAAACTATGGCCCCCAGGCCAAAGGCAGCCACTGGCTGATTTTTGTACAGCTCACAAGCTAAGGATGTTTTTTACATTTTTAAATGGTTGGGGAAAAAAAGATCAGGAATAACAGCTGTGACAAAAATTGCATGGTCTGCAAAATCTAAGGTATTTATCTGCTGTCTGGCCTTTCACAGAAGTTTCTTGACTCCTGGCCTCGGGACACCTGAGGTCTCTGCCATCTGAGATGTTGAGTTGGGGGCCCGGCTACTCTGGGACATCGTCACCCAAAGGTCCTGGCTCCTCCAAGCAGACAGACCTCCCACGACCCCCTGGGACCCTCGCACACAGCATCCAGGGTGGCCAATGTCCTGGGAGCCCCCACCAGGGAAAGGGGAGAGGACCTGCTGTGGGAGGGCGAAAGGACTGGAAGAGGAGCCGCTTGGGTCCACGTGCCACCCCCCAGGGCACTCTGCACCCTGCCCAGCTGCTCCAGTGGAGGGAGTCATGCTCCCCCATGGACCCCGGTGGGGATGACGCGGCCCTCTGAGGCAGCAGTTCTGGAAGGCCCAGATGTGCCAAAAAGTTCCCCTGCACCCAGCGCAACTCACAAGACTTGTCAAAATGACCTCCTTTCGTGCTGCAAATCCCTTCTTGATGAGGAAAACCTGCTGACGGTTCAGTTCCTTCGTTAATAATCCCAAGTTTTTTTAAGAAGGGAAAAAAAAAAAAAAAAAAAAACAACCTCAGTTCTTGCTCTTGTGGAAGGAAGAGGAAGTCGTTCATAACATAAATGAGTGAGGCAGGGTTTTCGCCCTCCATTGATTCCTGCCGTCTCCCGTCTGCAACGTTAGGGGCCGTGTGATGAGAGCAAGAACGCCTGATGACCAGCCCTGCGCTATGAGCACAGCTCACGTGCCGGACGCCGTGCCAGGCCCTTTACTGACAACATTGTCGCAGCAGCGCAGGCGGGCTCCTGTCTCCCCATCCCCCCGAGGGTGGTTTTAGGGGGCTGAGCATCATGTTGTCCTAGGCCAAGCTCTGTTTCTCAGCGCCCTGGCTTTGAATGCTGGCAACTCAGCCTGGACTAAGGACCACGAGGGCTTAGGGCTCCAGGACTCTCTGGAAAGGAGGGCAAGGGATAACCAGGGCAGCACACGGGCCTAGGGGTCTGGACGTGGATGGAGGCCATTATCCTGGCTCTCTGCAGCCTGCTGCCATGGGACACCTCCTCAGAGTCCACTCGCGTGGATTAAACAAGGTTACACCTAGAACACATCTGCCTGCAGAACAGCCTGGGCCAGTGTTCATTTCCCATACATTTCCTTGACCCGGGAGCTGGAGATTACATTATCAGCCTCTTTCCCTACAGGTGGTTCTGAGGCTGAGATGGGCTGAAGGATGCAACAGGGCTGTAAGCGATAAGCCTGACAGTCATGTACTCACTCAGCAACCACTGATCACACCCTTATCCATGCCACTTCCGGGACTAAGGTGTAGGATGAAGGTGACAAGGCAGAAACAGCCCTTGCCCCCGGGAGAGATTCAAGTCTACTTTTCATAATGAGGGTGCTGTGCTTGTAATTACTGGGGCACATGCTCTCTGTGGTCAAGCATTGGGAAGCAAAAGCATAGGCCCGTGGGCTTCCAAGCCCATTGCCAACAGTCTTGTGACCTGTGGATGGATACGTGAGCCTCTGTTTTTCTATCTGTAAAATGGCATTACATTTGTGAAAATTGAGTGAAATCATATGTATGAAAGCATGCAGCGTGGCCTTTGGACAGGGCAGAACTTTAAAACCGTTACCTTACTCAGATGACACCCCAATAAACAATATGGGGTGGCAGAAACATATTCACCTTAAGGACTGAAGCTATGGGGAAAGTGCAGGTAACCTGAGCCCCCAGCGGAGGGGTGAGTGGACCTCAGAGGCCACCTCTTGCACACATACATGCTTCCCGCAACTCCCCTGAACAGTGCATTCCACAAAGGCTGTCCCCACAGATGTGTTGATGACACTAATCACTCCCCTTTATTGAGCACTTACGATATGCCACACCCATCATCTCATTTAACTCTGACAACAGTGCTACACGGAAGGGCTACTGTTATTCCCATTTTACAGCTGGGGAAAGTGAGGTGCAGAAAGGTCGGTGAACTACCTGAGATCACGCAGCTGGTGCTGAGAGTGCTACCAGTCTGGGTTCTTGGCTTTCTACGGAACTCCAGATTACTGTTACAGCAAATATTGATCAGAGGCCAGACAAGGAATACAGACAAGGCTTTACTGGGGCTCATGCTGCAGCGGGGGGCATCCTCCTCGCCAAGGAGGGCGAGCTTGTGCCTTATATGTGGTGAGGGTAGGGGGTGTGTGGGGATCAAGCCTGAGGATGCCTTAGGTGGTCTGCCCACCCCCTCGGTGGTGTTGCATGTAGGGGGCATGCAGACCCTGCTTTTGCTCCCAACACACTGTTTTGTTCCCAGACCTTCAGAAGGGGTAGTTGGGTTCTTGGCCTTTTTGTATCTTTTGTTCATAATTTGCACCAACTGCTCATGCACGCAGTTATTTTTAGTCCCTTATAATTTCTTTGTACTTCGTTGCTGGAGGAGATGGTCCCAGGTCCCAGCCTGTCTCAAGAGCAGCCAGGATTTGAACCCTCATGCATCTGACCGCAGAGCCCATGGGTTACCCACAGAGCTGTAGGACTGGAATCGCCTGGGAGGGCCAGGGGGCTGGCAATGAGCCCAGGTGCCAGTGAAACACACTATCTGACATTTGTAAAGACTTTACTACATACCACACACTCCTGCGCTGTGTCTTAAAGGGATCTTGCGAGTATAAAAACAGCCGTACCACCTGGGCGCTGTGGAAGAGAACTCACCAGTCTCCTCCGTGTCAGTGCTCTCCAGTTACCGCTGGTACTGACGTCAGCACAGCCGTGCCTGCTTGGTGCTAATAGGTCCAGGTGCTCTGTATCTGCGCCAGCTAACCAAGGCGGGTCTCCGGCACTCTCCCACCAACCGAGGCGGAGATGCAGAGTCACTGGCAGCGGGGTGGCTGCGGGGGCAGAGCTGGAAGCAGACCCAGACCGTGGGGCTCCTCTCACCCCCCCTTCTCACCCCCCGCCCCCGAGCCTCGCAGGGCGCACAACAGGCTTGGCTAACCCCCTTCCCCGCCCTGGATGTGGCTTCCATTTCCAGCTCGCACAGATGGGTGGGGTGAGAATTCCTTTGATTGAAATTTTGCCCAGGAAAATTGGTCTATTTAGCTCCAAATCCTCACCCACGGCAGGAACTTCCCAACGTAAGATTTGGACAGCTTCAGCGGGGACCTCGCCTTCCCAGGAAAGGAAAACAGCCGATCGGCCAAATGACATCCGAGGAAACCAGTGGGTACCACGGCTCCCCAAACTGTCAACATCATCAAAAACAAGGACAGTCAGACACCATCACAGCCAAGAGGAGCCTGACCCTCGATGACAAGATGTAGCATGGTGTCAGGGATGTATCCTGGAACAGAAAGAGGACGTGAGGAGAGGACTAGGGAAGCCTGAACAAAGTGGGCTTCTGGTGAAACAAACCGTGTCAACTTTGGGTCACTAACTGTAATAAGTATACCAGGCTAAGGTGCTAACAACAGGAGAACCTGGGTGCAGTGAGTATGGGAACCCTCGGTACTGTATGTGCAATGTTCTGAAAATCTAAAATTGCTCTAAAAATATAAGACATGCATACTCATTAGTGGTACCACTTAAACTTACAGCTGTCTACTTTTTCACATTTCAATTTGTCTTATTCAACTTGGGCTGCTATCACAAAATACCTTAGACAGGGTGGTTTAAACACAGGCGTTACTTTTCTCACAGTTTGCTGGGAGTCCAAGATCAAGGTGCTGGCTGACTCGGTTCCTGGTGAGGACCCTCTTCCTGGCTGGCAGATGGCTCTTTTCTTGCCATGTCCCCACATAGCTGAGGCTCTGCCGTCTCTTCCTCCTCTTATAAGGGCATTAATCCCATCATGAGGGGTGCACCCTCACAACTTCATCTGACCCTATCCATCTCTCAAAGGCCCCACCCCCAACACCATCACATTAGGGGTTATAACTTCACTGCGTTGATTTGGGGAGAACGCAAACATTCAGTCCATAACACAACTGACTTTAACAGCAGTATGCGTTCATGCTAAGTCACTTCGGTTGGGTTTGACTCTCTGTGACACCACGGACTGTAGGCTGCCAGGCTCCTCTGTCCATGAGATTCTCCAGGCAAGAATACTGGAGTGGGTTGCCATGCTCTCCTCCAGGGGATCTTCCCCACCCAGGGACTGAGCCTGCATCTCCAGTGGCTCCTGCACTGCAGGTGGATTCTTTACCACTGAGCCGCCGTGGAAGCCTCAGTAGCAGTATACGCATGCCAAGAAGGAAACAGTGGCCCCTTGAAAATGAAAGTGACCCTTCCTATCGCTTCACACTTGTCAGGATGGCTGTTATCAAAAAGGGTAACAAGAGTGGGTGAGGGGGTGGAGAAATAGGAGCCCGTGTCCAGTGTTGGTGGGCGTGTAAAATGGTGAGACTGCTTTCAGAACTAGTGTGGAGGTTCCTAAAAAAATGCAAAATAAGACCGCCTTATAATCCAGCAACCCCCCTTCAGGTTGTATACCTGAAAGAACTGACACTGGGCTCTCAAAGAGATATTAGTAACCCCATGTCTATCACAGCATTATTCAAAGTATCAATAGTATGGAAACCCCTCCATATCCCTCCACAGATGAATGGATAAAGCAAATGTGGTTAATACACATATAATAAATATCACTCAGCCTTAAAGGAAAGGAAATTCTGCCACTTTTGACATCATGGATGGACCCTGAACACACTATGCTGAGTAAAGTCAGTCAGTCACAGAACAAACACTGCCTGACTCCGCCTATACGAGGCACCCAGGGCACTGAAACTCACAGGTGCGGATGATGGGTCTGTGGTTGTCGGGGGCTGCAGGCGGGGAAATGCAGCGGGATGTTCGGTGGATACAGACAACTACTCAAGATGAGCAAGTCCCAGAGAGCTGCTGTGCAGCTCTGTGCCCACAGTTAACGACTTGGCATTGTGCCCTTCAGAGTTTGCTAAGAGGGTAGATGTCATACTAAGTGTTCTTAAACAGGAAAAAAATACCCTAACTATCAAAACAAAATAAAGGGATGCAAGGAAACTTTTGGAAGTGATGGATATGTTTACCACTATGAGTGTGGTGATGGCATAATACGTGCACGCATGTGTCCAAAGTCATCAGATTATACACATTACACATATAGCTTTTTAATATATCAGTTATGCCTTGATAAAGCTGAATGGAAAGCAGGAAGGGAGGGAGGGAGGGAGAAAAGTGATGCTTCCCACCACTCACCTGCCCCCTCCTCCCCGGAGCATGCTCAGGCAGCTGCCGTGGGGCGGGCAGAGCAGCGCACACCCCTCAGCCACCAGCTCTTGTCTCCTGGGAGCATCACTTCCAGAAGAAACAGACTGTGATCCTTGAGCTGCGGTGACGGCCATGCTCCGAGCTGGGTGGAAGCTAGAGGGCGCTGTGCCTATGGCTAGCCCAGCCTTGGAGCCAGAGGAGCCCCCTCCGGGTGGCGAGGGGGCCAGAGCTCCGGGGGCAGCCAGGCAGAAAGAGCAGATGCACAGGGTGGCCTCTTGTGGCTTTCGGGTAAAGGCAGGGAGGCGGGCCGTGGCTTGGCTGTGTCCCAGCTCCGGGGACCCTGAAGAAAGCACGTGTCTCCTTTAAGACTCAGTCTCCTCATCTGTAAAATTCAGACACTTGGTTAGTCTCCACTGCAGCTGCCCCTCGGGACTGCGGTGGAG
Organism: Bos indicus x Bos taurus; assembly: GCF_003369695.1. Classification (NCBI taxonomy): domain Eukaryota; kingdom Metazoa; phylum Chordata; class Mammalia; order Artiodactyla; family Bovidae; genus Bos; species Bos indicus x Bos taurus. The sequence continues at coordinate 36,220,417 of NC_040102.1, forward strand.
ACTAACCAAGAGCATGTTAATATCAAGACAGGAGACAGCCACCCGAAGACATGCATGGAGAAGCTGTTAAAGATGCTTTCTTGGGGGATGGGGTTGGATGAGACGGGGCAGGGTTGGGGGAGAACCATTGCCTTCAGTGAACCACCTGCATCCATCATTCGGATAAAGTTACTTGGAAGGCGTGACATTGTGCAGGCAAAGCTCGGCCCTGGGTCAACACAGAGCCCGCACTCGGTAGCGATGCGGACCAGGTGGCTGGGGTTGCAAGAGTCGCTCTGTCCTGTGGGGCAGTCAAGCCCCAGGCCTTCCTGGAAAGGCTGAAGGGACGATGTGATAGGCGTCTGGGGAATCTCAAGGAGGGGGACCTGGGGATGCGGACTTCACCAAACCCCAGAACACGACACAAGGGACCTCTCTCGAGATTTGAATGTGGTGATTTGGGAACGAATTTCCAGCAGCTTATATGTGTATGGAGCTCGTTAGCCCCAGACATGGTGCAGTCTGGCAATCAGAGAAAGGGAAGTCGAGAGGGCTTCCAGAAGTCTCCCACCGTGACACCACACATTTGTCACTGAGGGAGCCAGCAGGTGTGGCCGTGTCCCTGGCCTTCTGAAACTGATGTCTCAGGAGCCAGCTGCACCCGGCCCCTGTCCACCCTCCACCTGCTCAACCCTGGTACCCTCTCGGGAATGCCCACAGGCAAACCACGGGTGTGACCTGGTCTCATAAGGATGGCTGACTCAGGTGCAACGTGGAAGCTGCAGGAATCCAGGCAGGCCCGGGGGGAGAAGGCAGATGGACAGGCACCTGGCAGCCCACGATGAGCGGACACAGACAACAGTTTCCCCCACCTCCATCATCCCTGCACCCTACACACACAGACACACAGCCCACCACACGCAGACACACTCCAGACACAGCATGGCCCTCTGCACGCAGAGACACACACAGACATCCCATCACACACACTCCATGCCCCCAACCCCTCACAGTGCTGCCCTGCAAGGGCAAGCACGGGATATAGGGCATGTGTGCGTGCTAAGTCGCTTCAGTCCTGTCTGACTCTTTGCAACGCTATGGACTGTAGCCTGCCAGGCTCCTCTGTCCATGGGATTCTCCAGGCAAGAATACTGCAGTGGGTTTACCATGCCCTCCTCCAGGGGATCTTCCCCACCCAGGGATCAAACCTGCGTCTCCTCTGTCTCCTGCATCGGCAGAGGGGTTCTTTACCACTAGCGCCACCTGGGAAGCCCACGGGATACAGAATCAGGCTCCACTGGTCCTAGGCACATCACTTAACCTCCCCACCACTCGAGATACAGACCTACCAACAAAGAGACTCGACAAAGAACAAACAAGGGGAGAAAAAAGTCTGAAAGAGCTGTGTCATTTATAAGTCAGATTGCAAAGGTAAGCCGTTGCTCTCATTAAGTAGTCAAGTGAGGCAGTCCCAGTGGGGGTGGGTAGGGTGGGCAGGGCTAGGGAGGGCAGGTCGGAAGCAGGAGCCCAGAAGGCGCCCTTGGATCAGCTTTCTGGAGCCCCCTGCACCTCCCCGGGCCAGAGATGAGCCCTGGCACCAGCCACAGGATTGCAGGGAAGAAAAAGGCAAATCCTTTTTCTTACTAAACTAATCCACCTGTTCATTTTTATTCTGAAAGAGACACTTCACCCCCCGAAAGAGCAGGGCAGCCGATCTCATCACACGAAGATGGGAATGTCTGAGCCAGTGGGCTGGCAACTTGTTCACTCAGTTCTCATCCTTTGGTGGCCTCCTGGCTGGGGTTTTGCTGCTGGGGCTGCTCCCTAGAAGGCACAAGAGACCCCAGATGGGAAGGTGTGGGCCTTGGGGAGCAGGGGTTGAGACTTGGGGGGTTGGTGGTGAACCGGTGAGTCACTCCTGTCTTGCAGCGCCTCCCCTACCTCCGTGGGGGGCGGGGGGTGGGGATGATTAACTGTAGGAAACGGCTCGCCAAGAGGAACATAAACTGTGCCTTCCCACGAAATAATCCGCCCAGAGTCAAGGCAAAAGGAAATTGCCTCTCTGTTCCTCCTTCCCATCTGTTTTTCTCCCTCCCCTCCCACAACTGTCTTAAATATACCAACACGATTTTAAGCTTCCACAGGCAAAAAAGTATATGTCACTGCATATATTACAGAGATGTGCGGAATGTTTATACACTGGGCTCACCAACAAGTCCTGCTTTCTTCCATCGCTTCTCCCCACCTCATCCCCAAACTCAGCTCCACTATCTGGTCTGCAAAAGGAGAGGCTTCCAGTTTCAGGGTTCACTGTCCACAGCCCCCAAGACTGCCTGTCTGCAGGACATGGACTGATGAACCAGACTGGAAGCTCCAAGAGGGCAGGGACGCTGTCAGCACCCGGATCGTCTCCCTGGGTCCGGAACTGGACAAACAGGCCCCCCCTGGCTGTGGCAGAGAAGAGAAAACAGGCCCAGGGCATGGCTGTGTTGTGGCCAAGTTCACACAGCCGGCTACTGACACTTCCACAGTGCCCTTCACACCAGCAAGCTTGCCCCCGGGAATGGCTCACCTTCATGCCCTAGAAGCCCCCCTTTGCAGCAGTATTCACCCACAGAACAGAAGCATCAGAGGAGCCAGGCCCAGAGCTAGGGCAGGGCTCTGCCCAGGCCCACTTGGGCCGAGGCACCTGTGGGCGCATGTCACCTGCCCCCAGCTGAGCCGGCTCCAGGGCCTGGCATTCGTCCCAGGAACAGGGGCCAAGGGCAAATCGCTTCTTAATTACTGCTTACAGTGCAGGTTTTCTGCTTTGGCCTGGGCAACGGCCAATCCCCAACAACAATCCAGTCTCTTATCAGCCTGCAGAGAATTGATCCTGGGACCTGAGCCTTGCCTGATCCACAGACTCTCCTGTAACCGAGAAGCGGCAGCAGCCATCTGCAGATGGAGACTCCTCTCTGTAGCTGGCGGAGGCCTGGAAGCCCTCTTTCTGAGCCCTTCTCCCACCCACCATCCCTGGCCCTCCCGGAGTCTGAGACCAGGCCCTCCTCTCAGGAGCCTCACTGCCCAGCCTGGCCAGTACCGCATGGGCCCCTTCACAGCCCAGAGCAATTTCACAATCAGCTCTTATTGGATTTTCCGATATGGATTTAGGAAACGATACATTGGGTTGATTATCACATCCGCGCTGACAGCAAACAACCCCCAAATCTCAGTGGTTCAACACAAACTCGTTTGCTTTTTGCTTGTGTCACCGTCTAATGTGAGTCGGGTGGCTTTCTGAGTAGACGTCCTCTGAGACACATTTATCTAACATTAACCTGGGGAGATAAAACATGAGGAGGATGGCGCGGGTGGATCTGTGGTGAGGACAGGTAGACAGCACTTCTGCACACAGTTCATCAGCCAGAGCTGGCAGTGTGACTGCCAGCTGCAAGGCAGGCTGGGAAATGTAGTCTTCCTGTGGGACAGGAAGAGGAAATGGACAGGTGAGCATCCAATCACTCACAGAAGGAATGATGACACTGGCTCTTCTCGAGGGAGTTCTTTGTGCCATGCATTGTGACGGCAGCTACTTACACATCATCTCATTCAGTCCCCATGACAGCTCATTGAAGACTGTGTGTGTGTGTGTGTGTGTGTGTGTGTGTGTGTGTGTGTGTGTGTTGCTCAGTCATGTCCAACTCTTTGCAACCCTAAGGACCGCAGACCACCAGGCTCCTCTGTCTATGGAATTCTCCAGGCAAGAATACTGGAGTGGATTGCCTTTCCCTTCTCCAGGGGATCTTCCCAACCCAGGGATCGAACCTGGGACTCCCACATTGTAGGCAGATTCCTTACCATCTGGGCCAACAGGGGAGCTTACTCATTTTCATTTACACTGAGGAGACTCAAGGAACACACAGTGCTCCAACTCCAAATTCCCTATTCTGACACATGAGTATATTCTCCCCCAAACAAAACCGATGGAGAAGGAAATGGCAACCCACTCCAGTAGTCTTGCCTGGAGAATCCCAGGGACAGAGGAGCCTGGTGGGCTGCCATCTAGGGGGTTGCACAGAGTCGGACACGACTGAGGTGACTTAGCAGCAAACAAAACCAAAACATCATAGAGAAGACTAGAATTCTTTTTGGCCACCCTACCTTCCATCCCAGATTTCCCCCAAATTCACGGTTGTTATCAGTTTGATGTACGACTCTGTGGATCTTTGCGTACATGCATTTATGCGCGTGAATGTATTCATGGTGATTATTCAGTTGATTTGTCATTTTCTTTAAAAAATAGACCTCTACTACACACAGTTCCTTGGACCACAAGGAGATCAAACTAGTCAATCCTAAAGGAAATCAACCCTGAATATTCATTGGAAAGACCAATGCTGAAGCTGAAACTCCAATACTTTGGCCACCTGATGCGAACATCCGACTAATTGGAAAAGATCCTGATGCTGGGAAAGATTGAAGGTAAAAGAAGAAGGGATTGGCAGAGGACGAGATGGTTAGATAACATCACCGACTCAATGGACACGAATTTGAGCAAACTCCAGGAGATAACGGAGGACAGAGGGACCTGATGTGCTGCAGTCCACGGGGTTGCAGAGCCAGACATGACTTAGCAACTGAACAACAACATCAGATACTACACACATTATTTTGTAACAAAATCTAATACATACCTCCTGATAAGTATCCAGAGTTTTATCACCAGATCTCTCAACCTCCAAGATTTCCATCAAGGAGCAATTCTCTTGGCATAAAGTACAATCTCCATAAGGTCTTGGCTAAAATGCAAATACCTCCCGAGAGACGTGTAGACATGAAACACCAATAGCCACTCGCCCCCTTAGCTTGACATCGTTTGTCTCTGTAGAGCCAGACACAGAAGGACAGAACCAATGTCTTCTCTTACCCTTGGCCCAGAGCCTGGCTTGGAGACACTCACATCTCTGTCCAAGACTCTGTCCTATGTCGACTGTCTCTCATCAAACCACCCAGGGTGTTGGGGGCCGGGAAAAATGGGTCCCTGGGGGGTGAAGGAAAAACTCACCCTTTTGAAAGTGGGATTAGATGAGACCAACTTGTAAACAACCTGAGTCTGTACAGCTGAATATACTGTGCCCTCAAGTCATCTCGTAATCCTCCCAACAATCCCTGCCATGTGGAGGGTTTGGTTACTCCCATTTTATAGCTGGAACCCCCAAGTCCAAGCAGGGAGGTGGATTACCCAAGGCTGGCTGCTAAGTCATTCCCCCACCTGCACGCAACCCAGCCTCCAGGCCTGGGGGCAGCAGCCTGCCCTGAAGCTTTGTTTAATGGGCTTCTTCTCTCCAGTGCCAGATAGGAACCCAGAGATTTGAACCACACCTAAAAATTATTTAAAACTCACTAAACTCTATGCAAACTCAAGTTTGAATCAAACTTGACATTATTGCATTGACCTCTGAACCATATTTGAGGGACTTTCTGTATCTCTCACATATCCTTGAAGACTGAACAGAAACTCATCTATCAGAAGAGGTTGATGATGGCTCTGCCTGAAGGGATCTCTTCTCCTCTGACCTTGGAGCATTTAACATCTGCACCATTAACGGCCGATTAATCCACTTCACCTGTGTCAGCTCTTCTTCGGTGTTGGGCTGCTATTTAAATAATACTTGTCAAAATTTATCAGGAGATTGTGTTGTGTCTCCCCCAAATAGCAGATAATCTCTTTGAAGGCAAAGGCAAAACGCCTGACCTTGACTGTGAGCCGTGAGCCCCCAGAATGTGCAGCCTGATGCCTTGCGCATGGAAGGTCCTCAACCCACACTAGGGGGTTTCACGTCATCTCAGCATTTTCATACTTTCATATTTAATGTGTTATTTTCACCAAACAGGATGACGTCTCTTCTAAGTGATCTCTTCACTTCCTTTCCTTAGCACATAATTTTCTCTCTTCTCTCTTTTTTATCAACCATGTTTAAATTCAAGAAAATGCATCTCACCACCCCATAATCATCATCACCACCACCGTCATCACGATGATGATTACCACCATCAACATCACCTTCACCATTATTACCATATCTATCACCACCAGCATCATTAGAATCACCATCATTGTCATCACCATTATTATGATCACCGTAAGGACCATCACCACCATCACCACCGTCACCACCGTCATCTTCATCATCATCGTCTACCGAGGGCCTCCGCTATTGGTCAGGCAGTTGCCATAAGCAACCAGCGTCCAACCATGGCCCCGATGGTCCCTGGGCCCACTGGTGCCACGCCTCCCCCATCGCTACCCATCCTTTCACTGAGTCCTCCCTGCAGCCCTGTGTCTGCTCATGGGTATGAGGCCCTCCCCACCCTGCATGCAGGGCCCTAAGCGCAGCCTTCAGTCCTCTGTACTGCCCTCTAAGGGAAGTACATTTCCCCCATTTTGCAGATGAAGAAACTGAGGTTTGGTGGGGCTCAGTAACTGACTTCAGGTCTCACGGCAACCTCTCCAGCACATGTTACAGTGCCCTGTAATGGGGAGGGCGGTTAGTGAAAACTCTTCTTCTGGGTATATTTAACATTCCTCATAATAAAAATTTAAAATAAAGTGACCTCCTCAAGCAAGAAAAAAGGAACATTGTTAAAACAGGTGTCAGGCTGAACTTCTTCACTCGTGTATTCCAAGTACCCAGTATATATGAGGTGCTCAATAAATGGTTACTGAATGGAAAACAAATGAGTAAAAAACGTGTGCAACACGCCAGGAAAGCAAGTGGCTGAGCTGGAGCCAAAGCCCACTCGCACATCCCCACGCCACCTCAAGGAGGTCCTTCAAGAAGAGTCCAGTGGTCTCTGGAAGGGAGATCCCCTCCACGGGAATCTGACCTGTGTCCCCTCACTCCAAAGGCGCTCCAGCACTCAAGCTGGCCGGCATGCCCACCTTCTGAGAGGAAGACGTTTTCCTTTTTGACTCTAGTGCTTCGGGATCAATAGCGGGGCTGCAGAGTTCACAGACAGAAATCGATCGAATCTGGATCGATGTTGACAGCACGGCACGGTCATCAGCTTGCTCGGCAGCTCCTCCTGCTGTCTCCCTCTCCTCTCTCAAAGGCTTCGTCAGGCCCAAGAACGGCCAGGGACGTTACAGACTCAACTGGAAGGCCAGGGTCTGACCTGCCACCAACTGGACCCAAATCTCGTACAGCCAGACTCAGGGGACCCGGAGGCACAGAGAGGGTTCTCACGAGGCTAACCCGATGTGGAGGGCCCAGCACTGGTCCCAGAGCGGCGTGGGCTCTCAGTCACGTTCATCCCCTCCATCCCTCCTGCCTGGGGTCCCTTTCCTCAGCCTCTCTGCCTCTGGGGATGGATGGCTCCTTTGCCTCCAAGTATGGAAAGCTTCTGCCAAATGCAGATAATGTGTGCTAGCTCAGCTCAGACAGCTCAGAAAAATAACCGGGACTGGGGGCTCTCGGCACGGTGATCCTTGGTCTTTGGGACCTTCTCAGTCAGCTATCAGCACCCTATTCTGTGGTTTTAGGATGAAGGCTGGTAGACCAGGCTCTCCATAGGTGGTTGAGCCCTGGACATCTTCCTAGGGGGAGAAATTCAAGTGGAGGGAAGGAGAGCAACGTTAGGGATGCTGAGCCTTGCAGGGGCGGCTGCAGGGCCTAGGGACACCTTGGAAAGCATCCAGGGTAGGAGAGAGGAGGCAGGAGGAGTGTGGAGAGTCGGGGCTGTTCTGAGCCATTAGCCGTGAGACAGACAGCAGGTCAGTTAAGAGCCAGGGGCCCCCTGAAGGTTCTGTCCTGGGCAGGGAACATGGGGGCAGCAGGTTGGTGTAAAAACTAGATGGTAAGGGACTTCCCTGGTGGTTCAGTGGTTAAGACTCTGCATTTCCAATGCAGGAGGCCTGGGTTTGAGCCCTGGTTGTGGATCTAGATCCCACATGCTGCAAGTAAGACTGGCATAGCCAGGTAAGTAAATAAAAATAAATATTGAAAGGGGCTTCCCTTGTGGCTTAATTGGTAAAGAATCTGCCTGCAATGCAGGAGACCCGGGTTCAGTTCCTGGGCTAGGAAGATCCCCTAGAGGAGGAAATGGCAACCCACTCCAGTATTCTTGCCTGGAGAATCCCATGGACAGAGGAGCCTGGCAGGCTTCAGTCCGTGGGATAGTAAGAGTCGGATACGACTTAGCAACCAACTCACCGCCAAATATTCAAAAAAAAACAAAAAAAAAACAAAAAAAAAACACCTAGATGGTGACTGTGACATTCTGGTTACATTGTGAGAAACTCTGCTGATTGATCATGGCCCTCCCCACACAGATCTCAGAGAGAAAGACCATCTTTAGGAGATGGTAAGAACAGCTAAAGTAGGGACAAGAAAGAGAGAAGTGTGGAAAACACAGGATGTCCCCGTTGGGTCAAGGGACTCTGCACCAAAACACTCGATTGCTGTTGTTTAGTCGCTCAGTCATGTCTGACTCTTTGTGACCCCATGGACTGTAGCCCACCAGGGTCCTCTGGCCACGGGATTTTCCAGGCAAGAATACTGGAGTGAGTTGCCATTTCCTTCTCCAGAGAATCTTCCCAATCCGGGAACAAACTCAGGTCTCCTGCACTGCAGGCGGATTCTTTACCACTGAGCCACCTGGGAAACCCTCCCTAAATGCAGCCACCGCTTACGGAGCATCTGTTGTTTGCATGGTGCAGTCCTGGCTCGCCCCCCAGCACTTTCTAAGGGAAGCAGCTTCATCATGAACTTGAGGACCTGCAGGGGCTGAGGTCAGATGGGTTTTCTAGGGCACACCTGGTTGGTGACAGAGCCAGGAGCCAAACCCAGGTTGGCCTGGCCCCCTGCCTGGCGCCCTCACCATCTGGGACGTGGGCTCGTTGGCTCCTGAAGACCTGCCATGTAGAAGGCTGCTCAGAGGACCCCTGCATCTGGCCGGACTCCCTGAAAGGGTCTCCTAGCCTGGACCCCGAGGAGTGTGATGAGACTGATTATTCTTCCTTCCCTTCTCTTTATCCACAGGTGATCCCTGCTCTGAGCAGACAAAAGATACAAAATTCCAGACCTAGAAAGAAAATTTTAAATTGCAAAACGAGAGAGAGAGTGAGAAAGAGAAAGTATTCATTTAACCAAAAGGCTTCTTGTTTTTATGGGATTCCCCTAGTGCATTCAAAAATAAGACTCAATTTACAAAATTCATTTGATGCTCAACTTTTCAGGAACGGGATCATCATCAATTTACAAGAGAATAAAACTGCTCTCTTTCCTGGCTTTCCTCCTGATACCAAAATGCCAAAGAGAACCAGGGTTTGCTGAAAAATGATTTACTCTACGAAAATGTTCTGGCAACTTTGCTTACAATGTCTTCTGAGTGCAGTGTTCAAATAAACTTTTGGAATTTCTGCATTGTGAAAACCAGCAAACTTAAAAATGCTCTGATGAGATCAATGAAATATATTTTAGATTTCTTCCTTCTTCTGGGGTCCGAACACTTCATGTTTTTCTTCCTCTGGGTAATCTTTCACCTTGAAATTTTAGTATTGATTGTGCTCTAGGTGAGGTTGGTGTACTGCTTTTACAAATCACATTTATTTTAATTTTTATATCTTAAAGAGAGTGAAAGGATGAGACTAGAATAAACTGCTTCTTGTCTCCTCTCAGTTCAATCCCCTCACACCCCTACCACCTTATACCAGACACTTAAAGAGGGCGGGTGTTCTTCCCAAAACACAAGGTCTCGCTCCTTGGGTTAACACTGCACCAGTTAACAAAGGGGTACCATGCTCAACCTTGGAATAAGATACATACCATTGCCTCAAAAAGGACAGACATACCTTTGTTAGGTTGACATCCTTACCAACCTAACATAGGATTTTTTCACTAATTCACCTTGGGTTAAATGTTTGGCTATTTAATATGGCTGCCAATCTTGCTGAGTAGTTAAATAGCAAAACCACGTCTCTCTGCAGCAGGCTGCTGTTCCCTACTGGGTGGTCTGAGGTCCTGTGGGTGACACAGGGCCAGAGTAATCTCAAGAGAGAGAGAACATCGTTCGTAGAAAAGCTCACATGAAACAGAGGGAGGGGAAGCAGGAAGAGGGGACTTGCTGTACGTGGCTGCTTGATATTTTTTAAATAGAAGTATAGGTGATTTATAATACTGTGCTATTTTCAGCAAAGTGATTCATATATATGTATACATATATAAAGAGATGAATACATATTCCTATGAATATATTCATCAATGCTATTGGCCTGTAATTTTCTTTTTTGGTAGTGTTTTTGTCTGACTTTGGTATCAGTGTGATGGTGGCTTCACTGAATGTCTTTGAGAGCATTCCCTCCTCTTCAGTCTTTTGGAAGAGTTTGAGAAAGATTGGTATAAGTTCTTTGCATGTTTGGTAGGATTCACCTGTGAAGCAGATATATATAAGGTTTTCTGGGATTGACATCTACACACTACTATATATAAAATAGATAACCAACAAAGACCTGTGTATCACAGGGAACTCTACTCGGTATTTTGTAATAACCTATAAGGGAAAAAAATCTGAGAAAGAAACTGACCTAACTTCAAATCAAGATTAAAACTTGAATCTTTCAGCATCCACGTACCTCAGCTTGGCCCTGATTCCCCTGAGTCAACCAGGTGGCCAAGAACACCTCCAGCAGAAGCATCTATGTCACGCAACTGTCTTGAAATCCAGCAAGAACAAACATCCTATTTGACAGGTACCTTTATATACATTGGAGCTTCCTTGGTGGCTCAGATGGTAAAGAATCTGCCTGCAATGCAGGAGACCCAGGTTCAATCCCTGGGAAGATCTCCTGGAGAAGGGAACGGCCACCTACTTCAGCATTCTTACCTGGAGAGCTCCATGGACAGAGGAGCCTGGAGGGCTACAGTGCATGGGATCGCAGTCAGACATGACTGAGTGACTGACACTAACAGTTTATATACTGGATCCTCACAATGATGCTGAGAAGATGGGGGACACATTAAGGACCTTGGAGTCACTTGCTGCCAGGCCAGCAGCATCAGCACCACCTGTGAGCATCTTAAAAACACACAACTCTGGGTCCAGACCCACAACTCAGACCCTGCCTTTTAATAAGATTCCTGGGGATCTGTCTGTACGCTGACATCGAGAAGCTCTGCTCTAGTATTTAGAGCTTAGAGACTATGTTTTATTTATCTTCGCGTTCCCAACGGCAGTGTTGGTTAATAGCTCATACTCAAGAAATGTTAGTTGAAGAGATAATAAATGATAGATGGATAGACAGCCAAACAGATAGGCAGATGCCTGGACAATTATGTAAATAAACAAGATACACTCTCTGATGGGACCCAGAAAACGTGAAGTGATCAAAGTCACAGAGGTATGGACCCTGCAGAATCCAGGTCATCTCTAGATTCATCCTCTTCCCATCATTTATCGCGAAGTGAAGAAAGTGGGCTGCAAGGCCTGAGACAAGCCCTCCGTTTGGACCATGCATGGGCCAACCACACTGCCGAGAAGGCATCCTCCTCCTGTCAACATTTCAGATCACTGGGTCATGTTTAGAGAGTATTTTTCACAGTCCAACTCAATGAAAGAAGCCACTAGATGTGCGGAAAAACCCACAGAGCCACTGTTTTCTGGCCACGTTGGAAATCAAATTATTCTGAGTGAGAGAAGTCAAGAGGAAGCGCTCTGCCTTACCCGAGATAACTGACTCTATTTTTATAAATGTGAATGCCACGACGACACTGAATCATCCAGAACTGGACGTTACGTTGCAGCGTGTCCTGCAGCCTAGACACATCTCTGCCCTCCATTCCCCTGGCATCAGCAAGTTCGTCGGAATGCATTAACCCAGGAGGCCAGAGCCTCCCTCGGAACCTGCCCCCGCCAAGTGGAAAATCCTATAGGTCCTGGCTCCCTACCATCCACCGTCTATCACATCCCATCCATCACCCAGCCCAGGATGGGCCTGGAGGCTGCAGGCTCCAAGGATGCAGAGCCAAGACATCTTGATCCAGAGGTTCAAAGGGGCCTGGGGAGACCCTCCGGCACTGACTCCCTCCCAAGCGCACGTGAAACTCTGCCAACGACCCAGGACAACGTCGCCTCCATCAGAAGTCTACGGATGAACTCTCCTTTGGGAATCTGTTTCCTTTCCCTCTAAACTGGAAGCCCTTGACCTTTTTCTGAGTCGTGATACCTGTGAGAAGCTGATAAAGGCCCCTTTCCCTCTTCCAGGGAAAATGCACATGAATACCGTTCTTGCTTTTAATTTTAAGGGAACTTCTTAAGAGCTATTTGCAGAATCTCTAGGGTCCAGAAATTCTAGGTTAACAAACCCTGATAGAAATGCAAGCTTGAAGCCTTTTGCTCTGGTTTTCTAACATGCCTGAACCTTATCAAACGTCGACACCAATGAGAGTTGACTTAAACCTTTGGCCTAAAGGTTACTTAAGAAATTAGACAGAAAAGGATTTGTGCAGAGTGGGAACTATACAGAGTCTGATCAGAGAAAACTGGCTTTGAGTCCCAATTCTTCACTTAATAGTTCTGGGTATTGGCAAAGCCCCTTCACCTCTCTGAGTCTCATTTTCTCATTTGAAAAGCAGGAATAATAACAGTACCTCGTAGTTTTCAGACAACGTAGTTTTCAGACAACGCATTCAAAAAGTGACTACTGTGTATTACGCTTTGGTGCTTAACACATATTATTTCACAGTCTCTCCCTCTCCTTTCCTTTTCCTTCATGAGAATTGACAGATTCCCCAAGAAAGCTTCTCCCCCTCACACACCTTGAACCCCCTCTTTGACTCATCCCTTTATACTAAGACATTGATTGAGGAATTCTGTGAAAAATCCACCTGGGCTGAGAGGGTAACACCGACATCAACTGTCAAGAAACAATTTTTTAACACTTCTTTCCATGTGAGTCACTGGGGGAGGTACCATGGGGGTGGTCCTCGGGGTGTAGTTAAAATGAGCACAGTCCCTAAAAAAGACAATACGACTTAAGGGTCATGGCTACCAAGAGCCAGGTGAGCCATTCAGACAGTAAGTGCAGACCCGGGGGCATCTGAGGCTCTGCTGATTAGAGCTTGGGCTCAGAGGGGCAGGCAGACCGTGGTTTGAATGCTGTCCCCCTGACTTACCACCTATAAAACACAGGGCAAGGTCACCTTAGTCTCCTGGTCTGAAAAAACAAACAGCAGAGAAGGGCAATAATGAAACCTACTTCACAGGGCTGTACGTGGATTAAGGGACTTGCTTACACAAACGCCGAGTCTGGGATGCCCCTGAGGGCACTGAACAGATCAAGGCTCTTCTCAACGCCTGTGTGGGGTGATGGTGACGGAGGAGGCTGCTGGGGGGAGGGAAGACAACGGGCAGTGAAGAGCAGAGAGGATTCAGAGCGGGAAGGGAGGTGGGAGTGAGAGCGGGGTCACCCAGGAACATTGTCACGGTCATCAGAGATGGAGCCTAGCGGAAGAAGGATGCTGAACAGGGGCCTGGAATCTGGCATCAGAATCGGGGTTACCACTGGGTGGTCCCACAGGGAGGGGATATCTGAGACCCTACGGGGCTCCACAAGAGCCTAGGGCTGGGGAGCAGGAATAGGCACGAGGGGACAGCGGGTGGCTGGCTCTGTGGACTGGGGGCAGGAGGACAGTGTGGGCCGTCAGCACCTAGAAGGCTGTTCCCGGGGCCTGGCCCTCTGGCAAGAGCTGAGTTTCTTAAATCCAGATTGCTTTAGTGGCTACTGTTTTCGACAGTTACAGACTACGTGCTCAATAAATAACATATTGATGGATTTCTTCCTTGGCTACTGTTGCCAGGAATGAAACTACCCATGCAGCAGCTCGGGCACAGGGTTATGAATGGCTGGCTTCCGACCTCTAAGGAACCGGAGTCCGACAGGTCCAGGCGGGGGTTGGCGGGGCCGCGGTCACACAGGGCAGCTCGACCCTGGCCCCAGTCACCCAGCAGAATTAATGTGCCCACTGCCCACATTCCCTGGAAAATTGCCGCTGTCGTGCCAGACCTCTGCCTCCAAGAGGTCCCTTGCAGTGAAGAAGGGAACGTGAGGAGGCAGATATGGTTAGAGAGACGGTAGGGTCTGCAGCAAGGACACCGCCCTCCTGATAGCTACATCAGCGAACAAGACAGGCAGACAGAACCCGCTCAGACGCCGAGGACAAGATGCAGGCAGGGGCCAAGGGGGCAGGGCGGGCCTGCAGTTCTCACGGACTCCTTAAAATTCTGCACAGTCTCCAAAGCCCAGAGGAGCCAGGTCATTAAAATCTTGTCTCTGCAGGCCAAGAATAGCTCAAGATTTATGCCCCACGTTGGAGAGTCCTGCTTGGCCTGGTTGCTGCCTCTGGGTAAGAGGAGCAATCTTGCTTCGATCAGCTCCAAGGCTGGGGCTCAGGGCCAGGCTTCCTAAGGTCTAAAGGGGCCAGAGCCCCCCACCCCCACCCCACCCTTGGCAAAGGAGACAGGGCAGTCAACCAACAGTCGAGGCCAAACCTAACACCCAGAGTGAAAATGTGGCCGGGACCAGACGGTGAGCCCCCCGCCACTGCCCCGAGAAGGTACTCAGGAGACACCCGGAGGGTAAGCGCCACGCTCAGGGCTGTGAGTTACAGTGGATGCGCTAGCTGTGTGACCTGGGCGGCTCACTTAACCTCCCTGAACCTCAGCTTCCTCATCTGTAAGGTGGGAACAAAGAAAGTCCCCTTCCAAGGACTGTGGTGAGGGTCAGTACAGGCGATGCTCACAGGATGGTGCCTGAAACCAAGTAAGCAAAAACAACAGGAACTGTTGTTTTCCACGTAGGCATCTCTCTCAAGTTCGGGGAAAACACAGAAGCGAAGGAGTATCCAGGTAACTAAGAACATTCTCCAGGAGGTGGCTCTGCTAGGGTGCCCTAGGGGCCGAATGAGGAACAGATGGGGTGAGGCAGGTCCTTGGAGCACCACCCCGTGTGCCCAGAGCAACGCCCGAGGTCCAGTCAACATTTCCACAACCAGGCTGCCACGCTGCCAGCAAAAGTGATATGAACGGGTCACACGTGCTCAACCGCCGCTTCCAGGACACCCCCCTGTCATTTCAACAACCTCAGAAACACTCCATTCTAGAAACACTGGGATGAGGGGCTGAAATACTAGCCGGGAACCCAGAACCACTTCATCCATTTGCAACGCAGAAGAAATGGACCAAGAGGCCCTGCAGTTTGTCTGAAGCCAGAAGTGTTCGATTTTGCAATAGAACCCATGGAACACACTTTATGAGGGTGCCACGGTGGAGCTCTGCTACGGAAGAAAAGCCAGCTGGGAGTCTGTACTCTGCTGCTAAGCCAGGGGTCACTTCCCATCCCCAGGACCCCACACTCATGATCCGCCAGCCCCCCAGCGAGCCCATCAGCAACAGCCAGGCCTAATGACCCCGGGGCAGAAATGAACACACGAGGAACCCTGGGGTTGAGGTAGGGGCTTGCAGCCACTCTCTGGATTTCTGCCTCTCTTGCTAAGTCTTCAGAGAGACTCGTATCCTACTTTACTAACATGCCTTCTTGGAAAAAATCATTACACTCTCATTGGCTAAAAGTAATTTTGAAACTGTGTACAACTTGGTGGCCGTCCTCCTAGGCACATGGAGTTTGCAAATATTTACTTACTGACCAAAAGGACATCATGCAAGATGTACTGCTTGGTAATTTGCTTTTTTTTTTCCCCATGAATTCACATTAATGGATGCATGTTATTGTGCCTATTCATACACAATAAACAAAAAGACATTTTTGCTTTGAATGATGTTCATGGAATCTAAGCTTTGGGTGTGAAGGCCCAGGCTGGACTAGCTGGAGAATTTTTCCGATAGCACCCTTGTCAGTGAGATGTTACTAACCCCATTTTGTGGATGAAACAGCTGAGGCCCATGTCGGTGCCTGAGGAAGGTCAGACAAGCTGTGCGAGGTGGACTGGGGCCCAGAGCTGAGGCTTCCTCCTTCCTGGAGCAGCGAACACTCCTCCTTTCAGGCTGTTCCTGAGAGTCTTGGGACTGAAAAAGCGCCAGAGGTCAGTTCAGGTTTGTTCTGATTACATAACACCAGGTGCAAAGAATGAGTCGGCTCGGTGCTATCTTTCTTTAGCCATTTCACCCAAAAGCTGATTGGAATAGTGTTTCTCCCACTGGATTATATACGAAAAAGCCAATACAAAGGTCTCCTTATTTGCAGCCCCGGGATGACTGTCCGAGGCCACTGGGGCTGCAGACAGCCTGTCCTGCAGAGGAAGGCACTGGCGGGTGTGCCCAACGGTGAAGGATCCATCTAAGCCCCAGGCCCTCCCCACCCAGGGCTCGTCCTTCTACGGGAAAGGGCCTCGCGTCAGAGTGCAGGATTTGCTGTCTGCTGACCATGCTGGGCTGCATCATAAACAACAGTAGACCGCAACCACTGGTTCGTCATCGATAAAATCAACAGAAGAATTGAAGGCAAAGTAAGCCCTTCGGGAGATTCGCATGGAGAGAGTGAAGCAGAAAGGGAGATCACTCGGGACCCTCCAACACCCTCCCTGTGCGGATCACTGAACCCATGGATGTGGAGTGTGTGCTGAGCAGCCCAGGACCACAGGGGACCCATCTCCCTGCCTCTCTCTTGCAGGCACCCCTGGTTCAAGCTGCGTGCATATGAAGCTGAATGCCTAGCTTTGTGTAAAGTGTTCCCTACTTAACCTTCCCCCTGGAGAAGGGCATAGCAACCCACTCCAGTACTCTTGCCCAGAGAATCCTATGGACAGAGGAGCCTGGTGGGCTATAGCCCATGGGGTTGCAAAGAGTCAGGCACAACTGAGCGTGCCTCCAGCAACATCAGCTAAACCTTCCACGGCCCAAGCAACCCCGCTACGCCTCCAGGAAAGGTGTCTCTGGCTGGAATGCAGACCAGTTTGATCCCAAGCAAACGAGAGGGGCATCCAGGTAACTCTCCTTCAGGGAGCCTTATGCCCCCAGGGACCCAGGACATAGTGCCCATTCCTGCCACCCAGTTGGAGCCCGGTTGTGAGCTCTGAGTGCAGGCCTGGCTCCAGACTCCATCAGGCTCTGTTCCTCGGATCCTCCGGCCTCCAGAGACCCCATGAGCTTCGGATCTACGGGTGCAAACAGCCTGCTGCCCCAGTGTGGATCTGTGAGCGCAGATGCCCAAGTTTTCAGCCGGGACAAACTCCCTATTTTAGTCTTGGCAAAAACAAACAAACAAACCCAGAACTTATAAGGCTGCCGACTTCTGCACTGCTGGGGGCGAGCAGACTTCACTGCCACAGACTCACACATTACAAACTTGGCCACGGGCTTCCCGGGTGGCTCAGTAGTAAAGAATCCGCCTGCCAGTGCAGGAGACACGGGTTAGATCCCTGATCCAAGAGGATCCCACATGCCTCGGAACAACTAAGCCCAGGAGCCACAACTATTGAAACTGTAATCTGGAGCCTGGGAGCCACAGCACCTGAGCCCGCATGCCCCAGAGCCCGGGCTCTGCAACAGGAGAAGCCACCGCATGAGAAGCAGCATGTCTAGAGAGTAACGCTTGAGCACTGCAACTAGAGAAAAGCCCATGCGGCAATGAAGACCCAGCACAGATGAAAATAAATGAAATTTAAAGTAAAAATCATTAAAAGAAAGAGACTCGGCCACGTGCCCCATGGGATTCCTGGGTTGATAGGAACCATGTTGCCTGTTATGAAGGAGCCCTGAAGTGAGCTGCTCTCAGGGGCTGTGCTAACTCCACGGCTGGCCCTGGCCCTGGCGTCCCAGCGAGTCTGAGGAGGGGCTTTAAGCCACCATCTAAAGATGCCAGCTCTTGGGGGCAGCAGGGCCTCCTCTGGGGCTGAGCTGGGCCTCCCCCCATCTGTATTCCTAGGGAGGGCCCAGTCCGCACCCAGCACTCAGCCCATCTCCCTGAGCATGTAACTAAGGGGACATGTATCCCCTGGCTGTGCCCACCATGGTGTTTGACTTCAACTGGATTCAGCGGACACGTGCTGGACGAGTAAGCAAACAGCTTCCTTCCTTCCTGATCCACCTGGACCAGTGCTTTGCCTTCTCCCAAGGCTGCATCTGACAAAACGTGGTCCACTGGAGAAGGGAATGGCAAACCACTTCAGTATCCTTGCCTTGACAACCCCATGAACAGTATGAAAAGGCAAAAAGATAGGTCACTGAAAGATGAACTCCCCAGGTCGGTAGGTGCCCAATATGCTACTGGAGATCAGTGGAGAAATAACTCCAGAAAGAATGAAGAGACAGAGCCAAAGCAAAACCAATACCCAGTTGTGGATGTGACTGGTGATGGAAGTAAAGTCAGATAATATAAAGAGCAATATTGCATAGGAACCTGGAATGGTCCATGAGTCAAGGTAAATTGGAAGTGGTCAAACAGGAGTTGGCAAGAGTGAACATTGACATTTTAGGAATCAGTCAACTAAAATGGACTGGAATGGGTGAATTTAATGCAGATGACCATTATATCTACTACTATGGGCAGGAATCCCTTAGAAGAAATGGAGTAGCCATCAGAGTCAACAAAAGAGTCTGAAATGCAGTACTTGGATGCAATCTCAAAACGACAGAATGATCTCTGCTCATTTCCAAGGCAAACCATTCAATATCACAGTAATCCAAGTCTATGCCCTGACCAGTAAGGCTGAAGAAGCTGAAGCTCAACAGGTCTATGAAGACCTACAAGTCCTTCTAGAACTTACACCCAAAAAAGATGTCCTTTTCATCATAGAGGACTGGAATGCAAAAGTAGGAAGTCAAGAAATACCTGGAATAACAGGCAAATTTGGCCTTGGAGAACAGAATGAAGCAGGGCAAAGGCTAATAGAGTTTTGTCAAGAGAACCCACTGGTCATAGCAAACACCCTCTTCCAACAACACAAGAGAAGACTCTACACATGGACACAACCAGATGATCAATACCGAAGTCAGAATGATTATATTTTTTGCAGCCAAAGATAGGAGAAGCTCTATACAGTCAGCAAAAACAAGACCGGGAGCTAACTGTGGCTCAGATCACGAACTCTTTATTACCAAATTCAGACTTAAATTGAAAAAAGTAGGGAAAACCACTAGACTATTTAGGTATGAACTAAATCAAATCCCTTATGATTATACGGTAGAAGTGAGAAATAGATTCAAGGGATTAGATCTGATAGAGTGCCTGAAGAACTATGGACGGAGGTTTGTGACATTGTATAGGAGGCAGGGATCAAGACCATCCCCAAGAAAAAGCAATGCAAAAAGGCAAGATGGTTGTTTGAGGAGGCCTTACAAATAGCTGTGAAAAGAAGAGAAGTGAAAAGCAAAGGAGAAAAGGAAAGATATAAGGATCTGAATGCAGAGTTCCAAAGAATAGCAAGGAGAGATAAGAAAGCCTTCCTCAGTGATCAATGCAAAGAGATAGAGGAAAATAATAGAATGGGAAAGATTAGAGATCTCTTCAAGAAAATTAGAGATACCAAGGGAATATTTCATGCTAAGATGGGCACAATAAAGGACAGAAACGGCATGGACCTAACAGAAGCAAAAGATATTGAGAAGAGGTGGCAAGAATACACAGAAGAACTATACAAAAAAGATCTTCATGACCCAGATAACCATGATGGAGTGATCACTCATCTAGAGCCAGACATCCTAGAATGCAAAGTCAAGTGGGCCTTTGGAAGCATCACTATAAACAAAGCTAGTGGAGGTGATGGAATCCCAGTTGAGCTATTTCAAATCCTAAAAGATGATGCTGTGGAAGTGCTGCAATCAATATGCCAGCAAATTTGGAAAACTCAGCAGTGGCCACAGGACTGGAAAAGGTCAGTTTTCATTCCAATCCCAAAAAAGACAATGCCAAAGAATGCTCAAACTACCGCACAATTGTACTCATCTCACATGCTAGCACAGTAATGCTCAAAATTCTCCAAGTCAGGCTTCAACAGTATATGAATCGAGAACTTCCAGATGTTCAAGCTGGATTTAGAAAAGGCAGAGGAACCAGAGATCAAATTGCCAAAATCCATTGGATCATTAAAAAAGCAAGAGAGTTCCAGAAAAACATCTACTTCTGCTTTATTGACTATGCCAAAGCCTTTGACTGTGTGGATCAAACTGTGGAAAATTTTTAAAGAGATGGGAATACCAGACCACCTGACCTGCCTCCTGAGAAATCTGTATGCAGGTCAGGAAGCAACAGTGAGAACTGGACATGGAACAACAGACTGGTTCCAAATAGGGAAAGGAGTACGTCAAGGCTGTATACTGTCACCCTGCTTATTTAACTTATATGCAGAGTACATCATGAGAAACGCTGGGCTGGAAGAAGTACAAGCTGGAATCAAGATTGCCGGGAGAAATATCAATAACCTCAGATATGCAGATGACACCATCCTTATGGCAGAAAGTGAAGAGGAACTAAAAAGCCTCTTGATGAAAGTGAAAGAGGAGAGTGAAAAAGTTGGCTTAAAACTCAACAATCAGAAAATGAAGATCATGGCATCCAGTCACATCACTTCATGGGAAATAGATGGGGAAACAGTGGAAACAGTATCAGACTTTATTTTTTTGGGCTCCAAAATCACTGCAGATGGTGATTGCAGCCATGAAATTAAAAGACACTTGCTCCTTGGAAGAAAAGTTATGACCAACCTAGACAGCATATTAAACAACAAAGGTCTGTCTAGTTAAGGCTATGGTTTTTCCACTGGTCATGTATGGATGTGAGAGTTGAACTATAAAGAAAGCTGAGTGCTAAAGAATTGATGCTTTTGAACTGTGATGTTGGAGAAGATTCTTGAGAGTCCCTTGGACTGCAAGGAGATCCAACCAGTCCATCCTAAAGGAAATCAGTCCCTGAATTTTCATTGGAAGGACTGATGCTGAAGCTGAAACTCCAATCATTTGGCCACCTAATGAGAACTGACTCATTTGAAAAGACCCTGATGCTGGGAAAGATTGAGGGCAGGAGGAGAAGGGGACAACAGAGGATGAGGTGGTTGGATGGCATCACTGACTCGATGGACATGAGTTTGAGTAAACTCCAGGAGTTGGTGATGGACAGGGAGGCCTGGCGTGCTGCAGTCCATGGGGTCACAAAGAGTCGGACACAACTGAGTGACTGACCTGAACTGAACTGAAGCCTGCATCTCTGCCTTCTCCCAAGGCTTCAGTCTTTTCTCTGATTTTTTTTTTTTTTTTAAGAAAGGAAATGATCTCTGCCCTCTTTTCTATTATTTTTGGCCATGCTGGGTCTTTGTTGCTGTGCAGACTTTTCTCTAGTTGAGCGGGGGCTAGTCTTCATTGAGGAGTGCGGGCTTCCCGTTGCAGTGGCTTCCCTTGTTGCAGAGCACAGGTTTCAATAGTAGCAGCCCATGGGTTCGGTAGCTGTGGCTCCCGGACTCTAGAGCGCATGCTCAGTAGCTATGGCGTGGGGCCTTAGTTGCTCCGCAGCATGTGGGATCTTCCCAGATCAGGGATTGAACCTGTGTCTCTTGCATTGACAGGTGGATTCTTTACCACTGAGCCACTAGGGAAGCCCCCAAACTTTCCTCCCCAATGCCAAATCTATGCCCACCACTGGCTACTAGAGCAGATGCCCGGGGTGGGGGGCCTTAGGCTGGAACCCTGCCTCCTCAGCTCCCCTCTTCCCAATGTAGGGGCTGGGGAACTGCTCCTCTCCACCTGCCTTCCCCACTTCCCTCGGCTCCCAGCAGCTCCCAGCTGAACCCCATATCGCCTCCCATTGCCCTCGGGCTCCTCCCCAGCACCATCGCTCCCCTATCTCTGCAGCATCCCTCAGAGCCGTGGACCACAGCGATCCTGGAAGGTCTCCCTAAATTGCCAGTGTGACACGGCCATTCCACGGGCCTCCAGCACCCGGGGGTACAAGTCACTTTACACCTGGCCACCACCAGCCCCTCTGCCCACGCTCCCCTCTCCCCACGCTGGCTTCCTCTGAACTTGGAGGGCCTCTGCGGACACCTCTTCCGTGGAGAAGCTGCCCTCCCCCTTGCCTTACGTTCCCTTTTCAGATACACAAGACCACCCAGTGGTAATCTGTATGCCTTCGACCTTTCCCCAAATTGAACTTTCCTTTTTCTTTTTAATGGGGTAAAATATACATAACATAAAATCTCCCATTTTAAGCGTTTTTAAGGGTACAGCTCAGTGGCATTAAGTACATTTACAATTGTTGCATGGCCATCACCCCAGCTGTCCCCAGAACTCTCCTCATCCCGCAGCCCTGAAATTCCATGTCCATGAGACAATGGCTCCCCACCCCGTCCCCCAGCCCCTGGTGACCACCTCCTACCTTCTATCTCAGTGAACTTGACTCCTCTAGGGACTTCATCTGAATGGAAGCAGACAGTATTTGTCGCTTTGTGACTGGCTATTTTCACTATCCTCAAGGTTCGTCCATGCTGTGGCGTGTGTCAGAATCTCCTTCCTTTTTAAGGCTAAAAATAACTTTTCATTGTATGTATGAACTACATTCTGCTTCTCCTTTTATCCATCACTGGACACTTGAGTTGCTTCCATGTTTTGACTATTACGAATAGTCTGCTGTGAACGTGAGTGGACAAATACCTATTTGAGTCTCTGCTCTCAGTTCTCCTGGGGTTGTGGCTCAGCTGGTAAAGAATCCGCCTGTAATGTGGGAGACCTGGGTTTGATCCTTGGGTGGGAAGATCCCCTGGAGGAAGGAAAGGCTACCCACTGCAGTATCCTGGCCTAGAGAATTCCATGGACTGTATAGTCCATGGGGTCACAAAGAGTCAGACACGACTAAGGCACTTTCACAGACACCCTGGAGAAGAAAATGCCAGCCCACTCCAGTATTCTTGCCTGGAAAATTCTATGGACAGAGGAGCTTGGAGGGCTACAGTCCATGGGGTTGCAAAGAGTTGGACACGACTGGGTGACTGACAGACATAGGTACCTAGGTGCGGAGTAGCTGGACCCAGAGTCGTTCTGTTTAACTTTTTAGGAAGCACCAGACTGTCTTCCATCCAAATGTCATTTTCTTTTCCATCCTTCTCACTCACCAACTCTGAACATGGAGAGGACAGACCCAGACACCCGGAGAAGCAGTCAAGCTGCGAGTGTGGCAGAGAAGAAGCCGAATCTGACTCCATGTTGGAACTGCTTCTTTGACTTGCTTTTCATTGCTTCTGTTACTATAATCATACAGAAGGGCCTGCCTCTGAGAATTCTGCCCCTTTGCCCGCCTGTTTAACCAAAGTGCCTTTATTCAGAACCCTGTCCACCTGCAGATGGCAGGAAGGAAGAAATTAACACATACCCCTGCCCGAGGCCTGCCATTCTAGGAGGCGTGTGCAAGATTCATGGCCTTTTTACTTTTGCTTCCTCACCTCCCCCCATCTCTGATCTATACAAGAACCTGGCACCCAGATCCCAATAAGACAGTTATTTGCAGGCACTAGCTGCCATCTTCTTGGTCAGCTAGCTCCTCAATTAAAGTCTCTTCCTTGCCTCAGCCCCTCTTCTCTCGGATTCATTGGCCCGCTGTGGGGCGAGCAGGGTGAGCTTGGACTCAGTAACACAAGTTGCTAGGAGTTCCTTAAGAGGCCTCAGAAGGAGATTTCTCAGCACAAGAGTCTTGGGGAGAAGGGTGGTGGCCGGGTGAGGCCCACAGCTCTGAGGACGGGCTCATTCCAGGGCGGAAGGGGCGGATGAAGGGAAGAAGTGTGAAGGTCTGTAGAGGGAGGAGCTGTCTTCTCGGAAATAAGCCACCTGAGAGCCAAGTGGAGATGCTCATGCCCTGGTGCCTGTGGCATCCAGCTGATAGCATAGCCCCAAGAAAAATCCCTGTAAGACAGGCCTAAGGAGCAACGCTTCTGAAAGAGGGGATCTGGACCAGGCATGCGCCCCTCCTCCCCAGGTGCTCTGCAGGCCAGCCGCAGCCAATGGCAGCCCCTCTGTGTCTCCACCTGGAGCAGCTTCCCGCCAGGCTCTTACTGATGCCCCAGCATCTCATTCGAGCACCAACCTTCCCAGGAGAGCCTTCCTGGCCGCCCGCCCCCTACCCAGGCTGGTCATGCCCACTTGCTCAGCACGTCTCCACCACCAGGCTGCTGGCTTTCTGTTCATCACCTCATGAAGTTGTGTTCCTCAAAATGACATCTCTGTCTCCCCCAAACCTAGCATGGTTGAAGCTCTTCACGTATTTTTGGAGGGGTGAAGGATATTTCCCAGGTAAGTTTCTGTGGCCAAGGGCATTGGTATGTACTGAGATAGGGCCTCTCTTGACCTCGGAACTCCTGACTTGGGGGCTGGAGAATTCTTTGCTGGTGGGGGGCGGGCGGTCCTGTGCATTGTGGGATACTCAGCAGCACCCTTGGCCTCAACTCACTGGATGCCAGCACCCTTCTGCCCTCTCCCAACAACTGAAATGCTTCTAGACTTTGCCGAATTTTCCCTGGGGATTGTGGTGGTGGTGGGGTTGCGGACCATGTCCAGTGAGAACCACTGCACCAAGATCCAGGCAGGGTTCCTCAGGGACATTCTAAAAGTGCACAGCCTGGATGCGGACTCCAGACAATGTATGAAATCTCATCAGAAATACCACATTTATTATCGTCTCCTGAATGATTTATAACTTTATATATCTTGTGAATAATTAAGAAACGGGCCTGGGAACCTCTTCCAACAGATCGTCTGATAGGAATCTTAAATCATTTGCTATAAGATATTGACCCTGGTCTGATTCATTATTTACAAACCTCACTAAAGCCTGGGCTGTGGAAATGCTGTGTCAAAGTAGTTCCCATCCAGATCTTATTTAAAAAGAGCTTAGAAAATTTAGAGGGAGGGGGAGGGGAGCAAAGTTCCTGGGATAAGAATTTATAAAGGCCCAAACTTTCCGATGGAAGAAATTTCACCCAAAGCTTGTTTAACAGAAGAGGGTGAGGTTCAGGGGAGGAGGAACGCCCAGAATTGTAGCCCCAGGTGAAGCGTATCCTAATTAGAAAGGGATGCGTGAAACATTTGCTAAATCATTTCATATTCTTGAGCTCCATATATACTGGCTTCCTTTGGGGGAAATTCCTTCCTGTGCTCAGAGGGGGAAAAGTCATAGCCATTGAGCAGGGAGGGATGAGAAAATGAGGCCCTCCTCGTCTCAAAGTCCATGTGGCTGGACAAGGCTGGTCCCCAGTGGCTCCCATCTCCCAGGACCAGCAGGTCCCCCATCTTGCCCCATGCCATTGTGAAGGTCCCAGGTGGGGATGTGAAGCCTGTGATTCTGGAATGTTCCCGAGCAAAAGAACATCCCACATTGGGGATCTGGCTGGAAATGCTGATTCAGGGACCACATCTATGGAGATCTTCCTTCTGTTATTCTGAGGCAGGACCCAGATGGTATTTTATATATATATACTTTTTATGATGGGCTCCATGGGGGAACACAGGTAAGACAAGGACCCTGCTGAGAAATGCCACCCTAAAGAGGAAAAGGGCCCAAGGACTTGCAGAGGCTGCACCCACAGGGGCCTGGAAACACATTCTAGCACCTGGATGCTCTAGCTCTGGTCAGCTGACACAAGATTCTGATTGGGTGACACCATACACAGTAAAAAGGGCTTCCCAGGTGGCTCAGTGGTCAAGAACCCACCTGACAATGCAGGAGGCTTGGGTTCAATCCCTAGGCCTCGGGAAGATTTCCTGGAGGAAGAAATGGCAACCCACTCTAGTATTCTTGCCTGGAGAATCCCCATGGACAGAGGACTCTGGAGGGCTATGGTCCAAGGGGTTGCAAAGAGTTGGACATAACTTAGAGACTAAAACAACATCGCAAAACTGGATGTTAGTCAAAGGGAACTAGGAATTTGTGTATTTTCAGTTTTGTCACAAATCCAAACGTCCAGTCATTTAGCAATAATGTTGGCCTTTCAAATTTTAGCGTCTAGAGACTTAAGAAAGGAAGGATCCAACATACAGATTCTTAAGATCTACCCCCAGAAAATCCAGTTTGGTAGATTGAGGAGGGCAGGACTCTGGGATTTTAGCAAGCACTGGGATTCACGTAGTGAACCCCTAGCTCCACGGGTCATGGAACAACAGGGCTATCAGACACCCATGAAACATGCAGCCCTGGGCAAGAGCATTCCTAAGAGGCCCAATTCTTGGCACGATGAGCAGACTCCAGTTCTAGAGAGAGGCAGCACAATCAGCTCTGAGCTGTGCAGAGTCGAGCTGGGAGAGGCGGGGGAAGGGGTCGGCCTGGCACCCACCGGCAGCAGCCCATGCTCACACCCGCAGAGCACCTGGTCCTGCTGGAGATGCTCTGACTGGGGCACCTGGGTCCTGCATGCCAGGAGCACAGCTGGGGAGAGGGGGTCGCAGCCTCCACTTGACGAAAGCTCCATCCAGAGTCAAGACAAGCTGCACCCCCTCTGTGATCAAGGGGCCTATCTGTCCCTTTTTGCTCACTGTCCTCCAAACTCATGGCCAGCAGCCACTGTTCTCAAGAAGGGTCCTCTCCACAGCCTCCATCTCCAGAGCACGCCCCCCGCCCCGTCTCCTCCTGGACCACACACCTGCCGAGGCCAGCCCCTCCCACCAGGGAGGCCCATTCCCCATCCCCGGGGTTTCAGTGCAGACTATGACTTGTCTACTCAGGCCGATGTGGACTGTAACATAGCTCTTGTATTAGTCTCCAATTTCTTTTTTTTTTTTTTTTTTAATGTTAATTGGAATACAGTTGATTTACAATGTTGTGTTACTTTCTTTTGTACAGCTGAGTGAATCAGTTACACATATATATAAATCCACTCTTTTTTAGATTCTTTTCTCATATAAGGCCATTACAGAGTATTGAGTAGAGTCCCCTATGCTCTGTAGTAGATCCTTATTAGTTATCTATTATTTTAAACAAGAAGAATTTTTTAAAATTTATTTGGTGCACTGTCTTAGTTGAGAAATGCCAGATCTTCAATCTTGGTTGGGGCATGAAGGATCTAATTACCTGACCAGGGATCAAACCCAGGCCCTGTGCACTGGACGTGAGAAGTCTTAGCCACTGGCCTGCCAGGGAAGTCCCTAGTTATCTACTTTATATATAGCCATGTGTATGTGTCAGTCCCAATTCTGATTCATTTCTGAGTCCGAATCTTCTCTCCCCAACGGGACTGGAAGCCACTGGAAGATAGGGCTCTGGATATGCCCACCTAACTTCCCACAACTCTAGGCAGGGGCTGAACCGAGAGTGGGGGCTTCAACAAATCCCCCCCTTGAGTATTGATTAGACTCTCCCCCTCCCCCGCTTTCCCACTGACCATTAGATTCAAGCGTCGCTCCGCGGCACTCCTAAGGCAGCACTCAGTACAAATGGAAAGGGAGAACTTTGCTGTGGACCAACTGGGTCCTCATTCCAGGCCCACCACTGCCCATGCAATGCAATCTCCAGCCAGTTACCTAACTTCTCTGAGCCTGGATTTTCTCATCTTAAAAATGTAGGCGGAAACTCAACAACAACAAAAACAAACCATCTGATTCAAAAATGGACAAAGGACCTGAGTAGACATTTCTCCAGAGAAGATATACAAATATGACCAACGAGCACATAGGAAGATGCTCAGCATCACTAATCACTAGAGAAATGCCAATCAAAACTATAGTGAGGTACCATCTCACACCTGTTAGGGGGGCTACTATCCAAGACGCAGAGAACGAGTATTGAGGAGGCTGTGGAGAAACTGGAACTCCCAAATGGATGTTTGTAGACCGTGTTCATGGAGGCATTATTCACAACAGACAAAACACGGAAGCAACTCAAATGTCTACGAGCAGATGGCCGTGTGTGTGGTGTGTGTGTAATGCAATGCTATTCATTGCTCAAATAGGAGGGAAAATCCTTTAGTATGTTACAGCATACGTTAACCTTGAGGACTTGATGCTAAATGAAATAACCCAGCCACAAAAGACAAACGCTGTATAAGTTCACTTACGCAAGGTCTTTAGAGGAGTCAAATTCATAGAGACAGTGAGCAGGGTGGTGGTTGCAAGGGCTGCAGGGAGAGGGAAGGGGGCGTTGTTTAATGGGTACAGAACGTCAGATCTGTGAGATGGAGAGAGCTTGTGGATGGATGTTGGTGGTGGGGGTCATGGCTGCACAAGTATGAAGCTACTTAATGCCACTGAACTTAAACATGGTTAAGATTGTAAATTTCATGTTTTATGTATTTTATGAATAAAAGGAAAAATGGGGATGGTCATAACCAGCATAGATGTTCTCTTAAAAATCAAATGAGATGTGAAAGTACGTGGCACACCCTAACGTTTCCTCCCTCCCTCTTCCTCCTGGTCACGGGAAGGCATGTACTTGACCCAACAACAGGAGCAGGATGTAATGGCAAGGGGGTCCAGGCAGCCAACATTCTGCCTCGGGGGCTCCCCTCGTGGAGCTTATTCCTCATCAGTGAGTGAGGGGGGAATCTCACCAGCTCCAAGAGCCCGGAGCCCCTCTCCAATGACAGTCAAGGGTTTCCGGGGCACACAAGTTCAGCATATGCCCACCTGAGTGTTACGGGCTGAATTATGTCATCCCCCCAGGACCTCAGAATGTGACCTTACTTGGAAGTAGGCTCTTCACACAGGCAATTGAGTTAACATGAGGTCAGTGTGACTGGTAGCCTATAAAAAGGGAGAGTGTGGACACAGAGAGACACACACAGGGAGGATGCCGCGTGACACGAAGGCAGAGACGGGGTGATGTGTCTACAAGCCAAGGAACACAGAAGACTTGGAGCAAACCACCCGCAGGCAAGAAGAGCGGGCTGGCACCTTTCCCCATCACAGCCTCAGAAGGAACTGGCCCTGCTGACACCTTGATCTCCGCCTTCCAGCCTCCAGAAATGCTAAAGAGTAAATCTCTGTGGTTCAAGCTGCCCAGTTTGCAGTCCACTGTTACAGCTGCTGACCTAGCAATCAAATACACCAAGTCCTGATAGACAGTGTGGATTTGAAGGCTGGGAAGTTGCACAGAGCCCTGGAAGCTGCCTGGGAACAGAGGGCAGGGTCTGTGCTTGCCAGGGATGCATGCATCTTGCAAAGCCCCTCCCGAGGACCCTGGCTGGGGAGAAGGGCCCCTGGGGCGGGGAGGGGCAGCCCGAGAGAGGCACCTATGGTCCCGAGGACAGGGCCGCAGCAGCCCCCGGTGGTTTATTATTTATAAGGCTCTGTCATCATTCTGCTCTAACTCACTTCAGAGAGTTTTTAATATTTCAGAAACAGATGAGCCTCGCATTGCCCAAGCTGATTCGTGCTCTTAGTCATACAAATCACTTCCTCCCAAGGAATGAGGCAAGATGACTTCAAGTTAAACATTTCAGAGGTTGTGCAGAGGGAAGGAGCTGGTCCCCAAGGAGGCTCCAGCACCCCCAAACAGAGCTGGGACATGGCCATCGAGAGACTTGGCCACTCCAAGCCCAGGTTGCCTCTGTCCATCCCCCACTGCCCTGCCTGGCACCATCAGTTGCCATCTGCTGGGCGTTGGCCCAGGCCCTCTGTGCCCACTACCCCACAGACCCCTCCAATACTGCTACCCCCCCATCTCAGAGAAAAAGAAACTCAGGTCCAAAGAAGTTCAGTTAACACACCAGAAGCTCCCCTGATGGTGATCTGAAGCCAAGATCCTAGTCCAGCTCTAAAGCCCAAACACCCAGCTCCTCCTCCCATCTGAGCCATCCTACTGAAGGTCATCCCGGGCGAAGGTGACAGTGACGGCAAAGATCTGGGGTCAGACCCCAAGAGCTGTGGGGCACAGCCAGCCGTGGGTGTCTGATTAGCACAGCTGGGGCGCCTGCCAAGCGGGTGCGGGCCCTCGCTTCATAATCCTCAATCTAGACTATAAAAGGAATTTAAGATTTTTTTTTAATGGTGATGCCTGCAGCAAGGCTTCATGAAGCCTTGGAAAGAAGGGAGGTTTGCCCAGGTCTTTCCCTGGCATGATCTTTAAGAGATCTGCTGGGGTCTCCCTTCCCCACTGCCCTGGCCCCAAATCTCAGAGCCTGTCCTACCCACTGTCCGAGGGCCCAGGTCCCTGGGGACAGAGGCAGAGGTCTGACACAGAACACCAGCAACATGGACAGGTAACAGGGAGGGGAGGGGCCCAGATTTCTGGAAATCCTGGGGTGGGGGGAGGGCAGCTGCTCCCTGGGGTGGGCAAGGCAGGGGATGTGTACCCCCCTTTGAGGGGGCGCCCTGGGCTGTCGAGGGGAGGCCCGCCCTGGACTGAAGCTTCTACGTTCACTGAACGGCCCACTGCTGCTCACCAAGGCCCCGCAGAAATCTGGAAATACCTCTGTTTCAGATCATGCTTTGTCTCACATCCATCACAATTCGTTTGGACTAAATTAAATTTAATTTCAAAGGCTGCCTTGGGCCTAGGAGAAGGACAGGGAGTTGGGGTAAGAACTGTGTCACCAACGAGCAGTTTCCTGAGGTCAACCTGCTCAGCTTCATGCCCACCCCAGACCCCAGTCACATGCCCACGGGCCCTTGGACGGCCAGCGGTGTTGGATGAATACCCGGTTCTCAGAGTGCCCTGGAGACAGCGGGCCCCCAGGGGACCGTGAGTCCCCTCCGCCCCTCTCTTCATGTCTGGGCACAGTATCCTAATGAGGAGGTGATGACAAGTGCCCGCATCATCCCCAATGATAACCAAGGAGACCCTGGCGAGCCTCCCGGAGGGCCGCCCCACTCTCCGGGTCTGCAAGGAGAAAGTTTAGCACCGAGGGCTTGGCTTCTGGCTCCAGCCTCATCTCCCTCTGTGTTCCCTCCAGGGTCGTGACTTACTATGTTTCTCCGGGATGACGGGCCCTCCGGGGGCCATTCCTCCAGGCCCTTTCACCACGGATGTCCAACTCTGAGAAGAAAGAGCGCTGTCCCAGCTGCGGGACTCTCAGGACGAGCAGGTGGGAGACTGCGGTGGTCCAGGGGAAGGCATTATGCCGGCCCCAGGGAGGCCCTTGGGACAATCTCCTCCAGGGCATTTATGGAGCCCGGGGTGGCAGCTGCGAGAGCAGGGAACCAGGCTAGAAGTCACCAGAAGGACCACATCCCCATCCTCCTGCCCCCTTCCTCCCCTTTCTTCAAACCCCAGGCCCTCCGGCCTTCATCCAGGCTCTGGGGTCCGGAAGCTGGGTCTCTGCAGCCCCCTTGGCACATGGTGTCAGCCACACCAGGCTCCTGCCCACAGGGACTGGCAGCACCAGCAGGGGCACAGGGATCTGGGTGAGGAGGAGAGAGGGGTGATGCACAGATGGGTCCGTGTGGAGGGAGATGAAAGCCTCAGCCCTGGGCACCTAGAAGTCCTCTAGAGCGTGGTCACTGGCCTTCCCACCCCATGCATCAGTGGCAGGGTGCAGTTTTGACACTGAACAGCTACCAAGGTGCGAAGGGAAGAGCTCCAAGTGCCCCGGCCGAGTGGAGCCTAGACGCCACCCCTAGGCCCCCCAACCCCCAATTCCCAGCTCTTTCTAACGGGCCACCCAGCATCAGGGCCAACTCAGCGCCCCGGTCGGACACGTGCACACACAGGAGATGGAAGCTCACAACGTTCGGCTCACCCTGCCGGACCAGGTGCCCTGCTGCGCCAGATAACGGCGGCCCGAAGCGCGTGGGGCCCGTGGCCACAGGCAGCAAAGCGCAGGCTGTCCCGGGTGTGATGGGTCCCCAGGGTGCCCTCTCTTCCACAGGGACCACAGCTTCTGTGTGTTCTCTTTGCTGTGTTTTCAGATGATCTAAAGTAGCCAAGGGCTGGGGGAGGCGGGGCAGACAGGCAGGAGAAGTGAAGCCCAAGGACACCTCCTTCCTCCGCCTTCATCACTGGGTTACCTCCAAGGCTCCCCCTCCGGCCCAGAGCACACCTGGTGGGGCCTGGGACGGCACCCTCCCACCAGGACAGAAGCCTTCGCATCCCATCGACTTCCCCTGGCCTTGCTGCCCCGACACGGAGGCCAGTCTCCTTTTCTGCAGGCTGTGAGCCGCCCTCCCCCACTGGCTGTTCTGTCCTGAGTCCGTGTCCCTTCCCTACCCATCTCCCAGCCCCACCCGGGAACAGGGCTGACCTTGGGCATACACCTGAATGGGGGTGGTGCATTTAACATTTCCCTTAACCTTTAAGCCACACTGAGGAGTTAAGGAGGAATCGCAAGACTGTTTTACAGGGAAGAAAACTGAGGCTCATAAAGAAGCACTCGGTGTGGCTTAGACTGAGCGCAAGTCTGTCCAGCCCCAGAAGCCAGGCGCTTTCCTTTACACCAACCACTGAAAGGTTTGACTTCCGACCTGAACGCTGAAGAACTCAGAAAGAAACCTCCCAAACCCCTTCACCTGATCCTCACTGGACTGATTGATTTTATTCAGAAACCAAGAGTTGCTGGGTATCCTTCCCATTTCTGTACCACTTCTAGGTTTTCTAAGCAGTTCTAAGTACATTATCACATGTTGATGGGATAATCCGCCGGGGGTTCCCTTGTGGCTCAGCTGGTTAAGAATCTGCCTGCAATGCAGGAGACCTGGGTTTGATCCCTGGGTTGGGAAGATCCCCTGGAGAAGGGGACAGCTACCCACTCCAGCATTCTGGCCTGGAGAATTCCATGGACTGTCTAGTCCAAGAGGTCACAAGGAGTCAGACACGACTGAGTGATTTTCACTTCAATTTACTTCATTAGGGTTCAGGCAGGTGTTGTGGAACTTTTTCTTGTCAATAAAGGCCACTTGATCAATATAAAACTAATGTAAAATGTAAAACTGAATGTGATTTAGTAGAAAGACTCATTTTAAAATTTGTAAATTTAAGCAATTTCGGCATCCACTATTTTAGAAAAGCGATGATATTGTACGGAACTTCCACACTGACTTAGGAGGACCCCGGGAAAGGAACCACCAGGCACAG
This sequence comes from Bos indicus x Bos taurus, assembly GCF_003369695.1. Lineage (NCBI taxonomy): Eukaryota > Metazoa > Chordata > Mammalia > Artiodactyla > Bovidae > Bos > Bos indicus x Bos taurus. Next base: position 36,253,364 of record NC_040102.1, read on the forward strand.
CACAGGCTGGAAGAGCGAGAGCCCAGCTGCACAAGTGCACACGCGCTCCTGACACGAACCCCAGGCTGGGGCCGGGGGCAGGGTCCTTGGGGAGGCAGGAGACCTTGGTCCTGGCGGCACATGTGGACTGTGGAGCCCACAGAATCCCTCCTCTCCAAGCAGTGGGACCTTGGGCAGGTTTCTGAATTGCTCTCGGGTCTCAGTCTCCCCATCTATGAGACTAATGGTGCCTAATTTACAGGAGGGTAGATTCATCATTTCATTCAACAAATACCTATTAAGTACCTACTACTTCTAGACTCTTTCTGACTCTAGAAGTAGAGTAGTAAATGAGCCAGACAAGGTCCCTGGTCTCAGATAATTGTTTTGTTTTTTAACTTTTTATTTCATAGTCGGGCTTCCCTGGTAGCTCAGTCGGTAAAGAATCTGTTTGCAGTGTAGGAGACCTGGGTTTGATCCCTGGGTCACGAAGATTCCCTGGAGAAGGAAATGGCAACCCCTCCAGTATTCTTGCCTGGAGAATCGAATGGACAGAAGAGCCTGGTGGACTACAGTCCAGGGGGTCACAAAGAGTCGGACACGACTGAGTGACTAAGCCACCACCACAATCGATGAACAATGTTGTATTAGGGTCAGGTGGACAGCGACGGGACTCAGCCATACGTATACATGGCAGAGAATGTACTTTTTTACACAGGTAGAGGGAGACAGATAAAGCACCAGGGATAGGATGATTTCAGATAATGAATTAAATCAAACAGAATGACGTGCTGGTGGGCGGATGGACGGCTGGTGGGGAGCTGAGTGGGGACTTCAGAGCAGTCTTTTCTGGGGAGGTGACATTTGTGCTGAGACAGGCATGGAGGACCCAGGGAGCTCCAGGGGACAGTGACATGGACATGTGCCAAGGCCCTGAGTGGGGTGGGGCGGGGAGGGGGTCTGGGGAACGGATCACAGGGCAGCATATGAGGAGGAGACTCAGGCTTGGCAGTCACGCCTGGCACCCAGCTGGGGGTCAGTGACCCAGGCCATTGTCACTCCTGGCAGAACACAGTCCACTAGAAGTCCAGGCACCGACATTCTGGCAGGGAGCGGGCCCAACAGCCCTGGCTTCGCCCACTCTGAGACCTGTGACGTCATCCCAGACGCCAGCTGCAGCAGCAACAAGAACTCAGAGAGAGCTTCGTCTACACCAGACCGGGAGAGCCAGGGTGGCTCCCATGCTCAACCCACGGGAGAGACAGCACCCAGAGATTGACTGTGCGCCCAGCCTGGGGCCGAATCCCCAGGCAGTGCTCGGAGCACACGTCTGTACATTTTCAACCTCACCTCGGACGGGAGAGTCATCCCCTACACACACAGGGACACACACCTGCCCTGTGGTCCAGGGCGAAGGCGAAATGGGGAGGAGCCAGGGGATGACCAGCTGGCCTCTTGCCGGACATCATCCAGGAACCTCACCTCGAGCCAGGGTCGGGGGACTTGTTTATGAAAAGATGCTCTTCTGAACATCCCAGCTGCCGTGGCCAAGATCAGATCACATCCCAGGGTTAACAGGGTAGAAATATACAAGAGCCGGGCTGTGATCTCATGGCCAGGGCTAGCTGCGTGGTTTGTGTGGCCCTGTGCAAAATGAAAATGCAATGTTAAAAAATGAGGAATCTTAAAAAAAAAACAACTCCCAATTGAGAACCTGATGTACAGCGGCGGGAGCTCAGCTAGGTGCTCTGTGATGACCTACGTGAACGGGATGGTGGGGCAGGGGAGTAGGAAGGAGGTCCAAGAGGGAGGGGATATTTGTGTACACACAGCTGATTCACATTGCTGTACAGCAAAAACCAACACAGTATTGTAAAGCAGTTATACTCCAATAAAAGAAAAGAACAACGAGGAAGAATTCAAAAGGACCACAATAGCATAAAGGCAAGCACAGGAGCTTTGCAAGAGCAGGACCCCCAGCAACTTCAGGGGTTTCCAGCCTCACCCACAGCTCAAAAAAAGGCACAAAGTTTTCAAACTCCAGCACCAGTGAGACCGAGGGCACCTAGAGCTCAGACCCACGTGACACCCCCACACACTCCCCCACCCGATGGCGCCCTCTGGGCCATTGGCCTCTGAGTTTGTTGTTAGCGATCAGATCAGATAATGAAGGTAGAAGGGCCAGGGTGGCAGGCGCTACCCAAACAGGACGGATTACTGTTATTCAGCCAGACTGCCGAGCGCCAGGATTTCTGAAGAACATTGACATCCCCCGGCAATTAAGTCAAATTAACATAATTCCAACAAAACATCTAATTTTAGCTATGTGTAACAATCCCCCCTCAGCAGCACAGACACTGTGCCTCACATCCGAGCAGCGCGGCACCAGAGACGCAGGAAGGAGACCAAGGTGCGGTGACACAGGCCTCCCCCTGCCAGGCAGGCACCAGATTGCTTCTATTTTCACAACTGAAAGACGCACTCCTGTACAGCCAATCTCACCCTTGCGGCCCAGCCATCCTGCTGGCCTGGCTCCTCCGAGCTTCCCCAGCAACTGCGGGGGACCTCAAAACCCAGAGGACCCCCCTGGGAAAAAGACGTAATAGCGCCCCTGCCGGAGGTGAGATCCTGAGACTCTCCCGTGGACCAGTCCTCTGGCCTCAGTTTTCCTGTCTGTGAAATGGGAGCAATAATGCTCATTACGTCTCCATGTGTCAAAAAGATCCTTTAAAAAGTCAACCACTGGGACTTCCCTGGTGGGTCCAGTGGTGAAGAATCTGCCTTGCAGCGCAAGGGACCTGAGATTGATCCCTGGTCAGGGAACTAAGATCCCACCTGCCCCGGAGCAACTCAGCCCGCATACCGTAAGTACTGAAGCCGCGGCTCTCTGGAGCCCTCATGCCACAACTAAAGTGTCCGTGAGCCACAGTGAAAGATCCCACATGACACAGCAAATATTCCGAGTGTGCGACTAATACCCAATGCAGCCAAAAAAAATATATATATATATATACTTCTTTTAAAAAAGAAGTCAGTGATTATTCTGTTTCTGCACACATGCTGAATGTAAATCGTCAGATTTATCCAACCAGCAGGTTCTAGGGACACAGAAATGACCACAGCACAGCCTCTCAGCAAGGTCTAACGAGGAAGCAGCAGTCAAGCCAAGGTGTGGCAAGCTGCACCCAAGGACCAAATCCAGCCTGCTGGCAGTTCTCATACAGTCCACAAGCTGAGAATGGCTTTCACATTTTTAATAGTAAGGTGGAAAATAAAAGAATAACATTTTGTAACACGTGAAAAGATGCTGAAATCCAAATTTCAGTGTCCATAAATAAAGTTTTATTGGAACCCAGCCACGCTCATTCATTTGTATACTGTCTACGGCTGCTTCTTTGCCAGGTTGGCACAGCTGAATGCCTCCAACTGAGACTGAAAAATATTTACTATCTGGCCTTTTAAAAGTTCACCCAACTCTGGACTTGCTTCTAGTAGGGTGACCTATTAGACACTGTCCTGGTTTGTCTGGGACACAGGGCTTCCAAACCTAAAACTGGTTCAGTCCCAGACAGACTGGGACAGCTGGCAATTTCTGGCATTTCAATCATCTATTCTGCCCCCTTTCCCTTAGTCAAACGTGCACCCCTAAAGAGCAGAAGCACATTTGCTCTGTGTAGGCCCCCACCCTAGACAGGAGAACTGAATAAAGAAAATAAAGGAAACAAACTACAAAATTCTAAGTATGCTGTGTCCACAAAAACAGGAAACACAGGAACATTCTAAAATAAATACACGCAAATACGAAAAGGAGTACGTCAAGGCTGTATATTGTCACCCTGCTTATTTAACTTATATGCAGAGTACATCATGAGAAACGCTGGGCTGGAAGAAGCACAAGCTGGAATCAAGATTGCCAGGAGAAATATCAATAACCTCAGATATGCAGATGACACCACCCTTAGGGCAGAAAGTGAAGAGGAACTAAAAAGCCTCTTGATGAAGGTGAAAGAGGAGAGTGAAAAAATTGGCTTAAAGCTCAACATTCAGAAAATGAAGATCATGGCATCTGGTCCCATCACTTCATGGGAAATAGATGGGGAAACAATGGAAACAGTGTCAGACTTTATTTTGGAGGACTCCAAAATCACTGCAGATGGTGATTGCAGCCATGAAATTAAAAGACATTTACTCCTTGGAAGGAAAGTTATGACCAACCTAGATAGCATATTCAAAAGCAGAGACATTACTTTGCCAACAAAGGTCCGTCTAGTCAAGGCTATGGTTTTGCCAGTGGTCATGTATGGATGTGAGAGTTGGACTGTGAAGAAAGCTGAGTGCCGAAGAATTGATGTTTTTGAACTGTGGTGTTGGAGAAGACTCTTGAGAGTCCCTTGGACTGCAAGGAGATCCAACCAGTCCATTCTAAAGGAGATCAGTCCTGGGTGTTCTTTGGAAGGAACGATGCTAAAGCTGAACTCCAGTACTTTGGCCACCTCATGTGAATAGTTGACTCATTGGAAAAGACGCTGATGCTGGGAGGCATTGGGGGCAGGAGGAGAAGGGGATGACAGAGGATGAGATGGCTGGATGGCATCACCGACTCGATGCACATGAGTTTGAGTTAACTCTGAGAGCTGGTGATGGACAGGGAGGCCTGGTGTGCTGCAATTCATGGGATCGCAAAGAGTCGGACACGACTGAGCGACTGAACTGAACTGAACTGAAGATAGATAGGGCTTCCCAGGTAGCTCGACCGTAAGGAATCTGCCTGCAATGTAGGAGATGTGGGATCGATCCCTAAGTTGGGAAGATCCCCTGGAAAAGTAAATGGTAACTTGCTCCAGTATTCTTGCCTGGAAAATTCCATGGACAGAGGAGCCTGGCGGGCTACAGTCCACAGGGTGGCAAAGAGTTGGACACGACTTAGTGACTGAACACAGCACAGCACAAGATAGATAACAGACAGACAGATAGATGCACTTGGTAACTCAAGGGGCAACCAGGCCTTGCCTCCCAATAGAACCCAGAAGGCCCAGGTTCAGAGCTTGCTCATGCGTGTGCCTGGGAGAAGTGGCTCCCTACCCCTGCCCTGGCCTCAGTTCCTGCGTATAGAATGAGGAGGTGTCCTTCACAAACGTGCCCCCGAGGCTGCGGATGCATGGAACAAACCCAGCATCCACAGCAGGCTGTGGCTGGCTGCGCACAGGTCCCGAGCAGGGCCGGAGAGCACTAGTTAGGACAGCGGCTGAGGGCTCGTGGGAACAATCCATCCAGAGCACCTTTCCGTCCACCCGGCCTGGGGAAGGCTCAGGCTTCTCCACCCAAACTCAGCCCCCTGGCAGCCTTCTCTGTGCCAGGGTGCCCGGCAGGGCCCTCCGCCCACAGTGCAGGGGAAACACCCCATCTCTGCAGGCTCTCCCACTTGCTACCTGGACGTGGCAGGGCTCTTTCCACATAGAACCAAAGGACCAGAGTCCCTCAGCCCTTCTCTGAGTTCCTCCTACCAGGTCATGCTCAACGAATCCCAGCTTGTAAGGGCAGGGACTTCTCGCCACTTTTACACACAAGAGTCGAGCCTGCGGGCCTGGTTCTAGCGTGAGCTGGGCCACTAGGAACGGCTGTGTGATCTGATGAGCCACTTCCTGTCTCTGGACCACGGTCCCCCCACGAAGGGGCAGGGCAGTGAGATTTCCAAGGTCCCTTCCAAGACGCTGTGTTAGCTGGCCTAGTCCAGGCCCTCTGTGCTACGGGTGAGAGGCTCAGAGAGGTGAAGCGACGGTCCCAAGGTCGCCCAGCCATGTCTCAGCATCCTCAGTGTCGCACGCTCCCACGAGCCGGCACTGCTGGGGCACTGCCTTGGACGTCTCTCTGTATCCATCTCCAGGTCTCTGTGCGTCTTGAGTCTTCACGAGGGAGGGCTCATGCCTTCTCTACCACATGGTTTGGAGGCCCGCATAGAACGGGACACATTTCATCTTGCAGAGTCATGGAACTGACCTGTGTGGTGGTCTCATCCACCTCCAAGCTCAGTGCTAAGGGCTTTTAAAATGTCTTCCATTTCCAGCCCCTCACGGTTCCGCCCTGAGGAATGTATTTCATTCTGTCTGAGCCTCATCACAGTCCTAAAGGCGGTAAGGTGCAGGCTTTCCCATCAGGCAGTTGGTGTGAACCCCAGCCCTGGCTCTGATCAGCTGTGTGACCTGGAGCAGTTACTTAACCTTCCTGAGCCCTCCAAGGTCCTATATAATGGCCCATTCAGCCAGCCTCCCGAGTGGAGTGGGCTCAGGTCAGTCACGTCCCCTGCTGTCCCTCCTGTTCCTCAGCAGAGAGAATACGGCCACTGATGGCCAGGCCTCACTGCGTCCCTGCGGGCAGCAGGCTAGGCAGCTGGGGGATGTGGAAAACTAAACGCAACATGGATTTCAATGCACCACTTGCTACATCTGCTACCGCCCGCTTGTTACAGACTCCAGGACTTCAGAGAGAGACAGTCTGAAGACACGCAGCACAGGCATGTCCAGACGGTGTGAACCGCACTGAGTCTTCCCAGGCTCACTGTCCTCCCCCAAGAGACACACCTGTTACCTGCCTCTCTGCCCAGCTGCCAAAAGTACAGCAAAGTAACTCACGGGCCCTGCTGGCCACCCACCCAGCTCCATGTGACAGTGGCCACTGTCCGTGGGGCTCTCTGGGGGCTGAGACCCAGGCACTCACCTCCCAGATGACACAAGCACTGGAGAAGGTTCTAGTCCAACAACAGCCCTGCCCTGGCCATCCCCCTCCTGGAACGTCGCTCCTTCCCCTCCCAGCCCCTGGAGAAAAGAGGATGGGTTTGCAGGGCCTGGGGCATTGCATTCCCCGAAGAAGGCAAGGACCACGGGGGACAGAGGCTGAAAAAAGTAAACGAGCTTCGTCTGGGGCTGAACTGGGGGAGACCAACCTCTCCCTTGTAGCTCAGCCAGTAATGAATCCAGCTGCAATGCAGGAGACCCAGGTTCAATTCCTGGGTCCGGAAGATCCGCTGGAGGAGGGAATGATAATCCACTCCAGTATTCTTGCCTGGAGAATCCCATGGACAGCAGAGCCTGGAGGGCTGCAGTCCACGGGCTCACAAGAGTGGGACACAACTTAGCAACTAACACTTAAATAACTAAAACGTGACTCCTCTGAATTTAGATGTGCTGAATATAAAATACACACTGAATTTTGAATTTATTTGAATTTTTGCATTTATTATACTAATAAAACAGCACTTCCCTCGTGGCTCAGCCGTAAGAATCCACCTGCCAATGCTGGAGACATGGGTTTGAACCCTGAGTTGGGAAGGACATGGCAACCCACTCCAGTATTCTTGCCTGGAGAATCCCATGGACAAAGGAGCCTGGTGGGCTACAGTCCTTGAGGCCACAAAAGTGGGACACAACTTAGCGACTGAACCATCACCATCACCATCAACTTCTGAAAATCTTGGCTCCTTGGGAACTCAGTAGGTGACAAAGCAGGGATTTTCCAAAATTACGTAATTCGGCTTTAAAAGCCGAGTCTCTGAAGAGCCAGCACGGGCTGACAAACTGCAGGACGTATCTATCCCGTGGCGCGTCCCCTGTCCTTTGGGCTGGGGGTCTACCGCGTCTGCTTTCCAGGAAACGGCAGGCGGTGGGGACCTCTGGAGCCCCTTCCCCCATCAGAGTCAGGGCCTCCTGGGCTCCTTCGAGCTCAGGGAGGAGGCTGGCTTTGCTCATGACCTTGAAAGCAGGTGACAGCCTCCCTCGCCAAGCTCTGAAAACAGAAGGTGCCCGCGCTCTCATTCTTTATTCACCTGGCAGGTGCCCTCTGCCCTCCCAGAGGCTGCACTCGTGCTAAACATAGGAGGCGGCACCAAACTGGCCACAGCAAGGAGTCTGAGGAGCCACGGGGGCTGCCTGATGAGCCCTGCGCCCAGAGGACCAGACTGCTGACCTTGAGCACGGCCGCCTTCCGGCAGCCCGCGTGACCCCGGCCCTCGCCAGCACGCCCTCCTCTCCCTGGTCTGCCCACGACAGTGCTAGCCTCATGGGGGTGACCCGTCAGAGGGGATGAGTGTCCACACACTGAGCCAGCACCTCGAGCTATGCAGCCTTCCACCCTGGTGCCAACATCCCTGTGCCCAGAGGTCTGGGGTCCATCAGAGCTGGACCTCGACACCCAAGGGCCTCCTGCACCCAAGTGTCCACCCGGCACACCTTCAGCCACTGCAGGCCAGCTGCCCTGAGGCCTTGGAAATTCACATGTTCATGGAACTACCCTTACTCCCCCAGAAAAGTCTTAATTGCGTGCATGCGTGCTCAGTCATGTCCAACTCTTTGTAACCCCAAGGAATGTAGCCCATCAGGCGTCTCTGTCTATGGAATTTTCCAGGCAAGAATACTGGAATGGGTTGCCATGTCCTTCTCCAGAGGATCTTCCTGACCCAGGGATCAAACCTGGGTCTCCTGCATTGTAGGCAGATTCTTTACCATCTAAGCCACCAAGGAAGCCCAGAAGAGTCTCAGAAGCCCTCTAAACCAGTTCCCTTGCTTAAGAGGTGGAGAGAAGAGAAGTGAAAGGCAAAGGAGAAAAGGGAAGATATACCCATTTGAATGCAGAGTTCCAAAGAATAGCAAGGAGAGATAAAGCCTTTCTCAGTGATCAGTGCAAAGAAATAGAGGAAAACAATAGAATGGGAAAGACTAGAGTTCTCTTCAAGAAAATTAGAAATACCAAGGGAACATTTCATGCAAAGACGGGCACAATAAAGGACAGAAAAGGTATGGACCTAACAGAAGCAGAAGATATTAAGAAGAGGTGGCAAGAATACACAGAAGAACTATACAAAAAAGATCTTCATGACCCAGATAACCATGATGGTGTGATCATTCACCTAGAATCAGACATCCCAGAATGCAAAGTCAAGTGGGCCTTAGGAAGCATCACTAGGAACAAAGCTAGTGGAGGTGATGGAATCCCAGTTGAGCTATTTTAAATCCTAAAAGATGATGCTGTGAAAGTGCTGCACTCAATATGCCAGCAAATTTGGAAAGCTCAGCAGTGGCCACAGGACTGGAAAAGGTCAGTTTTCATTCCAATCCCAAAGAAAGGCAATGCCAAAGAATGCTCAAACTACCACACAATTGCACTCATCTCACATGCTAGTAAAGTAATGCTCAAAATTCTCCAAGCCAGACTTCAACAGTACATAAACCATGAAACTTCAGATGTTCAAGCTGGATTTAGAAAAGACAGAAGAACCAGAGACCAAATTGCCAACATCCAATGGATCACTGAAAAAGCAAGAGAGTTCCAGAAAAACTCTACTTCTGCTTTATTGACTACGCCAAAGCCTTTGACTGTGTGAATCACAACAAACTGTGGAAAATTCTGAAAGAGATGGGAATACCAGACCACCTGACCTGCCTCCTGAGAAATCTCTATGCAGGTTAAGAAGCAACACTTAGAACTGGACATGGAACAACAGATTGATTCCAAACAGGGAAAGGAGTTCATCAAGGCCGTATATTGTCACCCTGCTTATTCATCTTATATGCAGAGTACATCATGAGAAACGCTGGGCTGGATGAAGCACAAGCTGGAATCAAGATTGCCGGGAGAAATATCAATAACCTCAGATATGTAGATGACACCACCCTTATAGCAGAAAGCGAGGAAGAACTAAAGAGCCTCTTAATGAAAATGAGAGTGAAGAAGTTTGCTTGAAACTCAACATTCAGAAAACTAAGATCATGGCATCTGGTTCCATCACTTCATGTCAAATAGATGGGAAAACAATCGAAACAGTGATAGACCTTATTTTTATTTTTGGGGACTCCAAAATCACTGCAGACAGTGATTGCTGCCATGAAATTAAAGGATGCTTGCTCCTTAGAAGAAAAGTTATGACCAACCTAGACAGCATATTAAAAAGCAGAGACATTACTTTGCCAACAAAGGTCCATCTAGTCAAAGCTATGGTTTTTGCAGTAGTCAGGTATGGATGTGAGAGTTGGACTATAAAGAAAGCTGAGTACCAAAGAACTGATGCTTTTGAACTGTGGTGTTGGAGAAGACTCTTGAGAGTCCCTTGGACTGCAAGGAGATCCAACCAGTCCAGCCTAAAGGAAATCAGCTCTGAATATTCATTGGAAGGACTGATGCTGAAGCTGAAACTCCAAAACTTTGGCCATCTGATGAGAAGAACTGACTCACTAGAAAAGATGCTGATGCTGGGAAAGACGGAAGGTGGGAGGAGAAGGGAATGACAGAGGATGAGATGGTTGGATGGCATCACCGACACAATGGACAAGAGTTTGAGTAAACTCTGGGAGTTGGTGAAGGACAGGGAGGCCTGGTGTGCTGCAGTCCATGGGGTAGGCCTGGTGTGCTGCAGTCCATGGGGTCACAAAGAGTCAGACACAACTGAGAGACTGAACTGAACTGAACGGAGAGGTGGAGAACTGAGGCCGGAGAAGTGTCAGAACAGCCTCAGAAGTCGTGAGGAAGAGCCTGACTTTAGCCTAAAGGTGACAAGAGGGAACCAGAAGGGCTCATGACGAGAAAGGATGTAGGCCGGACTGGAAGGGTGACCTTGGAGGTTCCGGAAGGCGCAGTGGAGGCATAAACTGGGTGGAGGAAGCTAAGTTCATGCGAGAGACCGTCACACACTCCTCTAGAAGAATCTAATGGTGTTATTGCGTTCACCTTGCTACAGTCATTTCATCTTGGTTCAGAGTCATGAAAGATGCTCTTTCCATCTGCCTCTTCCAAGTCCTGTTGTGAGTGAGGCAACATCGACAAGCGGGTTAAAGTGCTAAGACTCAACCCTACAGCTTGTAACCCAGATGTCCTTCAAAGGCAGATATGCTCAAGAATCAGGTCCTCAGGCCACAACACACACACACAAGCCAGAAGATCACGTGAAAAAAAGGCCAACTGTTGAACTATAGTCTGTTCCACCGACGGCAGAGTGCGAGGTCCGGCTGCAGCACTGTGGTTCCCAGGACACGGCTCCACGTCCACAGGGGCACTGGGTCCTGTGCACCATGCACACCGCCGTGAGCTGGGATCGGCACAGCGGTCTTCTCATTTCCCAGGGGGCAGAGACCAAACCACCTCTTTCCAAGGGCAGTGAATGGATCTGCCAAACCTCCACACCACAGGAGAAAGTAACATCTCCATAGATTCAACGCAACTCTACCGACATTTCAGACTTGGACATCTTTCTGACTTGGGCTGTTTCTGATTCTTCGCTTTCACTGGCATTTGAGATCAGGCTCACATTTCTTCATTTTTCCTAATTCATTTAAGAAATTGGCAGTAATGCTGGATGAGCATACTAACCTTGGGAGGAATCCTTGATGGCCATCTCTGGAAAGGAACCGTGAGCCTATTAAGGGTCATGCCTTGGATCTCATTGGTTGCTCCCCATGGAGGAGGGGGGAGATGGGTGCAAGCAGGAACTAAGGCATAGGACAGGCAGGTATTGAGTGCTTACTGTACGTCGGGTGCTTGGGGGCTTCCCTAGTGGCTCAGACAGTAAAGAATTTGCCTGAATGTGGGAGACCTGGGTATGATCCCTGGGTCAAGAAGATCCCCTGCAGAAGCAGAATGGCAACCCAGTCTGGTATTCTTGCCTAGAGAATTCCACAGACAAAGGAGCCTGGCGGGTTACAGTCCATGGGGTTGCAAAGAGTCAGACACGACTGATCAACTAACACTTTCACATACATTAACTCATTCAGTCCTTCCAATAACCCTGCGTGGTTGTCCAGTAGATGTTTCCTCTGCCCTATAAATGACAAAACCGAGACTCAGAGGAAAACTGAGAACCTTGCCCAGAGTCACCCAGTTAGCAAACATCCAGGACACAGTCCCTGGGCCACCTGACTCCATCCAAGGCCACTGTTCGCGTCTCTGCAGCTCGGACATCTTGACCCAAGATGCCCTCCTGGCATACACAGTGGTCCATACAATCTCCTGGCCTCCTTACTGGGCAGCATGGCCTAACCTCATCTAGCACCCGCGAGGCGATGTTGAAACTGATTCTGACAGTGGAGCTGGCGTCCGTGTTTGAGGCCAAAAACTCAGCCAACGGGAGGCCCAAAGGCAAAGAACACGTACATATCCTGAGTCTAGAAGAAGGTCGGAGGACAGCTGAGTGCAGCTTGCAGGAGAGATGAGATGGGAAAGGCAGCTCTGGGCTAGACTGGGGACCTTGGACGCTGGAGTAAACTTCTAGGACTTTATTTTAAGGGCAATTAGGAAGCCAGCGAAGGATTTAAAGGCAGGAGTATTGGAATCTGATTTGCATTTTTGGAAGATCACTCTGGCTGTGGAATTGAGCATTCCACCCAACACACACACACACATACATTTTCAGGCTGGTTTACAATGGACAGCTCCCCATGCCAAGACCCAGCTGCCTGGACTCTCAGGACCACAGTCCAGCTCCACTTGGCGCCAGAACATTCTGTCACCTACTGGGCTCCAGTCCACATCACCTTGGAATTCTTTACTGGCATGAGAGGTCATCCATCCACGCCAGCTTCCGTCTCCAGGAGACACACAAGCGGAGGAGGCCTGGGACCCTCCTTGACAAGCAAGGCATTCTCTGTCTTTTAATTACATTACATTTTTAAATGCTATTACAGCTGAAGCCTATTCCTACTTTTTTATTAGAAGCATATTCTTAAAAACCTGTTCTCTTAAGCATCATTTTGAATGAACGCATAGCATTTCACAACTTGGGTGATGGCACCGAGGTAACATCTTTAAGAGTGGCAGTGATTTTCCTGGTGGCCCAGTGGTTAAGCATCCGCCTGCCAACGCGAGAGACACAGGCTCGATCTCTGGTCCTGGAAGATCCCACGTGCCTCAGGGCAACTAAGCCCGCAATTACTGAGCCTGTGCTCTAAAGCCTGGGAACGCAACTACCGAGTCCACACGCCCTAGAGCCCACAGTCCACAGCAAAAGCCCTGCAGTGAGAAGCCCGCACACCACAACCAGCGAAAAGCCCACCATGTAGCAACGAAGATCCGGTCCGGCCGAAAATAAAGTTAAAAAAAAAAAGAGTGACGGGGAATTCCCTGGTGGTCCAGGCATTAGGATTCCACACTCTCGTTGCCAAAGGCCTGGATTCAAGGCCTGGCGGGGAACTGAGATGGTAAGTCCTGTCCCCACTGCGGTCCACCTCTGCCTGGGCCTCCCCTGCAAGCATGAGTAGCCGCCAGTCAATGCCTGAGCTCCCCCCCAGGCCTAGTCTTGCAGGCTTGTGGGGTGCACGGGCCTTAATGAAGGCGATCTCTCAGACGCTGTGCACACCAGGGCTTTGTGGGAGAGCTCAGGCTTGAACTGAGGGCCTTTCCTCTCCTTCCCATGGAGTCTGACAGCTTCCCCCGACATTGAAGAACACTTCCTATTAGCTCCCCCTCCAGCACATGAGCCCCAGGAAGCTCACGAACAGTTCAGTTCAGTTCAATTCAGTTGCCCAGTCGTGTCCGACTCTTTGCGACCCCATGGACCGCAGCACACCAGGCCTCCCTGTCCTTCACCAACCCCCGGATTTCAGCCAAACCCATGTCCATCAAGTCGGTGATGCCATCCAACCACCTCATCCTCTGTCATCCCCTTCTCCTCCTGCCCTCAATCTTTCCCGGCATCAGGGTCTTTTCCAATGAGTCAGCTCTTCTCATCAGATGGCCAAATGATTGGAGTTTCAGCTTCAGCATCAGTCCTTCCAATGAACATTCAGGACTGATTTCCTTTAGGATGGACTGGTTGCATCTCCTTGCAGTCCAAGGGACTCTCAAGAGTCTTCTCCAACACCACAGTTCAAAAGCAGCAATTCTTCGGTACTCAGCTTTCTTTATAGTCCAACTCTCACATCCATACCTGACCACTGGAAAAACCATAGCCTTGACTAGACAGACTGTAGATTCCATAAAAAGGACTCATCATTTTCCTCCTCACCCCCTCCATGAAGGGCACCCAGCTCCATGAAGGGCACCCAGCTCATGAAGGGCACCACCAACTAACCACCCCAGCACCAAGTCAGATACGAGGCCTCGCTGCCATTTCATATCACACACACGTGGATGTGTTAACATATGTCCAGAAGAAACCCACAGCATCAGCCCTGATTACTTACTCACACCCACTTTATTACTCACAAAGACCAACTTCCTCCACCACCCAGATGTCTACAGTCTGTCATACTCTCCATCCCCATTGGCTGCCAAGCATGACCACCTTACCCTCCTCTGGACCACTGCTCAGCGTTCTCAATGCCCTGCTCACCATGCAGCTGCCCTATCCTGACCCACCTCTGCCCTGGAGGCACAGCAGCTTTGCACACTTCCCTCTGGAGTTCCTCAAGCTTCCTCTGGGCTTTGGCCCTGGCCTGGCCCCAGCTCAGCTTCCTCTCTAGCTCCCCCTGTCCTCCCGACTGCACTCTTTCAGCTCCTGCTACTGGGCTCACAGGTCCTGGGCCACCTCTGTCTCCAGACCGCACTGGCTCACCCTCCGCCCTTGCTGTGGACTCAGCTGAATGTCCTGGCCCTCATCACCTGGCTGACCTTCAACAGTCCATGAGGACCCAGCCTCTCCCCCAGAGAGCCTCCCCAGACCCTACTCCCAGCCAGGCTTACTCCCACAAGACTGGCCACAGTGCTCAAGTCAACCCTTCCTTCCCCACTTCCTTTGGGAAAGTGGACACAGAACAAATAAAAGTCCAGACAAACCTCCTACCCTCTCCTCTCTTCCCTTCACCTGCTGGTTCGATTCTCCCTTGGTCTTGCCACATCCACCAGCTGCTTCCTGTCTATCTGCTAGAACAGAGCCTCCACGCTGCTCTATGGAAGCATCATCACCTGGGGGACCTTACTGCACAGGCGGGCTCCTGGCCCCACCACCTCCAGTGGCCGATTCTGCAGGGAGGCAGTGGGGCAGGTCTGCCCGTGTCAAACCCTCTCCCCAGGGTGGCTCTGAGACTGGCAACGTAGGGGAGCTGCTGGGACCATTTCTTTCTCTCCTCCCTCTTTCCTTATGGGTCTCACCGTGAGCGTTTGGGGCTATCCCTTCCATCTCAGAACTAGGTTAGGCGTCATGGCTCCAGCCAGTCCATAATGAAGTGCCTCGTTTCCTTCCCTTTCCTGGGATGCTTCCTCTGACTCCACCCTGACTTCTCCCAACTCGACTTTAAGGCTAGTCTGTGCCTTTTCATCCCTTGAGCCTGTTTTCTCTCTGACTGCACTGCTCTTCATGAGCACCTCTTAGCCCACTGGACTTCTTAGGAACGGAAAATGAAACCACAGAGATTCAAGGGAGGGACTCAGGGCAAGAGTCTGGCCCTGCTGTTCCTGTTCCCACACATCCAAGTTGAGGTCTTGGCAAGCATTACACATAGAGGCCCAGGACCTCACAGGCATCCAGAAGAAAGCAAAAGTTCCGGAGAGTTAGGGAGAATGGATGAAAACGGAGACACGTCTTCACTATAACTCCATGTAGAAGCACGTTATTAAATGATTATACAGAGAAGATGCCAGCTCTGTGGCAGGAAGTGTGGCGGGCGCATGCTCAGTCATGTCCAACTCTTTGCAACCCCATGGACTGTAGCCCACCAGGCTCCTCCATCCATGGAATTTTCCAAGCAAGAATACTGGAGTGGGTTGCCATTTCCTTCTCCAGGGGATGTTCCTGGCCCAGGGATCAAACCCGCATCTCTCGCGTCTCCTGCACTGGCAGGCGGACTCTTTAGCACTTGTACCACCGGTAGGAAGAGAAACCTCTAAAACAGGCAGTAAAGGGAGAAAGGACCGTTCTGTGAGGCAGGTGAGATGGAAACAGAGCAGGCATCCCTGGGAGTCACTCATCATCCGGCCCCTTGTCTTAACCCAAGGCCTCAAAGGGGTCTTCACCATCCACGGGCTGCTCCAGGGACATTCAGAGGAGCCTGTGGACCCCACTACCCACCTAGCATCCAGACGCCAGTGCTTCCGTCCTGAGCCCAGATCACTGGTCCCTGTTCTCAGCCTCCTTGGGTTACTTCCCACACCGGCAGCTTTCCCTCTAACGTGCAAATCCTTCCTGCGTAGGCAGGAAAAGTACCGGCATTCTGACTCCCCTCCCAGCACCTGGTAGCCTTGAACACACCGAGGATGTAACAAACAGCTAAGAAGGCAGCCTAGCGCAGAGGCCTGTGAATGAGTTTTGGAGCCAGGCCCCGGCTCTGAGGTCACCGGCTGTCAGAGGATCCAGCGAGACAATGCCCGTAGGACCCACAGCCTCTCAGTACATACAGGCCCTCCTCGGATAAGCAAAGAAGGGTGTTTGCAGCTGTCATGGCCAAGGATGCCCTGAAATGGATAAAAAGGCATTAACTGACACTGCAAAAATATTATCACCTTAGCAAAAACACAGGAAAATTTTCTTCTCAGGAAAGCACCTGGCCACATGGGCAGAAAAGGAGAAACAAAAGGTTTTTTGGTTTCAAACTGGCCGGCCACTCGGTCTCTGCTTTATCCCTGAGAGTTCCTCATGCAAGTTCTCCTTTCCTGGAGGATGTGCTGGGCCTACACTCCTGAGATGCACAGGGTCTTCTCTGGAGGAGTCTAGTCTGCCCATAACAACACATGTTTCATTGTCTGTAATATTCCACACCCCAGATTTACTAGCCAGGGCCCTAACAGGGATGGTATTCTCAGAAAGTTCAGGAACCCCGTTTATGTGCCTTTCTTGGCAGGCAGCTGTAATTGTCACCCAGGGCTTTAATAAAGCCCATCTCAAAGTTGTAGACTGCACCCATGGAGATAACTAAGCCCGCGATAATAAATCTTGTCAAAATAGGAAATTCATTTCTTTCCTGAAAATGAAATGGAGAAAATGATTTAAAGTATCCTTTTTCTCATTTACCAGCAATGAAATAATAATGGGCTGGCCTTGCCAAGCCAATGTCAAGATTTCACACCACCACTGGAAGTCTGGGCCAGAGCTTTGGCTTTGAATTCATCAGAAAGAATAATTTAATTAACAAACATTATTATGTTACTAACTGTAACCTCTTAAATAGACAGGAGTTTTAAAGTTTACAAAATACACCTCCTTTATTCTCATTTCAATTTCACAGAGGAGAAAACTGAGGCTCAAAGAAATTTGGTGGCCAGTAAGTACAAGAACTGAAACCAGAATCCGGGCGCCTGACTCCCAGCCCAGCGCTCTGTACGAGGTAGATGTTTGAGCTGCTTTTCAAGAACCAGGAATGGCGAGATGGAGCCAAGCAAAGCATATTTGTCTTTTCCAAAAACCAAAACACTGATGACAGCAGACTTAGCTTTAGTTGGAATAATTCAGGGAGGGGAAAAAAAAAAAACCCAGATTTACTTGGTTCTACTTCTATAAGGCCAACTCTTCAAACATCAAATACAAAGACCAAGGGAAAAACTTCTGAACCAGTTAAATGTAGCTCCTGAATCATTTCAAGCCATAAATATTTGTTGAGTGGTTACGTGGAAAGACTCTGGCTTGGGCTTCAAGGAGCTTATAATCTAGTAGAAGCGATAAAATAAGAACACATGTCTCATACACACATACCCATGCGCGTGCACACACGCACCAGAACAAAGGCTGGGGCAACCCAGAATACAGAGAAAGAGTGATGGAGGATTCAGGAAAGCTCTCTTGAAGAGTGATGGGCTTTGATGGTGAAGGAGGAAGGAACGGCTGATGGGTTCACCCTATGGAGACAAAGCCCGGGAATGAACCAACATACATGAAAACTGCCTGGCACATGGAACCCACTCACTAAGGCTTGCTTGTTTTTATGGAAAGACGGAAGGAAGAGTCCTTCAGTTCAGTTGTTCATTCGCTCAGTCATGTCTGACTCTACTAAACTGAACTGAACAACTCTTTCCCCCTTCTTTCCAAAACAAACAAGCAAGTCCTTAGACTGAGGTGAAAATATAAACTTTGTCATATTAAGAGGAGATAAGCAGAACTAGCGAGGAAGAGAAGGGTCCAAGGGTTGGCTCCTGGTCCCCTTGGCAGGGAGGTCCCTTGCTCCAGGTTCTGAATTTCAGCTGCTGCTCCACCTACTCTGAGCAGCGGCTGCGATGTGCCAACCACACGCTGCCGGATACAACTAGGGGTGTAACACCTTCTTTGCCCATAAGACCCTGCTCTCTGGGTCTAGCGGATGGTTGAGGGTGACGTCAGGTAGCCCCCAGGGAACAGCCCCACCAAAACTGCCCCTGCAGCAGGGAGGGAGGCCTGGATTGGGAGATGGCCAGAGAGCGAGTTAGGAAAGTTCTCGCATCTTCAGCCAGTGCCAGCGCCTCCCAGCACCCAGAGAGGAGCAAGGCCAGTCCCTGTAATGAGGCTCCCCGGGTACTAAAATAAGAGACACCAAGGTGGCAGTTACCCAAGTCATGGTACATTTAAAGGCTCAAAACTAAATAAATGAGTCCGTTTAATAGCGAACATGCAATCATGATGCTTTCCAAAAGCCAAATGGAGATTTCATATACAAATATCAAGGCGTACTGCGACATACACTACTGCGGTGATTTCATGGCAGGACCTTGGTTTAAGGATGCGTGAGGAACATGCCTCTTTCTGATCCTGTGTGTTCTTCTTGGGTTGAACGCATAGACTCATTTGGAGGTACCAGCAGAAGTTTACATTCGGGACCCTTTACAAATGGGAAAGGTGGGTTCACAGGACCCTCCTGCCTAATTTCCTGCCCTTCATCCCATTCTTACTCACCCACGCCTCCCCACCCCATCCCACCCTCTTCCTGGGAACAAACCCTGGCCACGCGGCAGGGCCGACAGTCTCCCATAGGTCCCCCTAAATCTCCCTGTGATTCCAGTCACTGGATCAACGGAAGACATCTCCACAGTCCAGGAGCAGGGCCTCGCCCACTGCGTGAGGAAGGCCCAGGGCCCTGGAGGAAGCTGTGGAGGCCGGCAGGGCCGACAACACTGTCTGCACAGCTAAGCAGAGATGGCCACTTTCTGCTCCCGGGCTTCCGTTTTTTCCTTTCTGTATCCTCACCTGGGCTCCTCAGGGCCCTGTGCAAACACTGCTGTTCCAAATGGCTAAACTCACTTGACATTTAGTGCAGCAGGGACCCTGCAAGGAACTAACTGCAGGCTCAGTGGTAGAAGTCACTGCACCAAAAAATTAGATGGTTCCACTGCTTGCCTACAAGGCTCGGGTGGTTTGCAAAGTGATCAGGAATGAAAGAAAAGTCGGGCTTTCTTCAGGTGCCGGCTGAAGATAGTCAAGAGCGCATTGCTCACCTAACACAAGTGATGACCAAAAACCACCTGGGCGAACAGAGACAGACATAAGACCCCACCCATTCACCCACCCATCACCACCCCCACATTCATGGCATGCCTTCTGGGTATCAGATGGACAGCTGTGAACAGGGCCTGGTCCCCTCCTTCACCAACATCAGAGGATGAAGGAGATGGACAGAATAAGAGACGAGGAGAAAGCTCAGTAAATGCCACCCCAGGGCACTTACAGGTGCTGCAGGCTGAGGGTCACCCCTTAAAGTAGGGCTGAGATTCCAGCCCCCTTCTCTGTCTGCCTCCCTCCCTCTTCCCACTTCCCCCTCCCCCTTTCTTGAATTCTGCCTCACCTCACCTTCGTCTCCAAACTCCTCATCCTCGTCTCCCAACCTCAAGCTCCAAGAAGGCAGAAAAAGTGCACATATCCTTATGCCCAAGGCTTCTCCAGCCCTAGAGAGCTGCCGTTCTTAATGCAAATGCCTGCTTAACACATGCCCTGCAATCTATTTACTTCCATCCCCATCTTCAGACGCAGGGGACTTATCAAGTCAGCATCATAAATACTGGATCTTATTTTTTCTTTTTTTTCCAAAAAGCTGCAGCTCCAACAGCAGGCATCTGATGAGGACGTGTGCTGCACAAGCAGAAAGCTGAATGAAGCCCCAGAAGAATGCAGGCCTTTTTCCAGCTACAGAGTCTGAGCTCAGTTCCCTGCGTCGAGGTGGTTTCTATCTGTGTCAGTCAGCACGTCACAACAGCAGCCTCCAGGGCCGCTGCACAGCACCCCTCAGCCAGCGCCTTCCCACACAATACCAGCAACTGTAAAAGCTGCAACCACCGCTGAAGTTACAACCGTGATGATTTCTACAAACGGGGAGCGCTGCGGTTCTGCTCCGTCAGGCCCCGATAAGTAGGTTACCCGTGGGACAAACGCCTTCCCTTTCCGTAAATCCAGAATGCCCTTGCTGAGCTCCACACTCCCCTGAATTACCAGTTCACTGGCATCAAACGACTATCTGCATGTGTGAATTCTTTCTTCCTGCTGAGATGAGGGTGGTTCCACAGCGTCCCCGAGTCTGGGGTGACCAGGGTAGAGTCCTCAGCTGCTCGGTCTTAACATACTTCGCTTCAAACCATGACTTCGGTGGTGAAAAATGGGTCTAACAAAGACCTCACCTTATGTGAACCCTCCCTTGGGCTCCCACCCCCACCTCGGCCATCTGCTCAACCAGCTCCTGCACGCACATCCTCCACCCTCTCCAACCAGCCTTTCTGCACTGCTGTGCCTCCCTCACCTTTCCCCAAGGGCCTGCCACCTTCTTGAGACGTTGCCTTTTGCTATAAATTTTATAGGCCGATGGCAAAAAGAACTCACTAGCATTACAAAACACAAACGCAGCACCCCGACACCTCACCTCGTACCTTAGTGCCCCTCTACCCCAAAAATCCCTTAAAGAGTTTATAGCATCGCTATCACTTTGAATTCAGATTTCCTTATTATTGCTGTATCCCTCCTAGCACCCAGGATACTGCGTAAAATAATGAAAATCTGTGTGGAAGATTTTCAAATGCTTACTGACGCAGTATGCTGTGACCAGCTAGTAAAACAAAATAACCCAACTGGTTGGGGGAGGGGGGGAGTGTGGAATATGTTATCAGCTAGACTTGACATGGAGATTAAGTTGACCAAGAATGTCCAGACTAAGAAACAAAAAGAATATTGGACTTGCTGCTTTTCTATGTGTGTCTTGCAGGCATTTGGGATTCAGATTTATACTGAAGGGAGTTACAGAGAATGAAAAGAATTCTCAGAAGAGAGGAAAGGGAGAGTTTTGTTTTGACTCTGGCTCAAAATATATATATATTTTCAAGGAAGAGGCTGGGGAGCAAAAAGTGGGATAAAAACATTGAGTGAGCAGTTTGGGAGAGGATGGGCTTGGCTCCTAAAGCATGAGGCAGGGATGGAAATAGAGAACACGCCTTCCTAAGGAGAAGTTTACATTCATGCCAAGAAAGTGGGTGAGCACTGTCAGATATAACCAGACTTCCCCCCGGCCTGACTCACAAGATGGGCTCCAGTATTTCAGACCCAGCAGAAGGACCTGATGGAGTGTTCTAAGTGGCACCAACCCAAACTCCCGCTCCCCGTCAGTTTGGAGAAGGCTTCTTTTTAGGTCCTGCTAAAGTGGTGGTGCCTTGGTGCGACTACCATTTACACATGAGAAGGCAATCCCTGGGAGGGAGGAAGACTGCCTTTGGAAGGGGTATAGGAAAGCCTAGCGCACCGGCCACTTGGGGTGCAATCAGAGAACGTCTCTGCTCCTGGATTTCATCTCGAGGAACTGGCTGGATGTGGGTCTTGCCGACTGGCTGGTACGAGGAGGAGTAGGACCCACAGGCAGCCTGTCCCCACGCTGCTCTCAACCACAGGCTTCAAACTTCTTTCTCAGAGGTAGCCAATTTCAAGAAATAAAAAAATGTTTCCTTCTCAACCAAGACCAGCGTCTCAGTTGGTCCTCAGTCCTCAGTCCTGGAACCCCGAGGGCCACATTCCCAGGCAATGGGTTCACAGGCCATGCCCCAGCTTGCCGTCCGCAGGTTAAAATGGCTCTGCTGGAGCTGAAGTTCGGCCTGTCTCCAAGCCAAAGAACCGCATCCATAGGCACCTGGCCTCCTCCGTGGGGGGTTCCAAAACACCCCAACTGGAGCCCTCGCCCAGTCAACTGACTCCCTCCCTTCACAAGTGAAAGTGTTTCTCACCAAACGTGTCTTTATTAAAAGGTGCTTTGAGTTGGGGGTAGGAAGGCCCCAGACCCAGAGTGCTGAGCAGACAGCAATTGCCCTAAGGGGTCTGGGTCTTTATGGGGGCTGTCTTGTCACTACCAGCCCCCGCCCCCACCACCAACCGACTCCTACACAGAAAGGAGACCTGTTCTCTGACCAGGCCCCTGGGCCATGCTGGACAGCACTCACGGCAGGCTTCCAAAGGGAAGTTCCTTTGGTCATCCGCTGCTCATCTTGAGTGACCCGAACTGGAGACGGTGCCAAATGCCCACCCGTCCCCCGCCTCCACCAGGCTAAGCAGTTCTGCCCCGGGGCCCCACAGGGTCAGTCAAGGTGCTTCCCGGGGTTCAAGGAGGGTGGGGAAAGGGCAGAGGCCCCACCATTCAGAGACCTGGGAAGGAGGCTCTCCGCGCCTCCGAGAGTGGGTCACCGGGGAGGCGGCGGGCAGAGAGGTCTCCGGAGCCCGGGGCCGCATTTCCTAAAGCGGCTTCCTTGGAAAGCCCCGGAGAGACGGCGAGCAGCCCCCCACCCCGCGCCGACTGCGGGGGTTGGGGGGCGGAAAAGTTCCTCCCGGCGGCGCCGGGCCCGCGGTGTCTGTCCAAGGTGCTGAAAGGTCTCCGCGGGCGGGCGGGCTCCTGCGCGCCCTCAGCCTCCGGGCCGCCCGCTCTGCCCTTCCAGCCCACTTGCCCGGTCCTCCTCCGGCCGCTCCGAAGCCCCCTCCCTCCACCGCTCCTGCCCCGCGCGCCCTGCGCTCGGCAACATCTTCTCGACCGGCCGCGGGGCCCCGCGTCCCCCTGTCTCTCCGGGCTCCGCCGCGCCCCTTCCCCCAGCGGCCACCTCCGGGCTCCTCTGCCTCCAGGCTTGCCGCCCCCCCTCCGCCACCCCTTACCTTCTTCTTTCGGTCACGGGAGCGGTTCCTCCGCTTCCTGTTGGATTCCTCCTTCTCCTTCTGCTCCTGGAGGGCCTGCGCCTCGATGTCTTTGATTTTCTTCAGCTGTTTGGCCGCTTGAGCCATGGCCGGTCACCGTGCTCCGGTGGGTCCCCGCCTCCCGGGCCCTTCGCACTTGGCGATCCAGGTGGCGACACCCTCCCGGGGAGGAAAAACGGAGTCTGCCCTCCGCGGAGTGGCGGGGCGGGGGGTCCGGCGCGGCGGGGGGAGCTGCCCTCCCCGCGGGGGGAGGCTGCGGCCGGGTCGGCGGGGACGCGGCCGCGAGAGGCGCTGAGGGCGAGGCGCGCGGCAGCTGCCCGGCGGCCCCCGGATGGCGCCTCCCGCCGCGGCCGGAGCTCCTGGCGGGCGCCCGGGACGGGCTCTGGGCTCTGCCCCACCGCCTCCCTCCTTTCCTCCCTCCGGCCCCCTCCCTCTCCTGCGGCGGCGGCGGCGGCGCGGGGGGCGGGGGCGGGGGCGGGGAGGCGGCTCGTACTGCGGCGAGCGGCGGGCGGCGGGCCGCGGGGAGGGGGCGGACCCCAGCAGTTAACGCATGAGGGCGCGGGGGCAGCTGGCGGCCGGGCTGCCCCGCCGGCCCGACGAGGCTCGGCGCGCGCGGCGCCCGCGCTGGCGCATTGCGAGCGCCCGGCTGCAGGCGCGCGGGCCAGCCGGGCTCCGCCACTGCAGTGCCGCCGCCGCCGCCGCCAGACGCACGGGCCCCCGCGCCGTCGGGTCGCGGGAACAAAGCCGCCGCGCCGCCCGGAGCTGCCGGAGGGCCCCGCCGCAACGAGCCGGGGGACGCGGGGGAGGCTGCGGCCGGCCACGGGCCGCGCGCCCAGGCTGCCCCACCGACCAGCGCGCCTGGAAGCGGCGGCGGAAGCGACCGCATCGCGGGGCGCGGAGGCCAGGCCCGCGTGGCCCGGGCGGGGGTGGGGGGGCTCGGCGGGTCCGGGCCTGGAGCGCCCCCGGGCGGCGGCCGAGGGGGCCGGGACGCACCCCCCGCCCGCCCGGCCTTCCGGCCCGGGCGTCCGCGGAGGGGCACCGTGCCCAGGCTCCCGGAAGCGCCGGTTCCCCCAGCCGCTCGCCTAGAGCTTGATTTGCCCGGCCAGACCATGTGGGCCTTTCATTTGCATATTTACCAATTACAGATAGGAAACGCGTCCTAGACGAAGTTTGCCTTTAGTTGTCTCTTGAGAGGAGTGGATCTAGGTATCGGCTCCGGGGACCCCCCTCCCCCCATTCCTGGCATCTCACACCCCGTTCTGCGCGTGTGTGTGCGGCCGTACGAGCCACACCCCTGGTCGTGTGGGTCACCGGCCACAGACCCATGCTGCGGAGGGGAAGGGGTCTTCGGCTCCTCCCCCAGCTCCCTGCATGACCCAGTACCAGCCACCGTCCCTCAGTCTGGGGCCTTTCCCAGGCCCCTTCTAGCCCGGCCAGTGGGAGGGAGCTCTTGGTCCACGTAGAGCTAAAGAGGAATTGGTGGAGGACGGTATTTCAGGATTAGTGAAAAGTTTTGATCAAACACTCTGCTTCTTTCCACCCTCCGAAACTGAGGGCCTGAGAGGCAGGCTAACCAGACGGACTAGAGCCTGGAAGTGAGCATTCTATCTCCATGTCCCTGGCAACCGTCTCCACCCAGCTGCTGGCCCGTAGCTTAGGTGCTGTCTGAAATCTTGCTTTGAACATCCTTCTTTCCCAGGGCTGGGTCCTAGACCCTCTCCCTTTCTCACCCTGGATCATCGTTGTTCAAGCAAAACATGACAGGAGCCACTAACCCCCTCCCACATGTAATTCATTTTTTCAAGTACCACATTTTTTTAAAATTCAAAGAAATTGGTACAATTCATTTTAATGATATATTTTATTCAATTCACTATGTCTGAAATATTATCATTTCAACATGCAACCGATATAAAAGTATCAGTGAGATAGTTCACATTGTTTTATACTGTTCTTGTTGTTGTTTAGCCGCTAAGTCGCCTCCAACTCTTGCGACCCCATGGACTGTAGCCCACCAGGCTTCTCTGTCCATGGGATTCTCCAGGCAAGAACACTGGAGTGGATTGCCATTTCCTTCTCCAGAGGATCTTCCTGACCCAGGATTCAAACCCGTGTCTCCTGCATTGGCAGGTGGATTTTTTACGGCTGAGCCATGAGGGAAGTGCTGTTTTGATTAGTATAGTAAATGCAAAAATTCAAATAAATTCAAAATTCAGTGTGTACTTTATACTCAGCACATCTAAATTCAGAGGAGGCATGTTTTAGTCATGTAAGAGCTGCAGGTGACTCGTGGTTACTGGGACAAGGTGACTCTAGACTGTCTTCCCAGAGCAGCACCCCTGTGCCCCCGGCTGTAATTACCCTGCCAACAAGCACATGTTTTATCTCCAGCCCAGACCTCTCCTCCGAATGCCAGGCCCACGCACTGGTGCCCACCCCTGTCCTCCTTCCATCATCCCTGCATCCCCTCGGTCACCCACAACCCATCCCGAACGCTGCAGTCACACGAATCTTCTGAAAACACCAATCTGATGGTTGTCACGTCTCAGCTCAGCATCCTTCTTTTGCTCTGGGTATGAAGACAATCTTTGATGAGGCTCTGAAGGATCAGACGCTTCCTCCCACCGACTGGTCTTTCCTCAGACTGGCTCTAGTACCCCGGGCTCCAGCCTCCGCAGCCTTTGAAGGGGCAGTGCTGTCCCTCTGCAGGGACTTGGACCTCACTGCCCTCTGCTCGGACTGCTCTGCCTGACTGCCCACCCCACCCCACCATCCCCAGGCTGCCTAAGTCCAGCCCATCATCAGACATCACAGTGGTCTTCACTTCTTCAAGGAAGCTCTTCTGGAGGCCCTGCCGACTCTTGCCTTCCCCACTGTGCCTCCTGCATAGGACCTGCTGTGGTACAACTGCACACGCGTGTGACTGTCTCCACCGACGCCCATCTTCTCCACTAGATGTTAAGGTCCATGAGGGAAGGAACGCTGGTTTTGCCCACCCTCGTATCATCAGCACCTTGCAGGCCAGGCACACCGTAGCGACTCAATAAATGTGTGTTGAAGAAATCAACAAGTCTACTCTGTATTGGCTCAAGGAAGACAGGCTATCGCGTTTTATTGCATTTCACTTTCCTGCACTTCCCAGATACAACATTTTTTGCAAAGTGAAATGTTGTGGTCTGTGTGTGGGTTGGAAAAGAATTTCCAGACATGAGGCAGGATGAAAAGAAGAATAAAGTTTATGAGAGCGGGGAGGGGAGAGTGGCTGCCAGCACAGTGGGCTGGCTTCCTCATGGTCAGGGAGAGCTGACGCTTAATAGGGGTCCTTGATTCCTTTTTATACCCTGGATGTAAGGAGTGGGATAGGGGTCTTGCAGGTCATTTGCTGATTGGATGAGGCAGGTATATTGGGTCGGGGGGAAGAGTAAGGCAAATACCTTGTTCCTATATGGGGAAGGAGGGGAGACAGGTTATACTGGTCGGGAGGACCTGAATTCATTAATAGTTACAACATTGGGG